>NC_032011.1:2689618-2735848 GCF_001865875.1 Lupinus angustifolius | reverse complement strand
CAATAGCACCTGCATCAAGGCTCCATAGGACACTTCTGTCCTGGTCAAGGCTGGGTCCCCCACCAAGGTGATTAGAGCCCTTTCCTTCTTCACAGTTAGGGTCATTTTGCCAAAGTCAACCCTCACCTCTCTCAAACTTGCCAACCATTCTAACCCCAACACAACATCCACCCCCTTCAACCCAAACAGGTAGAAATCCTAGACCACCTCCCATTCCTGCAAAATCAATTTAAGATCTGGGCACCTACCAACACAACTAATCTGATTTCCATCTCCCACCTCTACAGTGGTGGTTATGATTGATTGTGGGTCAGAGTGTAATAGCAGCCCTTGCCCTTCCTACAATAGCACCTGCATCAAGGCTCCATAGGACACTTCTGTCCTGGTCAAGGCTGGGTCCCCCACCAAGGTGATTAGAGCCCCTTCCTTCTTCACAGTTAGGGTCATTTTGCCAAAGTCAGCCCTCACCTCTCTCAAACTTGCCAACCATTCTAACCCCAACACAACATCCACCCCCTTCAACCCAAACAGGTAGAAATCCTAGACTACCTCCCATTCCTGCAAAATCAATTTAAGATCTGGGCACCTACCAACACAACTAATCTGATGTCCATCTCCCACCTCTACAGTGTATGGCCTAGTCTTTTCCACCTTCAGATTCAGATCCCCCACCAACTTCCTAGAAATGAAATTATGGGATGCCCCACAATCAATCATAACCACCACTGGATTGTCACTGATTGTGCCCTTTACGTTCCAAGACTTGGTAGAAGTGAGCCCTTTCATAGAACATAGGGATAGTTGCAATGAATCCAGATTTTCCCCTCTGCCCTCCACTGTTGCCTCTTCATTATCCTCCTCTTCCTCAGCCATAATGATCATACTCAATTGCTTATTTTTGCACACATGCTCCCTAGAAAAAGGCTCATCACACCTGAAGCATAAGCCTCTCTCCCTCTTCTCCTTCATCTCAGCACTAGAGAGCCTTCTGAACTCTCCCTCCCTCTTGCACCATCAGCATCTTGAGAAATTTTATGCGATCCCACAATACTGTCCATAGATGAGCCCTCCCTTCTACTACTAGTTGTGGAGGTAGGGTCTAAGGTTACTACCTTACTATAAGAACCCCCTCTGAATGGCCCTGCAGACCTAGTATAGAAAGAATTAGGCCTCTTTGTTATCACCATATTCTTTTGTTCAATGAGAATAGTCTTCCTAATTATCTCATGCAAGGTAGATAATTCATATAGCCTCACTTCTACCCTTATCTCTTCCCTTAGCCCATTAAGGAAAACCCCCTTACGAATTCCTGGTTAACCTCCTTTAGAGCCCCTGCATACCTCTCGAATTCTTCAACATAGGCTTCCACAATGCCTTCTTGTTTCAAAGATAGGAGCAATTCAAAGGGATTCTGCACCATAGAGAGCTGAAATATCCTTACCACCGCCAATTTGAAACCCTCCTAAGTAAGAGATGGGTTACACCCCTCCCACCACTGAAACCAGCTCAAAGCCTTCCCCTCCAATGCCACGATAGTGGCTTGCATCTTCTCCTCCTCTGTCACGGATCTGAGGGTGAAATACCTCTCTAGTTTTTGCACCCATCCAAAAGCATCCTCTCCTAAGAAGATTGGAATCTCCAATTTACGCCAACGATCCAACCCGTGTTGACCCCTTCTGCTTTCCACCTCTTCGTCATTCTCACTTCCTTCCCCCATCGAATTTCCCTCTTTTTCAATCCCTAGTTTGACGGCAATAGCACTGAGTAGATCTTCTGTTTTCTGCATTCGTGCCTCATTCAGCTCCAATCTGAGACGAATTTCCTCCCTTTCTCTTCGCGAATCATCACGATCTTGAAATCCACTATCAACCTCCTTAGCCATGCTTCTGGTTGACACCATAAACTCGAATTCAGCGACAACGGTGATGGTGTTTCCACTCCTCAGGCACCAAGAAAGGTGCTCTGATACCAGTGATAATACTGGTACCAATTAGAACACGAAAAATAGAGTAGAAATGCAAAGGAAAAGCCCTTACCTAGAATCAATTGGATTCTGCTAGGGTTCTAGTTGAATTTTATTAGAAGAAGATGAATTACAAGAGATAGAACACGCACAAGGATCCCACGACCCTCCCCTTACTGATTCCACAATCAGCTTTACCAATAACCAACCTAACTTCCTTTCCCGCCTAATGTGCTATTTAAAGGCACATTTCCTAACTAACTCTAACTGACATAAGGGTATAGCATTAATCCTGTTATCCCTGAACCCAAACACCTCTCTTCCCTCTCCTATACACATTTCTAATGATGGGCTTTGGCCTATCACGAGAGCCTTGTGCACTGAGTCATCTTGTATGGCAGAATATCATGATCTACTTACTCAATATCTGTTCCAAATGTTAGTCTCTTTGCACTGTTTAAATTAGTATATTTAGTTTTGTCCAAGAGATTCTCAAAAACATTTTTTTTGCGTAAGAGTATAATAGGCAACCCCTTTAGTGAGTTAGTTAGAATAACTGTCTGGGGTTGTTAGTATGTAAGTTTGTTGTAAATAAGGCATGTTAGGAAGAAGGGTGAGAGGGAGAGGTATCTAGTCATTTGTAGAGAGAATTGAGGAGTTCACATAGGGAGAGTTCTAGGTGTCTCAAATACCTAGAGAATTCAGTGTATTCATGGTGATTTCCATCGGGTGGACATCTGCTGTCCCAAAACAACGTGCCACTCCATGTGCCACTGCTTGTGATTGGTCAGAAAAATAATTAACTATTAAAATTTTAATTTAAATATATTTTTTCAACCAATCACAAACAGTGGCACATGGAGTGGCACACTTTATGGTACAGCAGATGTGCTCCCATTTCCATCAATAATATACATTTCTTATCCTAATATGGACCTGTTTCTATCAGAGCGTTTGAGATTGATGCTTTCTCCAATAATAATGACATTGAATTTTATATTATTTCCTGTCATGGGTTGTTGTTATCAGCTAGGTACTCACATAATATCGTTAGGTAGATGTTCACTTTGTTGAGTGTCTGACATGTTCAGTTTTCAGATTATTGACAGAAGATCCTGATCAAAGACTGGGAGCCAGAGGGGCATCTGAGGTGATCTAATCTCTTATAGTCATTAAGATTCTTGTTTTCCACTTGTATGATATTTTTTCTATTTTATTTTCCTTTCAAATATCTAAGTGAACGCTTAATGATCCAGGTGAAGCAACATGTTTTCTTCAAGGATATTAACTGGGACACACTTGCCAGGCAGAAGGTATGTAATACTTGAGTGAAGGACGTTATTATTAATTGTACTGCCTGTGCCTGTATGTTGATGTAGATCAGTACATGTTTTGTGCGTAACATTACATTTGTTGGTTTTGCAGGCTGCATTTGTTCCAGATTCTGAGAATGCTCTAGACACCAGTTACTTCACTTGTCGCTACTCATGGAATACTTCTGATGGCCTTGTATATCCGGCAAGTGATGCCGAGGATTCTAGTGATACTGATAGCTCAAGTGGCAGCAGTGGTTGCTTGAGCAATCGCCTAGATGAAGTGGTACAGCATTTATAGACCAACTAAATGTAAACACTAACTGTTAAATCTATTTTAGGTATTGGGAGCTGACTTCCTCTTGGCAAAATTTATAAACAGGTAGATGAATGTGAGGGTCTTGCCGGGTTTGATTCTGGTTCATCTGTCAATTACTCTTTCAGTAATTTTTCCTTTAAGGTGACTCTCGATTATGTTCTGTTTATAATTTTAACCAAATAATCAGAATTCTTTCAGGAATGATGTGTATTCTAATATTCTATTATCATTCTTTTGTCACTTGGACTGAAATTAAACATGAGTTTGTGTAACTCATTATAATTTATTGATATTGAGCTTGATTTTTATTTTTTCCAAGTTTTGTTTGGGCTTGTGCTATACGTTTTCAATTTATGTCTAATTTATCCTCTATTATTGTGTACTTAATATTTTCATTTTGTTTTCAGAATCTCCCCCAGCTTGCATTAATCAACTATGATCTTCTCAGCAAGGGTTGCAAAGATGATCCCTCAACAAATTATAGTACATAGCTGGCTCATCCTCTGTTAAAAGTCCATAATGTTTTTCTACATATGATCCAACCAGTTTTGGGGGGCACAAGCACCTGTATACCTTGTACATGTATAATTCTGAAAAACTCATGTCATTTCATCATGTCTTACTTTCGTGTTCTCCCTGTTCTAATTTATATTACTCGGTTTTTGCAGAGATTGAGACGCAAACTGGTTCCGGATGTACTCTTTGCTTATTATGTTACAGGACAACACTGGAGGTTTGAATCATTTGGTTTATTTGCCTATGAATTGAGGACATTGTAAATTCAAAATGTCACATTGTTATGTGGTATACTGATCCTCCATTCCATGACATCGTAGCAATGAAAGCACATCCCTTTTTCTGGGCAACTAATATAAATACTTACAAAATCGCGACATTGTGTTTTTGAAGTCTCCTTTCGGATATTTTGAAAACATCCCTGCATTTTTAGTACCTATGCTACATTTTTTTAAGTATCTACGGCACATCATCAAACCCGAAGATTATAACCATATGGTTGTAAATGAGAAACATATTGTTAAGGCTGCTTCATTGGTTGCTCATGGGTAATGGGTTGCTTGTCCTATGTTAAGGAACACAAAGTCCTTACTGGGTAAGGAAAGGTATACTGAAAGCTTATGCACATTTGGTTGTGTTGATCTTGTGGAGTAGGTTGAGCAAGGAAAACATTGGCAATGAGGTTCCCTGCTTCTTCTTTTTTGTTGCATTAGGTCCCAAATGATCTTCAACAAGAGGACAATGGTTGCATTCATGGTTATCATTATTTTTGTTCAACTGCAATAGGCAGCACCCAAGCATCAAGAAAATAGTTGGTCACCATTAATCAGTGATATGCATGTAGTATATGTAAAATAAGTCATTTATTTTATCACCATTCGTTAGAAACTTAGAATCGCATTTTTTCCCTAACTGAAGTGACAATCAATTTAGTGGAGTTAAAACCATGGATGGTATACCATCAAAAGCAAAACGTTAATTCCAATATGACAATAGCAGCCTCAGTTTCTGACCTTTAATAAAATTCGTTGTTGTTTACATTTGAGGTAAAAAAAACAACCCATAGGTAGTGTTTATATTATTTTTAACAAAATATGATGAATAATTATTAAAAAAAATGAAGTGCTGACGTTTTTTACAATATTAATCATTCTGCCAATTTCTATTCTGTGGGTATTAGCTTTAGCTTAAATTATTTGAATGTAGAAAAGCTCACTATATTTAATGATTTTCAACAATTATATAAGCAACTATAATAAAAGTAGCTTTGTATAAACAAAAAGCTTTGCATCTTAGCAAAAATTGAAGGAGATAGGAAAAAGAATTCTTTCTGTACTTTATGAAATTCAAGGATTCGATAACAAATATATTTGTTAGTGAATACATAATTTTCTATATATACTCAAATAAAATCAATTCTTAAAAAGATAAATCAAATAACAATAATTTTTAAAATCTTAAATTGAAAATCAAATAACAATAAATTTTAAAATCTTAAATTGAAAATCAAATAAAGTAATGTTAGCTTCCATAATATGTATGTTTTAAAAGAAAAATAAAAGAATAATTTTATAAGGAAATTACACATGTAATTTTTTTCCAAGAAATAGCTTGCAATTGTACATAGTGTATATTAATTTGACAGTATAACAAGTGTTCATTTCAACACAATGTGAATGAAAAATAATATATACTATCAACTAATGAAACATTATCATATATGATTATTAAATTAGTTACCTTTTACAGCAAAACTTTTTTCAGGGCAGGGAAAGAAAGTGCATTATTTAAACTCGAATGCTCTCACTTTATGTCTCACAACTTAACCAACTAAGTTAACTCTCAGAGATAATGCATAATTTGTTAATACTGGAAAAAATTACAATGTCAAAGCATTCAAATTAAATCCATAACAAAGAATATGATTTTGATATAGTATAAGTGTGAAGTTTTTTGCTATCACACATTTCTGGAGGGGGTGTTTGAGTGTGAGGTTCAACTTTTCTCACTCACTTTCTAACAATACATCCTCTACCAAGAACCTAGGAGTGAAAATCAAAACCTTTCCACCCCACTCCACTTCCTATTTTCCACTTTTTCTTACCCTTAATGTTTTTCTCTCTGTTTTATAAGTTAAGGACTTGGTTCTTTTCTGAAATAACAAGTACTTAGACTTAGCTATAGATGCAAAAATCCATGTTATAATAAAGACAACAAAGAAAGAATATGAGACTGAATGATTGTGGTGACTAAATCTCCATAATGACGCTGATCTATCGAGGCTTATCGAAGCGAACCTTTCTTCAGACTGTCCTCCCCTGTAAATCAAGAAAAAAAGGTAAGAGTCTTATCTATACATTATTCATGAACAATTTCTTCTTGGAACTGCTATTGTCCAAAACTTCAAGAAACTGCTGAGCAAATGCTTGCTTACAAATTCGAATTCTAAAGATTTGTTTATTATTCAACCAGAAAATTTATCACATATAGCACAGCTCTGCTGAGATATACCTTAAAAAGTTCTTCACTGATCTCCATAGAGAATCAACATCTTTGATTCCCTTGCTTGAAGCTTGACCTTCTGGAGCCCTGAATATTCCCTTAGGTATCCCTGAAATCATCAATAATCTTTCTTTGTTCACTATTGTTCAGCATAATTTATCATATTGAATAAAGTATCGGAATAGAATGAACTAATACCAATGCCATCAGAAGAAAGTGAATCATCTTTGCTAGATGCTCTTAGTGAAGCTAACTGCTGAACCAGTACTCGTTCGGCGCCACTATAACAAGCAGCATTTTTTTAGAGAATGTAAGAAAACCAAAATTATAAGAAACTTCAACAAATGAGTAGTGCTAGGAACACACTCTTTTAAACACTCTTGGTCACTTGTGTTCAAGTTTACAACTAATTTTTTCTCTCCTGATTTTCTTTCTCTCTTTGATCCACCTAGTGGGACTAAGGTTTGGTTATTGTTGATGTTGTTCTTTTTCTCTCTCATCAGTAATCCTCATCTACCTCATTCTGGTTCAGAACAGCAAACCCTAACGCTTTGTTCCCATGAAACAAAGACATTCAGTTCCCAAATCCTATTGCCAGTGGTAGGTAACAGTGGGTCACACAGTTCAGGCTGAAGCCGCAACAGCAGGTCTCAGAGGGAGAGGACGATGTCGTGCAATCTGGTAGTGACTGTTGGTCTTGGGAACTGGTGGCAGAGGGCAGTGGCTCGCAGTTGTGGGTTCTGGACTGTGGGTGACCAGCAGCTGCTATCCTTCCTTCGCCTTCTGCCATAGCTGTTCCTCCGATTCTTAAATCTTCTATCCTTGCTTCCTCCATTTTCAACTTTCCATGGTCTAGTTCTAGAAAGTTAAACTTGATTTTGGATTTGATGGCATGTTCTTTGATTACTCAGAGAATAGAGGAGGACGAAAAGGTGAACGGTTAATGCAGATTAATTTTGTGTGCTTATCAGGATTCTTAAAAAAATTAAAAAGAAAATATTATATTTTATGCAAACTTGAACGACAGTAATTAGTTAAAGTTGGTGTGACATGAACCAATAAAATAGCAAGTGTTTAAAAGAGAGTAACAAAGAGTGTGTTCCTAGAACTCCTCATGTAAGTAACAAAGCATTCATTTATCAGGAATGTACAAAATAATGATAGATCTAAAAAATGTTAAGCCGTGTGTTTTTTAGGCTTGGTTGTTGTTGTATGTGTTTTTGGGACACTAAACCATTTTTGCCATGCAAAGAAATTCAAAGTCAGCAATTCTATTCAGAGAATCCATGATGTCTTTCAAGGTGGATGATTACTGCAAAGTACAAACTAAAATTCTATTTGCCACTGCTGGGACTATGGACAAAGAGTAATGTATTCTCCAGAAGCAACATCAAATGAAGCAATGTGAAATATGGATACAGATTCTGGCTTTTGATTGAAAAGGAAATGAACTATTTACTAAAAATTGCAGAGTGGTAAATCTAAACCAATGGTAAATCTGTAACTCCAGTACTCATGAAACTCTAAACCAATGGTAAACCTGTACTGATAGGGGTATAAGAAAGAGGCAAAGATGGCAAGAAAAATACAGACCTTATAGTTTTAGGAATAAGAACAATTTCTAGTACTCATGAAACACAAAACAATGATAAACCTGTTCTCTAGGGAGATAAGAAATAAGTAAAGATGGCAAGGACAGACCTTATATCTTTAGGAATAAGAACATTCACAATGAAGTAATGATCGCCTCGTTTAGATGGTTTATTCATGTCTGGTGCTCCCAAACGTGACAACTTCACTGACTCTCCAGGTTGAATTCCAGAAGGAATTCTAAGATCCCTTATACCTTCAACAGTTTCTACCTGAAACCACCAAGGTTTAAAGTTAAAACAACTTTCGAAGACACACAAAAGTCACAAGCGTTCCTCAATGCTATGAATGATTGAACTACTAAACCATGCTTGAAAAAGTACAGAATGGTTAAACTTATATATGTGCTGCCGACGGCCGTATATATAATTATTGAGTATTTGAGTATTCTCAGCAAAGACTAATTGCAGAATATCCGTTAGCTAGCATGGTCACTCCAGATGCATCTCATCTGTTTATACAACCACATTAATCATATTATTGTTCTACAAAGAATAAATGATGAACACAAAATTCCTAGCAAAGAGAAAGACCTATTCTGAAGTGAGAAAATATAGTTCTTACAAAGAATAATATTGAGACAAAGAGGAGAGAAAATACATCTAGTGGAGGATAAGAAATGTCCTAACTCCTAACTGAAAAATGTAAAAGAAAGCAGAGTGTAAATGTGGCAAAAAATAATGAACTGAAGATGTCAATCTATTTTCATATCAGTTATTAAAAAAACTAACATGAGCTGAGCACTAACGTAAGGCCAAAAATATAATCCTATTCCTATACGTTAAAAGATCCCGATCAAATGTCTACATGAATGGTGACAAAGGTTGTCAGCATGTCCATATTGTCACTTTTGCCTCTTTCTTTTTCTTTCGGTAACTATTGTTACCTTTTTAACAGAGCCCAGTATTGCCTCTGTGAAGTCAATATTAATGTTTGAGTACAAATGAAGACCTTCTCTCCGAATTCCACGCTTTTCAGCAACATGGATGACTATAAAAAGATCCCCATTAATATTCCTGAAAAAAATGTACCACTTTAATGATTAGCGGCTTAGAGTTTCAGTGACTTCAATTCATACTTCTGCCTCTAGATACCAATCAACAGTCCAATGAAAACGAGGCCCATTTTTAGCTTTAAGCAAGGCCTCTTGGGTTTCAGATTAAATGATATCATTTTCATTGTCACACATGATGAACTAAGGGTTTGTTTGCAGTTGTTTTTTAAGAGGAGGGAAAAGGAAGGCTTGAGAGTCATCTCATAGGTATATTTCATGGCTCCCGAGCCAATCCCTTCTCTCCATTACCCTCTAAAAACCAACTTGCAAACATACCCTAAAAGTCGTCCCACATATCATAGTATAATAAAGCCAATACTAACCAAAAGAATCTGTGCATGATTCGAGATTAGTATTACAGATTTACAGTTACGGTCCATATTTTCTAGCAAAACTTTAAGTGACCAAACAGGTAACTGTAAGCAGTCATTGACATTTGGCACTCTAACCTCTTCTTATCAAAATTCCCTTCTCCTCGAATCTGTGTTGTGTCTCCATCAGTGACGCCAGGAGGAATGACCACGCTAACTGTTTGTTTAGATTGTACCTGACCGCTACCGTCGCACCTTCGACAGTGGTCAGTGATTATCTTGCCAAGACCACTACACTTAGAGCAGGTAGAAACCTAAATATCACGCCATAGAAAAATCACGTTTTGGAATAATGTGTCGGCTAATTTAAATAAAACTGGCAATATAGTTCCTTAAAGATTAAATCTTTTTTAGAGGCGGGGACTACTTATTAAATCTATTTAATCTAGATTACCTGAGACATTATTCCAAAGGGTGTTCTCTGGCTTTTCATTTCTCCTCCTCTACCACCACAATTTGTGCAATGTTTAATACAATTCCTTGATTTAGCTCCTGTACCGTCACAATCATTACATGTCTGAGAACAAGAAATTTCAATCTCCTTCCGTCCTCCAAAAATTGATTCTTCAAAACTCAAATGGAGGTCATACCTGCAAGGTAGGGTAACATAGTTATTTTCATATATGTTGTGCAATTTTATCGGCATTTTCCCAACAGGTGTCTAAAATAGCATAGATAATATCTGCAAGAGACAGAGAGCAACCCTTGCTGTCTTCTTGCTTCTCAAGAATTGCTAGCATAATGCACATGTAATACATCTGATAATGTACCACACTAAAAACATACAGGATCTTTCATTGACAACTTGTTTCTTATAGGTAATTATGATATGCAATGTATTTCCAAGTTTTTTCTTTGTGGAATATTTGAGGGGTTTTATTCATTGAAAAATGAACATAACTGAAAAGCAAAACATTCACAGTTAATGCCACAAATACAATCTTCAAAATTATCAGTCATGAAGGCAGTATCCTCTAATCTGGGAGATAGTTCTTAAAAATTGTCATAATAAGCATATTGATAAAATGTTGTCAACTGTTTTTCTCTGAAACCAGACAAAATCAAATGAAGAAGATAGATACCGGATATCAAGACCACTGTTTCTATTGTTTCTCAAACTGAAGTTGATGCCACCTTCACCGCTACTTCCAAACATACCTCCCGAACGACCAAATAATTCATCAAATAAATCAAAAGGATCAACCTGATAGATTCAAAAGGCATTAGCAGTAAACTAAAATTAAAAAAATACTACGGTGGGAAAATAATAAAAGGAGCAGATATTAATTCCATACGACTGTATCATCAAATCAAAGAGTCTTATGTTCATTTGGATATTCTGATATTGCAGAAAGCAGAACAATTGAATAGAAACGTACCCCAGAAGCACTAGCTGATTCTCCATTTTCTCCTTGTAGACCTGACTCACCAAAGCGATCATATAAAGATCTTTTCTCATCATCTGATAGGACCTATATACATGCTTTGTTACCCCATGAATAAAAACGGGCAGATACATATATAAATAAAACATAAGCTTGTCCATGAAGTAATACAACTAACAAAGTTTCACTAATTCAACATCCAGCCTTATATTCCATATGGAGAAAATATTACAATGCCATTGTTCAGATCATACGCTAATAGAATACTAGCAAAGATAAAAATAGATTATGCATGGTACCAAAGCGCCTAAAATGAATCCCAAAATATTCCCTGCCTGAGCATCTATTGTCAACAATAGAAGAAGTATCATTCGAGGAAGAAGAAGAAGAATCACCTCATATGCAGCACTTATCTCCTTGAACTTATCCTCTGCCCCTGGGCTTTTGTTCATATCTGGATGGTACTGATCCCAAAGATTAAAAAAACACAACATTATGTCAGACATTACAAAAACTATGAATTTGAAAATGGCTCTTCATACATATTTTCATATAACTTTTGAATTGATAATTTCAGTTAAATCTAATAAATGACAGCACTAAAAAATCTCAGATTACAGTCGCTAATGGCAATAGAGCTTGCTGGTTTATGGTGTAAAGAGACATCATTCATGAATGAAGTTTTAAATTCATATAAGTCGAACAAACAAGAAGACCAACTGAAATGTTTTTTTCTTCTTTTCTACCTTAACACTTGGGCTTTTCTTATTTCATATTAACAAATGATAATAACTAATCAAGATATGCCACAATCAACTAAGGCTAAGACAAGATAACAATTTTTTCCTAAAAAAGAATCCAGAAGGCTACATTTATAAGAATGCTCGGAACCTATATTTTACAAAAAGGATGTTTCATCGTCTTCATGTGAACGTTAAAGTTCATCAAGGGGGGTATCTGGAAGAGCTTAAAAGGGCCTATTAAAATTTATCATATAAGCACTTAACAGAAGTTTGGAAGAGCTTATGAAAATAACTTATGACTTTCCTATACGCTCGTTTTTAGCTTATTTCAATAAGCTCATAGATTAAACAAGCTTATAGCAATGCCATAAGCTCTCACGTAACAAGTGCTTAATTAAATTATTTACCCAATTTCGTGCTAAGTAAATTTGGAAATTATTTACCCATAAGCTCTCTCACACGCACAAAATAAACAATTGCAAAGTGTGTTTCATTCCACGTTTTGCATTTTCTCACATTCTGCTTAATCAACCAGTCACTGATATCAAAAAGCTACAAGTTAACAGGTAAAAACGCAAGTTAAGAATCAAATTCTCAAAATGCCCTAAAACCTTGCCACCCCACATTTCAAATTTCCCACTTTCGCTCAATTTCCTCAAAAACCAAACACACCCCATCAAAATTACCACATAAACATGTAAAAACAGATTACAAATTCAGAACCCAGTGAAGAAAAATGGAACCTTTCGAGCTAGTTTCCTATATGAGCTCTTAATTTCTTGCAAGGTAGCATTGCTGCTAACATTCAAGGTGGAATAGTAATCTGTTCCAGCTTTGGCACTAATTACAGAAACACGAAAACGATTCCTTGTGGTTGAAAAAACAAAACTTGGGTTATGGGTATGAAGCGTTTTGTTGAGACTGAATCCGAAGGTAGGAAGAGTAACATTGGAGAGGAATGAATAATTGTTGAGAGAGTTGAGGGTTGCATAACAAGATGGTGTAAGTGTGTGAATTAATGGCATAATTGATGGGTTTTGGTTCAGAAATTGAAAGCGTGAATTTTGATACATTAGACTCAAAAGAAGAGAAGTGGTGATGTTAGCTATGATGATATAATGTTAGAGGGTTTTTTGAGGGTTCAGGTCATTTTGGAGGGTCACCAAGTCTAACATTTATTTGTAGAGTAATTAGGTCACCAAGTCTAACATTTATTTGTAGAGTAATTATTTTACAGCTCGTCTTTTTCGACCTTACCAGTTATTTATTTAAAAAATGATATAAAATAGTCTAAAAAAACTCAAATGACTCTTTTTTGGTTAAATTAGTTTCTACAAAGTATTATAAAATATACTAAAAATGTGTAATTTGACTTACATTTGAATTTTTTGTGGACGACTTTAAATCTTTTCTTTTTTGAATGACTAAACTCGTAAAGTCGAAAAATATGAGGGACTAAAATGAGTATTTACTCTTATTTTTATTTCATCCAAAGGAAGGTGTGGGATAGATATCACATCTATTAGGTTGTTTCATCATCTATTTCAAACTAATAAGATTTTAACAAATAATATAAAAGTGTTATTTTTTGGTTTTAAAGATTTTTTCATTTATGTGACAATATCTAATTGGCTCGGGATAGATTATATGGTAACTTAGACATGTGATCTCAAATGTAAATAATGTACTATTTTTTTAAAAAAAAAAAAATTTGTCTAAGGAAGTATGAGGTGTTGGGCACAGAGATAAAATGATCAAAAGCTATTGAAAAAGTTCATTTGATACTAGAAACAATAAGGTGTGATCATGACACTTTTTTAGGCCTCATTAACCAAGAAATCACAAAAAAAAGTAGTTCATTTAATCCAGAATAATAACAGAATGAATGCCATAACAAAATTAGTGTAACATGAAATAAAATTAGGTTCTCATTTTTCATGGGTCCTAGGTCATCGTCCTTGAACCTTATTATAATGATGATGGTGATAATAATTATAATTGCAGTTTTCCATGGTGACAATGACAATAGTAGTAATAATGAGCAACAATGGCAATGTTGATTTCGAGTAGCAATTAAAAGTCATGCATTATTAAAGTGGTAATTGATTTTATCTTAATATGTTTAAAAATAATTAATCACATGATTTCTTAAGGTTATTGTTGATTCTATTTTTTCTTTCTTTCAATACACTTCTAAACTTTGTAAAGAAAACAATATATTTAAAAATATAGTTCAAATGTAATATGATATGCATATCTTTCTTACATTTTGAATTCTTTAAGCACGAGAGCATTGAAATTTATGGGATTTTTTGTTCTTGTAGAAAATGAGAAAATTTGTGGTTGAAGATAAATAATTCATATTTATAAATACATGTGTGACATGGGGTATGGTGCCTGAATAGCTTATTATGATTCTTCTTTGTTCTTTGGTCTATTGCTTCAGAATTTTTGGACTTTAGACCCTAATATAACTTCGAGTCAATAGTAAAATATTAAGGTGGTGTTTGATAGTTGACATTATGTTGAACATATTCTAAATATGTGATGTCTGATAATTTGATACACAAGTAAAAGTTCCTTTTTCGGTTAATGATAAACAGATAAGTTCTAAAACTGAGATGCTGAAAACATCCCTTATGTCAAACATTACTTGCCAGCAGTGATTCAAATTGTGTACCACATTACGTGATGAGGTCGCAATATTGCAGTTATGGTAATTGTGCAATCGTATCATGCTGTAATTGCGTAACACCGAATCACAATAATACGACCGCATCAGATCGTATATGAGCTGCATCGAATTCAAAAATATTTTTTAATCATAAAAAATCACACCACAATAGCCACAATCCCCATGACAATAAACATATGTGACCCAATTTAAAACATTGATTAGCATGTTCACTTGCTTTTTGAGATTTAGGAAGAGGGCAGTGAACAATACAGAGAATGTACATGCATAAAGAGTTGCTCCTCAGAAAGAAAATGAGTGCTGAATATTACATATTTGATCTTACATGAGAATCCCTTATCTTTTGAGCTTGTTTCCACGTTTGAGTTCTTCCATTAGTAGATGTGCCACTGATTTGTATCCCATCTTCCGAGCTTTATTTCATTCAATAAAAGACAACAAGTAAAAAAAGCAACACCCAATAATACAAAAGATATTAGCAAATAAATGCTAGTAAAAAAAACAACATTAAAAATAGCATATGCATTCTATTTTTAAGGTTACAACAAAAAGACCAACCTTTGTATATTGCCAATCCAGTTGGAGCTTTCATTCGTTTCCTCAAGCATATTGAGCTATACATAAGGAAAGTAAAATGGAAATAGCATCAAGAATCAGATCACAGTTAATTCCCTTTGAGAAATTAAGGACACAATCATGCATGCATGCATGCATAATTTACAGTATCTGATAGGAACCAGCAAGTATATGTGAATAATCTAGATGTGAGTAACAGTAAGCATGTCTAATGAAATGGTATCTGCTGGTTTGTTAGAAAAAGAAGTAATACCCACTATGCTAGCATGTTCACAGAATACACAGAACTTACAATGTAATTCAAATGTTCTATTTCATCCTGTTATGATATATCCACCATACACAACATCAGTAGCAAAAGATAAATTGATATCATAATAAATATGTGTTTTTTTAGAATTTACAAATATTACACCAATCACTTGGTGGAGAATGACATCTTATCTTTCTCTCAAATCCGAGTTTGAACCGAAAGGTCATTGTCAAGGAGCAAACTTGAGTTCCAAAGATCCAAATGAAGTAACACCAATCAACACCAGTATTACAACCCAAAAACTTAAGTAGGTGCTAAAACTTAATGACTGTACCTGTTACATATCCAATAAGGATTTATTCCTTTCTCTTCAATGCAATGTGGGCATGTCCATCCCTTGTTCTCTCTTACCTCCTCTATTTCTAAAAGATAAATGAACAGTTTCAGAATATCAATATGAAACCATTTTGGAAAAGTCATGCCTCTTATTATATAACAGGTTTTAAAACTACAATATCATAATTGTGGTTGAAGCACAATTAAAATTTTCTGAACAGGAAAAGTTTAGGTATAACCATGTAAGATACTTTAACTCTGCTGTTTTCTGAACAGGAAATGGGTGTCATCAAATAAGTGTAGTTACTTACCTTCACCGTATCGAACCTTGAGGCATGCTCTGCAAAAAACACCAGTGCTAGAGTGACAGACAGAACAATCAGTCTTCCCTGCCAAAAATATGTTGTGGAACTGTTAAAACAATATATGTAGCTAATGCAGAAAGAATGCACAACAAGACACTAATGTAAATCTGACCTAGGCATGGTTCATCCACATCAAAATTGCTACATCTTTTGCAGTCCTCTTCACCACACAATTTCTTTTGCCTGCAAAAATGGCAGCATATTCCAAAAATTGGATTGTAGACACTGCCCCTGTCCTTGCTATTGCATCGCCGAGCAGAACCTTCGGGAGTAATCTGAAGGTCTGCATCCCTTATTTCAATGTATGGTGCATTGGCAGGTCTAATCTTCTCATCTTCCCCTTCACATGGAGTTACCTTCTCTGTTACAAGTTACAACCAGCAGCAGGTAATGTGTAAACCATTAAAGTTTACAGCAAAATCATGAAAACAAGTAGTGCTTGCAAAAAGAGTAAATAAGCCTTATCACATTAGTTATTGCACATTAATGTTTTACATCACTTACACTACTTCCAATTTGGTTAATAAACCAAAAACATTCACTCTATCTTTTGTATCCCGAACTAGAAAGTTCTAAAGGCTTTGAGGTTAAAATAGCATTGTACATTTATAAATGCATGATATCAGTTTTCTAAATATTGTATACTGACATCAAATTGGTCATTCAATAAAATAACATCAATTTGAAGCTTAAAAGAATAAATTGACCGCACTAATTAGACTAAACCACCATTTCAATCCTGAATTAAGCATATATCATATTACTCACTAATTTAAGAAATTATCATTTTAAGTTCTTGAAATTGTAAGCATGCGCCATATTAGAAGTCATGAAATACATGTGGGAGATGACTCTAAAGTATTTTATTTCTTTTTCTCAAACACCCAACTTGCAAACAAACCTTAAGGACTAAAATGAAATGATAATTTAAAGTGAGGACCAATTTAATAATTAGTTACAAATTCAAGGAGTAATGCCATTGTGATGTTGCATATAAGCATGGAGGATCGAAATGAGTGTCTTACTATTGGGATTCAAATTTGATGTAGATATATTTATTTATGCTGTTAAAAATATTAGACACTCACATCAACTACCTAAAAAAGTCACATAAATAAAAATAAAAATAAAACATCGGTTGATTTTGAAAACTTTTTACACCATAGTATCAAAATCGAACTCTTACTACTTAAAAGAAAAAAACTAATATCGTTCGCAAAATAAAAAAATGATATTTTTTAAATTTATTTTCCCACTCTTGCTAGGTTCATGTTTGGGTGCTAAACGTTGAGATCGGCGTGGTTGAAGGTGGTCGGTGGTTGCGTTGAGACGGTGCGATCGTCGCAATGGAGTGAGACCAAATAACTTTTTGTGGTATTGTCGTTTGGGAGTGACTGGTTTTCGAATCTCTGAAACAGTTTTGAGAATACCCAGAGACTCTAATCGAGCCTGCATTTATTCAGATTTCATTCATTCAATAAAATCATTGGAGTTATGATACATAAAGTATAGCATAGAAGAAGAAGAAGAAGAAACATGATTATGATACCTTGTTCTCTAACAAACGAGCATTTCTGGTAGCTTCGTATTCGCATGTTTCTCTCACTCTCAACATTCTACTCATTGTCCCTTCTCACTGCTTCCTAACGGTTACTTCTTTGTGTCTGCTATATATATGCCTTCTATTTCACATTTCAAATACATTAAGTGCATGTGTGGTTCAACTTATTTTTTTTATAGGTTATGCTTTTTTTTTAAATAAATAGAAAATATAAATTATATATGTTTCTCAATCAAATTAAATTATAAACTTAGTTTTTTTTTTCACTATGATTGATATTCTTTTTTTTATAAGCAAAATATTTGTTCGTCGCTTTATGTATCATGAACTAATTTTAAGTTAAATGATCGTTCTTTTCAATAATATCTTATACAAACCAAATATTTAATATTATTAGTATGAGGATCCAATAGAGTTTTATACGACTAGACTAATGTCTTATAGGTGAGTGATATACAAGAATTTATAACATTTTGAAAATTATATGTTATGTAATTAAATCAAAAAACTTCACTAAACTATATCATACCATAATCATCCAAATGATTTGTGCATGAAAAAATTCATATTTTTCAAATTGACAAATTAATATTCAAACCTTAAAAGTTAAAATTCATTGTTATTGAGTTTTATGATGCAAATACATATAAATTTATCACATTTATATAACTATATTAATAATCTATCATGGTATGATAATTGATATAATATTAATAATACTGCATATAAGTGCATACACTTTAGAGTTTGGTTCTACTAATGGAAGAGTAAGATGATATGTACCATAATTATTTAATATTTTTATGATAATTTAAAATATTTTTATCTCTAATTTATCATTCATGTTCTTATTTAACCACACTATCAATATTAATAATATGTTGAACTAGTGGCATAAGATTTGTTAAAACCTTAAAAAAACCAAAAGTCAATAATTAAATTCATGAGATAAATATTTATTGGAAGTGACATTCATGCGCTCCAAAATGAGCTAGTCCTTACTCTATGATAAGAAATATATTTGGTAGTACAAAAAATCACATTATCAATAAAAATCATACTCCTTCCTATAGGCAGATTCTTCAACCTGAAATGGACTCAATCACACTTAAAATGTATGAGGAAAAATATATACCCATATAGTATAATAGTTTTATACACTATTTATATATTATTTACTATTCATATTTAATTATCATTTATTTAAAAAATAATTCAAATAAATAATAAATAATATATAATTTATATAATTAGTTTGCTCCAATTTTTTTTCCAAATTCCCAACCAGAAGTGAGCTATGTGGACTCTTGTAGACCTCGTATAACTTTCTCTAACTCCTTACACACTTCACAGATAATCTATTCAATCTCACCTCAAACCTCTCTTCACTCTAACCACATCATTACCAGTTGACTGACTTGGTCTCAAAACAAAACAATATATATATATATACGAACTACTAATGTGAGAACAATACACTACTACTATGAGAAATAAGAACATTTAATATATATCATTAGATCTTGATTGAACGATTAAGATTAAAACATATATGTATATAACTATTATATGATTAATAACTACTTTTAATCTTAACCATATATAATTGGTTGTAAAACCCAAATTTATTATTCTTACAATTTTTAAATAATAAGTGTATGTATATATGAAATGTTCTTCTAGATGCATTGGTATTTATCCATGGAGGATTATATCCCTTGAATTTAATAGTACTATATATCTCACTAATACTCACAATCTCCCTTCTTTGTCATTTAGCCCCCGTT
Organism: Lupinus angustifolius; assembly: GCF_001865875.1. Taxonomy (NCBI): domain Eukaryota; kingdom Viridiplantae; phylum Streptophyta; class Magnoliopsida; order Fabales; family Fabaceae; genus Lupinus; species Lupinus angustifolius. The sequence continues at coordinate 2,716,459 of NC_032011.1, read as the reverse complement.
TGATATGAAACCTCTAGCATGATTGATTATTTTCCCACATCATTTGAAAGTTACACACCAACAATGATTCATAATTTATAATATGTAAATTGCTGATAGCAACATCATTGGTTTTAAAACATTGAGCGTCCCATAGAGTTAGAGTTAAATTATATTAAAAATCTCTATCAACTTTTTTGTTTATCTAATCATAATCATGCAATAATGCTGCTACCTTTTCAACTGTAGTATTATTACTATTATACCCTTTCCGAAACACTAATGTCAATTTTTCAGGCTTAATATCATGTCTGTCTTGGCCTTAATTAGAGCTATATGCATGAGTTGAGCACTATTAACATAATTATATTAAAATGATTAGACAAAAACTAAAATGAAATGGCTTTTGATTTTAAGTGTAAAGGATTTAATAGAAGTATTTAAGTGGTATCTTCTTTACTCAACTATGGCCTTTTGTCTGAATCAACTGCAATCTAACAGACATAGCCACAAAGGTCATGCAACCAAAGACATGCAGTACTATGTATTCAAAGTAGAATTCCATATTGTTTACAAAGTGATAATAATCTTTATTCCTCATGCTTTGGAGAACAAACTAATCTTCTCCTGAATGATTATTTCTCCCGACAAATATTGTTTTAAGGCGTCAAACATTGACATTTAATTAAACAATTCCTTACTCATCCCATATTAAAGAATCCATATCCATGGGCTTCATTATCTTTATTTTGTTAGTATAGAGGGCTATTTATATTCCAAATTCTCAACTCTTAGTCTCACACATCAATAACTAAACCTTAATCCTATTAAATGATGTCAACCAAATCATAATACTCTACCACATACTATATTGGCCAATCAAAATCTTAGTTTTATATATATGTTAAAAATTTATGATTTGTCAATATAAAATGAAAATAGAATATGACATTTGAGAGTATCAATAATCTTATCATTGACTTGTGCTACAATAAGGAGCAAAACTTGAATGAGGTAACAATTGTGAATTCAGGAGTTAGGTACCCTTTCTCTTTCAATAATAGCTTATACCCTTCAGAATGGCAGGACTAATAGCAAATATTTTATATAAAAACCAAAGTAAACTCATCATATATTCATATGTTAAAGCTTGTTGAGTCCTTCATCTGATATAAGCTTTGAGTTTATGAACAATGAAGAAGAAAGTGTGATACATATAGTTTTATTGAAGATCAAATTGGCCAGAAATGGATGGAAGAATGAATTGAATTGGTACATCTATGGTTCTATTGCTAGATCTCTAACTATACATTCTACAAATTCTGAATATGCTACTCTATTTCCCATTGAACCAACACTAAGAAATTTGAGGACAGGAACAAAATGCCAAGGAACAAATTGTAAACTTGCAGTTTCACAATTCCTGACTTTAATTTTCACTAAATCTATCTTGTGAGTGCTTCTTCTAATCAACCAGTTTGTGGATTCCAAAAGCAAGAGAATGTCTACAATTTACAATCTAAACTTATAGCTTTGACTTGTCCTGTGACCTGAAGTTCATCGGTTCAAATCCTGAAAACAGGATCTTTGATTGTGATGTTAAGGCTATAGACATCTACTCTACTTGATGGGAGCCTCGTGTACTGGACCGTAATTTACACTTATAGCTTTGGCTGCGGTTGAGTTTGTCTACAAACCAATACATCTAAAGCTTCCTTCATCCATGCATGAGGGCATATTTCTTTTGCTTCAGCCACAGTCATCTGCATAATCATGCAAATCAATGAAACTTTAGCACAACAACAACATATAAAATTATTAACCAATGTTCTCATTAACATTCTTCTAAGTTTTATTGCAATTGGAGAGATTAATTGATAAGTGAATTAAGACATTACACTCACCCATCTCCTTTTCCTGAAGTTCATTTCTGGCCAATTATCCAACTGCTTATTAACAAGTAAAGGGAACATATATCCCTCATGCATTATGGCTTGGCTTTTGCTCTTATAAACCCATTTACCTAATTTACTCTGCACCAAAGCAACCAAATAACACAAAAGGTAAGAAACATAGATTCATAGGCCTAATTATTTGGCAAGAAAGTCATGTAAAAAGGGCTTCCAAAAAGGGAGGTAGATCCTCTGTCCCACACCCTATCCCGATACAATCAGTATTTTCCCACATCATTTGAAAGTTACACACCAACAATGATTCATAATTTATAATATGTAAATTGCTGATAGCAACATCATTGGTTTTAAAACATTGAGCGTCCCATAGAGTTAGAGTTAAATTATATTAAAAATCTCTATCAACTTTTTTGTTTATCTAATCATAATCATGCAATAATGCTGCTACCTTTTCAACTGTAGTATTATTACTATTATACCCTTTCCGAAACACTAATGTCAATTTTTCAGGCTTAATATCATGTCTGTCTTGGCCTTAATTAGAGCTATATGCATGAGTTGAGCACTATTAACATAATTATATTAAAATGATTAGACAAAAACTAAAATGAAATGGCTTTTGATTTTAAGTGTAAAGGATTTAATAGAAGTATTTAAGTGGTATCTTCTTTACTCAACTATGGCCTTTTGTCTGAATCAACTGCAATCTAACAGACATAGCCACAAAGGTCATGCAACCAAAGACATGCAGTACTATGTATTCAAAGTAGAATTCCATATTGTTTACAAAGTGATAATAATCTTTATTCCTCATGCTTTGGAGAACAAACTAATCTTCTCCTGAATGATTATTTCTCCCGACAAATATTGTTTTAAGGCGTCAAACATTGACATTTAATTAAACAATTCCTTACTCATCCCATATTAAAGAATCCATATCCATGGGCTTCATTATCTTTATTTTGTTAGTATAGAGGGCTATTTATATTCCAAATTCTCAACTCTTAGTCTCACACATCAATAACTAAACCTTAATCCTATTAAATGATGTCAACCAAATCATAATACTCTACCACATACTATATTGGCCAATCAAAATCTTAGTTTTATATATATGTTAAAAATTTATGATTTGTCAATATAAAATGAAAATAGAATATGACATTTGAGAGTATCAATAATCTTATCATTGACTTGTGCTACAATAAGGAGCAAAACTTGAATGAGGTAACAATTGTGAATTCAGGAGTTAGGTACCCTTTCTCTTTCAATAATAGCTTATACCCTTCAGAATGGCAGGACTAATAGCAAATATTTTATATAAAAACCAAAGTAAACTCATCATATATTCATATGTTAAAGCTTGTTGAGTCCTTCATCTGATATAAGCTTTGAGTTTATGAACAATGAAGAAGAAAGTGTGATACATATAGTTTTATTGAAGATCAAATTGGCCAGAAATGGATGGAAGAATGAATTGAATTGGTACATCTATGGTTCTATTGCTAGATCTCTAACTATACATTCTACAAATTCTGAATATGCTACTCTATTTCCCATTGAACCAACACTAAGAAATTTGAGGACAGGAACAAAATGCCAAGGAACAAATTGTAAACTTGCAGTTTCACAATTCCTGACTTTAATTTTCACTAAATCTATCTTGTGAGTGCTTCTTCTAATCAACCAGTTTGTGGATTCCAAAAGCAAGAGAATGTCTACAATTTACAATCTAAACTTATAGCTTTGACTTGTCCTGTGACCTGAAGTTCATCGGTTCAAATCCTGAAAACAGGATCTTTGATTGTGATGTTAAGGCTATAGACATCTACTCTACTTGATGGGAGCCTCGTGTACTGGACCGTAATTTACACTTATAGCTTTGGCTGCGGTTGAGTTTGTCTACAAACCAATACATCTAAAGCTTCCTTCATCCATGCATGAGGGCATATTTCTTTTGCTTCAGCCACAGTCATCTGCATAATCATGCAAATCAATGAAACTTTAGCACAACAACAACATATAAAATTATTAACCAATGTTCTCATTAACATTCTTCTAAGTTTTATTGCAATTGGAGAGATTAATTGATAAGTGAATTAAGACATTACACTCACCCATCTCCTTTTCCTGAAGTTCATTTCTGGCCAATTATCCAACTGCTTATTAACAAGTAAAGGGAACATATATCCCTCATGCATTATGGCTTGGCTTTTGCTCTTATAAACCCATTTACCTAATTTACTCTGCACCAAAGCAACCAAATAACACAAAAGGTAAGAAACATAGATTCATAGGCCTAATTATTTGGCAAGAAAGTCATGTAAAAAGGGCTTCCAAAAAGGGAGGTAGATCCTCTGTCCCACACCCTATCCCGATACAATCAGATTTGAACAAGTAATATAAAAATTTAGCATTTTGTTTTTAATTGGTGAGGACCGGGAATTGGGACAAGTGATCCATGTTCTTCAAATAGATACTAACCTCAACATTGCCAACAACTCCAGCTTCCTCTATTGTCTCTCTTAAAGCAGCTTGTTCCATTGATTCATCAATTTCCCAACCTCCCTGAAACCAAATAACATAGATATGTCATTAAAATATGAATAAAATGTTTTGAAAATGAATGAAGCATGAGAATACAAGTTGTAAACCAAAACAAACAATACCTTTGGGAACTGCATTCCTTGACCTTTCTGAGCACTAATCACAAGAACCTCTATTTCCTTGTCCTGAATTCCCTTGCTCTTGTATCTATAAGGAATGCATCTGTTTATTTCCAAAATCACACATAAACAAGTTAGATTAAAATCAAGCTTGCATACAGAAAGACAGGTTTAAATTCAAAACCACAAAAAAATCAAATATTTTCTTTCAATTCCAATAATCAAATCAAAGGAGCCATGTTGAGGGAAAAAACCAATTGATAAAACCTTGTAAATTTCAAAACATGTACATAATCTTCAGCTTATCATCCAACAACAAACCCCAGAAGAAGAAATGTACAAAAAAAACCATGAAGAATATAAACACATAAAAAAAACATCATGGGTAGAAGGAAAAAAGAACATACCCGACAACTTGGCGACACCCTTTATCATAACGTTGTAAATGTCTTCCAGTTCGAGGAGAAACCAAACACATCATGTTCTCCAATTGCTTAGGAAACAAATCCACAGAAAGTTTCTTAGAAAAAAGGAAAGGGTATAAGAAGTTACAAGTAAGGTTCCTAGAAAGGAAAAGACCCATTATGAAGTAGTTTTTGTTGTTGAGATTGGAATAAGGTAATGAAGAAAATGAAGACATGGATGAAGAGAAAAGAGAGTGTGGTATATATAACGTGTCATGTGTGTAGTTATTTGTGTCTGCATGCGTTTGGGGAAAACTACGGCGTTGAAAGACAACGCTATGGGCCACTGCGTTTACTTCTCACGCGCATTCATTATTGAAAATGTTTTTATTTGAGTTTGGAAGTTTGGAAATTTGGAAAAAGTAATTAACAAGAGAAAAAATAATAACAAGAATTTAAATTATTTTCAAATAGGAGATTTCTGTTCTGCTAGTAACATGTTTCATTAATTATTAATCATTTTAAGTGTTTACTATAGACTTTAATTAAATAAATGTTGATAACAAATACATTTTTGTATCTATGAAAAATAATAGATTTTTTGTTTTCATGACATCATACCATAGGGTGATATGTGAGAAATAATCTTCTCAGATATAGTTGTGAACTTAGATGAAAAAATATGCAACACACATTTAGTTATATCATGAAGAATGCTTAAATGTTTGTGAAATTGGCTAGTACCACCTAAGTATAACATGAATAGAGAATGTAAATGACAAATCAAGTCATACGTGTTATGCTATATGTGACAAAATGTGCTAGATGTAGTAAATATGTTAGATATATAAAAAAGTTTATATAATAGACTTTATGCCTTGGCGTGGGAGGTGACTTGGCCTAGGGATTTGCTTGAGAGAGAAAAGGATATCATTGAGAACTTGTATGCCTTGATTCAAAATCACTATTGCAAGAGGGCTATTGCAGATAGTTGGAGCTGGAGTTTGGATGCATCTAGGAGATATACTATCAAATCCGCTTATCTCAGTCAAGTGGACCAAAGTACTTCTCCTTTAGGTAACTTGTTAAAAAATTGTTGGATTAATTGTGTTCCTTCAAAAATATGTTGTTTTGTTTGGAAGCTCATTAGACAGAGAATTCCTGCAAAGGTAGAATTATTTAAAAGGAAAATTATTCAGAGGATTGAGGACATTAATTGTGCTATGTGTTTGAACCATGCGGAATCTGTGGATCATTTGTTTATTTCTTGTGATTTTGCTTCTGCTGTGTGGAGAGGAGTTCACTCTTGGTTACAAGTCTCCATTCAACTTCCAAAGTCGATTGGGGAATTCTTAGTAATGCATGATGCTCTTAGACCGAATGTAAAAGGGGCAAGTTTGTGGAGGATGGTATGGTTCATTGTTGTTTGGTCCATTTGGATTATGAGGAATGAATTGATCTTTTCTAACAAGGCTATGAGTTATGTGCATATTTTGGATTTAATCCAAGCTAGATCTTGGTCGTGGTTTCTCTCTAAAGTTGCTCCAACTTCTCTTGTGTTTGCTAATTGGTGTAACGATCCAAAAACTTGTATTATATTAACTTCTAAAAAGATCAATATTTGATCTTTGTCTTGTATTGGGTTAGCATCCCTTATGCTGCTTCTAATACATTTTGCTTAACGAAAAAAAAAATAGACTTTAGGTTATTTGATCTAACTCAGTAATGCTGATAAAAAAAAACCCATTAGCCATTAGCATGCATAACAAAGCATCCAAAGCAAATTATCCCTAAAGTATTATCATCAACATTAAGTTTATGGTAACCTTAAGGTAAAAGATGCAGATTTAATTTTTAAAGTTATTACTTTTTATTTAATTAGTAATTCAGTTTTTTTGGGTACATTTCATAATCACGAAGAGATTTTCTTCAATGCTCTATAGTTTAGCTTAAAATTTAAATGAAGAGATTTTTTCCTTAAAAATATTATTTTCAATCATTAGTATTTGTTTATTTTTGTATGAGAGTGTTTGAAGAAATGACATTTTGTATTAAAATGTAAGTAATTGTTTAATGCTTTTTTTTATAAGAAAATGCATCATTACACTTTCAGCTTAAGTTAGACCTAATATATTTTTAAAGAGAAAGAAGGGGATTATAATGATAGGTGAAAAGAAAATAAAAGAATAAACAAATTCGATTTCAATTAAAAAACAAAAAAATCAGACAAATTGATCATTATCGACCCATTTAATCGACTAAAATCGATATTAATGCACACATTTCCCATCCATTCACGGATGGTTTCAATAATTTTAATTTTAAGTAGATTATAAAATCTATATACTGATAGTGCAAACATTTTTTACTGTTAGTATATCATTCATATTAATTTATAATACTTTTGTTTGAAAATCAACAATAGTTGATATATGAATAATAGAGATTCACTAACAGTGTAAAAAATACTTACATTGTCAGTATATAAATATTAAATAAATATAATTTATTTATTTATTAGAAATTTAATTCAAATCCATTTCAATTCATTCATTTTGTTCCCTAGTAAAATTGATAAAATAAATTTGTCTTTCATCCAGATATTGATAGCAACAAGTGAGAGGGGTTGTTTCGAGGTTGTTTCCTGAAGGAAAGTTAAGAAACAAGTAACAAAACAAAACCAGCAAATTACCACATACAAGTTACAAAGCAAAGATGTGTCATTTTCACAATTCTGGTAATTAACTTAAAAGTTACACATACACTTCCACTTACCCGACCATGGTTTTTCAATTATTACATAAAATATTATTTATCATCTGTCTATGTCTAACAAAGATGTTTTACTTTTTGTAAAAGCCTACAAATCTATTTGGATAATTCCATTCATTAAGGTAATGATGATGAAAATATTGACACAGTAGAACTTAGGTAGATAGGTATTCAATTTTCAAAGATAGGGTGGAGCTCAGACATAGTCTTTATTTTAACATGGGTTTGGCCTATTTTTCATATAGAAGGTGTGGTTTGATTTATTTATGCACATGAAAAATATTACATTGGAAAGTTATTATAAAGTATTTTTAAAGAATTGTTGAAGTAAGAGAGAAATAAATTTTTATATTTATATTATTTTAACATATGGATCAACTTACTTTTTCAATATTAAATCATTTCTTTTAACAATATATTGGTCTGGTGAAAGACTAAGGTTCGATTCCTGAGAGTAACACTTGTTGGGAAGGGTAGCCACAAACTTTGAAAAAGATTAGTTTCTTACCAAAAAAATTGAAAAATACTCTTAGTAATACAAAAACAAAATCATTTCTTTTATATTTCTTAAACAATTTATTTAGTGCACCTGTTAACAAAATCATCAGGAAAGCTATACTCTATCTACTTCATATCTTCTATTGTTTTATGTTTTTTATTTTGTTTCAAAACTATTGTTCTTTAATGATTTATTGATCTATGTCATTAACCTTATACAAAAAAAGGTGGAATGATGTTGGTAACTATATTAGGGGAAATTATATAAAAATCCCTAAATTTTATATGTTTTACAATCGAATAAATACAATGTACTATGTTTCCTATCTATCATTTAAACTTTATTTGTTCATGAAATTGGTCTATGTATAAAGATAATATTAAATCACTAATAGACCAACAAAGAAAATATTATCATAAAAGTCACAAAAGTTAAAATACAAAAATACATGTCAGCCAATATCAATGGCCAAAGCAAGTTCTCGTCAAAATGCAAATTGATCAAAGAAGAGAACATATATAACATAAATAAATTCCACAGTTACTCAATACAATAATATTATTATTGACATATAAAAAAATAGTAATATATATAGGTCGCTCTATTCAAACATCTTAGTTGAACACAAGATATGAAATATGTCACAACCTTACTTGATCTCAAGCTAAATTTACTCAACAAATCAATCCATTATATGTATAATATATTGATATATTGAGTATGGTCATGTATTCAATAATCTTAGTCAATCAAAGGATTTGGAGATATATCTGAAGAAGAAGCCTCATCTAGATAAGTATCATCATTCCGCCACATGATTTAATTTGTCACATATTCAAGCATAATCTATGATCACTCAATTATAGATGACATAGAACTTCTCTTATTAAGAATCATATTAGTTTTAGGTCCAAAGATCGGATACATTAATTATGACATTGAGAATCACTTATAACACTAACATAACGACCAACATAATGTTCTCATGATAGTTCAATTCAAAACACAGTTGTTTATTTGTCTATCCATGTGAACACTTACTATATCTTATATCCTTATTTTTGTTCATTATAACCAAATGACCTTGCATGGAAGCATTTAGAGATGTAAATATACAAAGATGAGTTCATGTCTCCTTTCCTATCCAAATTCATGTCACCAACACGGAACTTTAGAAAAAGCTGCTCACTGTCTCTAACGTTGCATTCATTCACCTTTTACTTGACATTCATGGCACTCCAAGCAACTTTAACGTGGCGAGGAAACATGCATGATACGCGATTGCCCCTGAATTCCATGCATGGTATTAAGCGTGGCACTCATACCAACTAATATTACATGCAAATAATAATATGGCAAGTGAAGAGTTCCATGGCATTCCAACTTTCAACTTTTGTGTGCATAAAAGCAATAGAGTATGGCATAGCACAAAATATGCCAATAATTACCATTTCTTAACATTTTTTCTTCATACTTTTAGGGTAATGGAAAGCTTGGGAATCATCTCACAAGTGTATTTCATGACTCAAACATTTTCTTTCCATTTTTTCTCCTTCAAAATCTAACTTCCAAACTAACTCTAAAAATTAGGAATATAATCCATTGCCATGAAATTATATAAGGTGGCAATCTAAACATTAAGACTCACTATATCATGATAGAATATAATGTTGCTTTCAGTTGTCCATATTCCATAACATGGTACTTGATCGGCACTGAAGTCCCTGCACTATGGTGATTATCTGAAATTTGGATTGGCAACCTATTCAATTAGCATAAGTGCCAACTTCATGATAGATTGGACATGATGGTTAGGAGAGATTTGAAAATGAATTTGTTTTATAATCTTAATTGAATGAGTGGTCGGACTATTTTGAATCGGGAAAGTTTTAGTCAAACTATGTTAAACCCGATTAAACCAGAATAACCTAAAAGATGAACAAGATGGTTCACTTAAAATTTTAAAAGACGGAATATTACTTTAATAAATTTTTTTTTAAACAAAGGTGCTAACACACACCCAAGATTTCATTAAAAAGAGAAGGATTACAAACAAACGCCAAAATCTTACAAATTGCGAAACCTATAATTAGGAAGCAAATTCCTATTTCTATGAAAATCCTCATACAAGAAATTCAGCAAACTATTCCACCAAGAATCAGCTTTGGAAGTAACTCCATACGTGGCAAGCTTATCGGCACAAGAATTCCCCTGCCTAAAAATGTGAGTAACCATAAAGTGCATGGAATTTATGGCGGTGTTGCACTTGTTCATGAGATTACTTAGACGCCAAAGGAACCAATTTGGAGCCATTGAAAATGTCCACCACCACCTTAGAATCACACTCCAACCAAATAGACCTCCAACCTTTCTCATAGGCTATGATGACAGCCATTATAGCTGCAAGTAACTCAGCATAGATTGAATTTTGTATATTGAAATAGGAAGCATAGCAACCCATGAACTCCCCGTCACTGTTTCTGAAAATTCTAAGCAGCACCATCCGAGTTAGCTTTCACCAATCCAATAGAAGGAGTCTTCCAAATTACCTCTAAGATGTTAGGAGCCTTGCTAAAATTGACTCTTATACCAAAAACTTGAAGTAACTGGAACTCTGCTATGGAGTTTAAATATTATTTCAATATAATTAGACATAATTATTAATTATATAAATTTATATATATATATTAAAATTATTAATTATATTTAAAATCATTTAGTTTGACCAAACCATTTAACAATTTAAAATGGTTAAATCTAATGGGAAATTTATTTCTGTTTGATATCTAGCTCGGGCTATTAGTTTGTTTCCATCATTCTTTGGCCACTTTAGCCACGAACATTTCCTTTTCTTGGCCTTCTATAAAATCAGTTTTAGTGCATTTTTTTTTCTTTTTTCTGGCCAATCAAATATAATGATGGCCAATAATTGAAGACAATAATTAAACACAAAGGCAAACACAGCCATGAAGAGCTCTACAAAATTTTCAGCCCTTAATAGAGTATCACAATCTTGGGTATCTGATTTTGTTCCAAAGCCTTTATGTCACTTGTAGCAAACAATTTCCGCAGATATAAGCCTAGCATGTGATTGGGAACAGCGCAAATAGTGGCAAATTTATGCAAACAAATAGGAATCATGCACTAAGGTTATAAGGGATGCACCCAAAATTGAGAATAATGGGTTAGCTTGTAACAATTTTATAGTCACTCTCACTGTACATAAATAAGCTGTTTAATTTAGCGGTTAATGATGGAGAAAGATCACATATCTTTATTCCTATTCTATTTTCTTGTCCCAATCTAATAAAAAATGACACTTAATTAAAAAAAAAAATTGTATAAACATAAACTAACATATTTACATTACTTGAAAAAAAATTATTGGCTAGAGACATGGACACACACTCATATCAGGATAGTTGATCATCATAACCATTTCTATCCCTACATACTAGGATCCATACAGGTAACTTGGATGCTTAACTCATTTCTTTATTATTATTATTATTATTATAAAATATGTTCTAGAGTAAACTTGATGTATGAAATATCTCATACCTTGAATTCCATTCATGATAAACTTGCTTAATGTGAGAATCCAAAACTAGGTTTCTAACAATCCAAAATATATTTTTCTATATCTAACGTATGGAGAACTCAAAACCTCATTATTTCTAATTTAACCATCTCCTCTTATAATAAATAAAAGTTATTTAATTTTAATTTTTAAATTAATGAATACATCCTAAAAATATTCCTAGGAAAAATCAAAACACAACTCTAGTTGTCTATGGATTTTTCGGATCACATTTTTTGTTTCCTAAAGCTCTAAAAGCACAATTTACTTACGGCTGTAGTCAATAATTCCTTGTAGGTTAGTATGAATAGTGACTACTTTTATTTAAAAGATTTTACTTCTACTTTATTAAAATAGAATGAAGCATGCTTGAATTTTCTTGATGAAATAAGAAAGATGAAAAAGAGAATATTATTTATTTAATATTGAATAGATTGAAAAGCAAAATTACATTGAATTTTTTATATAAAGGATAAAAAAACTAACTATTCTAACCAAACTAACTAACAAACTAATAAAAGCTCAACTATTTTTACATACTTTTTACTTAATATATTTTGGGAAAAAAATTATTAAGCAAGTCTCTCTCGATATAAATATATTCATAACATGCTTCAAAATTAATTATTTGACCATCCATGTTCCTAAGAAAATTATGTTTCAATAGTCTTTAAAAATCACTAAAAATAATCAATGGCTGATGATCCAATTAGTAAGAAGCTTGGTTTAGTAAGATGTCGAATTAAAAGATTATATGAATGACAAAAATAAACATGGAAAGAGTTTTGCCTCTTTTAATAAATGAGTTTCTGAACTTAAAATTTGATTAGTCAAAATACAATATTACTTTGAAGTGTTGAGGACCAATCATTAAGAAATAATAATAGCAATACATATTGTTAATATTCTAAAAATTGGAATATATTTCATTGTCATCCGTTTGAAATGAAAAATATTATATTCTGAAAAAACAGCGCCGTGAAACAAATAGGAAATGTCATGTTCATTTAATCTTTTTTAGATATATGATATAGTTAACTAATTTACTAGTATTCTCTATATCTATATGTGAAAGTATTGAAACTATATAAGCTTTCTAGAAAATGTCATTTTCCAAGTTAGTTTAACCACATATATAGTTATGGCCTGAAAAGGTCTTTATTCGCTTCACATTATTAATTGGTCCTACTTTTGGTTTTAAACATGGGGTGTCTTTTATTTTATGGGACAATGAATTTACAAGTTAATCTAGAAGATGTGCATAAGTCTTCTCCTCTTTCACCACCGTCTCTGTCCACATGTATGTTTAGATATACATGAAATTAAACAAAGTGTTATATTCTTTTAAAAAATTCTTATAAATTGTTCTGTAAAAAAGTGATATGTGTTATAATATCAATAAACCTACCACATTTGTCACTTCTTGTGGCATATTAAATTTTGTAAAATTTTAACATTTATTAATAATACGTTGGTATAGTGGTGTAAGATTCCGCTAAAAATCTAAGATGACACACATTCGAAGGGATTAATTCTTTATTCAAAATGTTGAGGATACTTTGTCAGTAACAAAAATAATATTAAAATTTGTAAAATGCTATATTGTAATAATCCGTGAATGATCAACGAGTGTTGATTCAAGTGGTGTATGATTGATTCTCCTTAAGCAAGATCTCGGGTTCGAGTCTTGTGGATAGAAAAAATATCCGTTAGGAGAGTTAGCTTCATATACATGTGGATATTCTCAGCTTAGACATGATTAAAAACAATGATATATGTAGGAAACTAAAAAAATCCAAGAACGATTAATCGTGATATTCACACAATCTAGAAATCAAAATAAGTGGAAGGAAGCTATTGTTTTGACCTTTTCAAATTTAATAAATATTGGTCAACGCCAATATTTTAGTAAGTCTAATCTAGAAACTACATAGGAAAATTGATAACATGGGGACTATAGAATTGCAAACAATTTCCATTGCGGCTGAGGCATCATCAATTAATGCTCAAAAATCAAAATGGAGAGCATCTAAGTAAAACAACCAATAGAGGCTTAGGCCTGGTCTTTACATTTTAATTCAGAAAGATATTAAAAAAACACTTTTAAAATATGACGAGATCGACCATAATATTAAATGTAATAAGTTTAAAGTAGAAGATATATAAAAGATATCTACTATGTAAAATGTTCTTGAAAACTTTTCTTAGACAATTTCACTTTAATCTTAAAATTTTATTCACTTCCACCTAAATTTATACCCGCTCCCTTTATATACAAGTGTCCTCCTATATTCTTTTACATAAAACAAAAAAATCATTAGTTTTTTTTTTGTTTTTAACAAAATTGTCGTAATTTTATGTTGTATCACTTTTACTTATTCTCTCAACTTTACTCTACAATTATTTTTTTATATATACAAAATAATGAAAATAAGAATATAATTGATAAAAGAATAATTAATATTGTTTAAACTTTAACAACTACAAAAATGAGAAGAGAATAATGTATCTCCTCATACAAGGAGATATCTTATCTCCTCTAGCCAGTAAAAATGTGACATGTGTGCTATTTTGTTTATTTTTAAAAACATTTTTATAGAAAATGATGAAACATGACACATGTACTGATTTCACTGGCAAGAGGAGATAACTTATCTCCTTATACAAGGAGATACTCCATTCCCAAATGAGAATTATAAAAAAAATGATAACATAAAGTTGAAGATTGATTTTCTGTCAAAGTGTCATTGTACTTTAAATTTAATATGCATATATTGCGGTGTAAGCATTTTTTACATTAGCAACAAATCATTCATCATTAATTTATTAATCATTATTAACTTCAAACAAAAATAATATAAATTAATGATGAATGAGATGCTAATAGTACAAAAACTTTATATTGTTAGTGTACAAATTTTAAAAACTTTTTTCATCCAAACGTTTACATCCACTAGTTGTACGTTGTACTTATTAATTGGTTGTTGGAGAAGGGTTGGAAGGTTTAAGTGAGTAACCCTACTCCATTATATCACCGAGCAAGCCCAATAACTAACTTTCCCTCTTAAGGCCATGTTAGCCCAATAACTAACTTTACCTCATAATGCCATGTTAGTCCAATAAATAAACATAACATCCTTCCGACTGCAACTAACACAAATAACACCTCATTTCATGTACGGAAGGCAACTGCGTGGCAAAGTAGGGCTTTCCTGTTCTCAAACTCACAGTATTTATGAGTATTTATACGAATATTTAATGAGTTTATAATTTTAATTATATATTTATATATTTTGTAATAATTAATATGCAAAAATAATTGTTACTTAAATAATATGATAAATTTATTATCATAGTCAAATAAGTATAATTTATTATGAAAAAAGTACGATATATATATATAAAAAATTAATTAAAAACTAAATTTATAAATTTACGAGTATCACAAAACTTGTTCTCACCTATTAGCTATTATTGTGAGTACTCATTTGGATATTGCCAGGATATTTCAAAGTCGAGTTTTTCTGTCATCCTAATTTCAGCATTAAGATCCTCTATAGTATTTGATAATAGTACTAAAATGTTAGATATAAACTAATTACAAATAATTTAAAATCTGTATTTATAAAAAAAAATTAGGGTCATATGTCACAATTTCCTACTCCAGTTTCCTCATCTCACCAACTTAGCTGCCAAAACTAGGAACACCCTTCAACTATAAAGGAAAGGGGAGATGTAATTATAATTAAACATTGGCCTTGTAATCTTAAATTAAACACACAACTTTTAAGCATACGTAATCAAGTTTTTAAGCATGATGTTAGAGTTCGATCTAGATATTACGAATATGAAAAGAAAACCATTTCAATAATATTTCTACTCTTCTATTTAATTTAATTTAATTTAATTTTTCATATATACACAATAAAAAAACTAAACCTTTTTCAAGTAGAGAGAGAGACGTGTTCACCATGTAAAGTTCACGTGAAAATAATAGCTGCAGCTCCTAGTGATTTGTAATGGCCACTATCTTATCTAGGTTGAAAAGGGTATCATTCTTTATTGCATTATTGCATTGTGTCAATCATTCTTTAATCTCAAATGTGGAAAGTCACTTCTTTATCATTTCAACATTGTTTTCTTCTCCAATTTCATTATATATATTGGTGAAAATTTCCTACTTATCTTTTTCATTTTTTTTTGAAAAAACAATAAATCCTTGGAGTAGGGGAAATGTAGCAAAAGATTAGTTTGTTTCATAGTATATGTCTTTTATTTATTATTTACATAAGTAGCACATAAGAAAAAGGTTAACAATATGGAAAGCAAAGATACGTTTGTTGAAACAAATAGGAGATTTGATACTGATGCATGAATGTGAAAATTTCTTTATTACTTTTGATATAATGTGATTTAAAATATACATATAAGAATAATAAAATAATTATTAGAATGATTTATTTGTTAAAAATATTAGAATATGAAGGAGGAATAGACAAAAAAAAAAATAATTATAAGAGAAATTATTTGAGTCACCTTTATTAGGTGAGACATGGATGTAGCTATAAGATATGATGGCCATGTGCATAAATAAGATAACCTGACAGTGGTTTATAACTTCAATATTACATATCATCACATGATTGTACCTCTCAACTATAACCCTGACAAAATTGATGCACAAATTTATTAATAAGTCACAATCTTCAATGACTTCATTGGAATTTAGCCTGTTTCACCCGTTTTAACACTTGCAAGAAAAGATAAAGAAAAAAAAGTGATATTTTATGCAGCTTTTGTTTGTATTCTACACAGATTCTTGCATATAAAGATTTCAAATATGTGGGGAGGTATAAGAAGTGGAAAGAGAGATGATTTTTTAAATTTTTTTTAGTACTCTTAAGGATATTTCTCACTTTTTTTTATCAATTCTAAAATCAATTAAATCTTATATTACTATACCAATTTAAAAATAATATTAATTTAGAGCCTTCAACATTTTTTGTACTACTTATCATGATTTGAAGTTTAAGAAATACAGAGAGTTCCAAGTTCAAACCAACTCACTAATAAAATATTGATTTTAATTATCATATTAAATTTGCTATAAAAAACTTCAAATCTATAATGATCTTGCATTACAAATTATGTTAACAAGGCTAGAATAAATAATGATATACTTGCATCCTTGGCTAACATCATTATAATGATATGGTTATTTGTTTTGTGACTTAATATTTTAATACCTTCAAAATATAATACACATATATTCCTAAAATAGAAAAAAAATCTTATTTTACTTTTACATTTTCCCTCATATTCTACCAATTAATATATGTTATTGTAATTGGTATCTCTGTTTATGAAGCTCAAGGCAGAAAGGGTTGATTATTTACATAAAAAGATCATGTGATAAGGACATTTCAATTCTATAAGGATTCATCCATGTAAGGCTTAAAATCAATGATAAGAAATAAACCATTCCAAAACAACCTTAGTGAAGTAAAAAAGCACTTCTTTTTATTAATGATAACATTATTAATAATCCAAACACATCACATATGATTCAAATACTTTGCTTAAAAGAACACCATACATATAACATTGAAAAACCACCTTAAAGATATGAATTATACTAAATGTGTAGAACACAACATATGGTGGTTTAAATCTAAAGAGCTTCATGGTTTCCAAAGGATAGTTGTCTCAGCAATCAAGGAAGTAACCACATAAGGATCCATATTAGAAGCTGGCCTTCTATCCTCAAAGTAACCTTTCCCTTCTTTCTCTGTGTCTCTTCCAACTCTAACTGAGGCACCACGGTTTGCAACACCCTATTTCATAAAAACATTACATTAAATTGTTAGTCACATGTAAGCAATGTCTTAAATTGCGGACACAGTTATGGTTACTGTTATTACAGTGTTGCAATATTACGGCCGCATCATGCGTCAGTAATTGGTTTACCACTTACCCAAGAGAATTTTTCGATACTTGCTGTTTCATGTTTTCCAGTGAGGCGCCTCTCATTGCCTTCTCCATAAGCAGCAATGTGCTCTTTGTGTTTCAACCCAAGCTTTTCAATGGCCTTCTCAATAATCTTATAACCTCCATCATTTCTCATAGACTTGGTGCTGAAATCACAATTGCAAAAAATCTCAGAAGATGAAAATATTTCAAAAAATAAGCTAGAACATGGTAATAATATATATATATAAGCTATAGTACCTATAGTTTGTATGAGCACCAGCACCATTCCAATCACCCTGAGAATAATAACAATGTATACATTTAAATCAATATT
Source organism: Lupinus angustifolius (assembly GCF_001865875.1). Lineage (NCBI taxonomy): Eukaryota > Viridiplantae > Streptophyta > Magnoliopsida > Fabales > Fabaceae > Lupinus > Lupinus angustifolius. The sequence goes on along the minus strand of NC_032011.1, from coordinate 2,698,342 downwards.
CAAAGATACAAAAACAATTTAGCGAAACCAAGACTTAAACTAAGTCATAGTTTTCAAGGAATTTAAAGATTATCAACAAATTTTGCTAACCGGAATAGGCTTAGGATCAAATGAAACAACTACTCCAGCAATCTCAGTAATCCTCTGCAAAAAAGATACACATCAAAAAATTTATTTTCATTGCTTCACAAATTATCTTAAATTCTTAATCATTACATAGACTTTAGGAAAAAGTTATAAGACAACATCTTTCATAAGTCTATAAACTTATAAAGATAGTTTATGATTTTTTATAAGCTCTTTTCAGCTTCCTTCAATAAATATAACAGAGAAGCTTATGAAAAAAAATCTCTTTTTAGCTTAAATTACCTCCAATATGTAACGAGCAGCCCATATTTCATCACCAGCAGAGATACCAACAGAAGGACCAACTTGGAATTCCCACTATAAAATTGAACAATGTTCAGAAATATTATTTCTCAATACAATACAATAAGATATTAGTTACTTAGTAATAAATACATTATGAAAATAAATGTTATTTATACCTGGCCAGGCATAACTTCTCCATTGATACCACTAATGTTGATGCCAGCATAAATACAAGCTTTATAATGTGCATCTACAATCTCACGGCCATAGGCTTTATCAGCACCAATTCCACAGTAGTATGGGCCCTGTTCAAATATACATTAATTTAATTATTAAGGTAAACATAGATACAGGGAAAAAGGGGGAGATTAGGAAAATAAATATGCCTATGTAATTGAGGACATTTTTTGTTATTGTAATTAATGACATTAAATTTTGATATTTGAACATCAACATTTAAAAAAAAATCAAATTTACACTCCTGCTATAATTGTTGATACATTTCCTATATCCCAAAGAAACATATGCATATGGTTCACATTTATGGGGTAATGAATCATAGTGTATGGGTTAATGTATCACAACTTTATTATATTTTGACAGTTACAGAATAGTACACCATGTTGAAAGATATTTTATTAATTGTACCCCAATATTAGGTAATTGGTTTAACTACTTTCTAGAAAATGATGCAAAATTTAAGTTATTGTTGAAATTTGAAAGATCAAATATGTTCAGGTCACTGAACTATATAACCAACAAATTTTGATTCAATTTTAAAATGAATTGTCTATTATGAAAATCCAAAAGAATGGGATCATAGAATAGAACTGTTTAATGCAATTGGGAATGAAAAATGTTAGGTACACATCAATTCCACAAACACTTCTTTTATGTGACATAATTAAAATGATAATCAAACGGTGAAAAATGTGCAAATATGAACATAAATGTGTATGATTAGCATAATTGTGAAGACACTATGAAAATGAAAAAAATTAATACCTGTGGTCCAGGGTATCCTCCAATTGGCCAACCAAGTGGCCAATTTGTATCCTTCTGCAATAAGGTATACTCTTGCTCAATACCATACCTGTTAATATAAATCAAGATACATTTTTTAAGTAATCTATAAGAACTTGATGTATAGATCATAATGTAAATAGTGGTTCCTAAAAAGGGTTTCAAGAATTTATAAAGCATAATGGTTTAAAACATTCAAAATACATAATTGGATGTTAGGAAATGCACACCATGGTTCCTCAGCTATAACTTCAGGTTGATTGAAAATTTTGGCAGCATTATGCCTCTTGTTGGTTGGAATTGGCTCACCAGCTGGAGTATAAGCATCACAAATCACCTATAGTTTTAGATCAAAAAGTGAATCAGGGACTTAAAAAATTGTAAATTTTGATTTACATAAAAACAATTGGTACATTAATTAAAAGAAGATTATTTATATTGAAAAAATACTTACAAGAATGTTGTTTCCTCTCCTAAATGGGTCCTTGAAAATAGCTTGTGGGCTATTTCAAAAATAATATACCAAACAAAAAAAGCAACTCCATAGATCAGTTTTTTTGCCAAAACAAGATGAAAACAAAAGGCAATTAATAAGTAGAAAAAAGATGCATAGTTTAGATGTCAAAGTTGAGATTCATACTATAGGATAACTTCACTGTCTTCACCAGGAGCTTGACCTGTGCTAGATCCATCATAGTTCCACTTGGGAAGTTTTGAAGGGTCATTTACTGGTCCAGTAAGAGTCTGTTTCAAAACCATAAAGACAAATCAACAAAAAATGTTGAAAATAGTGAACATGAAAAAAAGTACATAGCTATTTATCACATGTGATGAAGAAAAACAAAAAATAATATACCCTGGCTTTGCTTCTTATGTCCAAACCAGATCCACCAATCCTATGCATCAATACATAAAAAAAAACATTAAGTAGTTTTCCAATACTATTTTATAAATTAGATATACCCAAGAACAGGTTTTTAGAACTCAGCCCAATAAAATATGAAGAAAAAAAAGGCTCTTTGCTTTTTATGTGTTTAATCTAACAACATGTCTAAGGAAGACAAGTTCCATACGAATCAATCATAGTAAATTATACCCAGAATCAGAAACATAAATATATCCAAAAAAGGTTAGATTTTTTGTAGTAAGACTTTGGTCAATGATTTTCATAACCATAAACAAGAGTCCTCTGTTTTTAAGGAAACAGAGTCCCCTGTTTTTAAGGAAACAGAGTCCCCTGTTTTTTATTTACATAATGGAACAAGATTTCAAAAAAGCTCACCATATATATTCAGCAATGATCTTATCTGTGGTGTATTCAGAGAGGTTGAGGTTGATGAGATCTGAAAGCAAAGACATGGCTTCTACTTCTACTTGTGATAGGGTGAAAACTAAACTTTGGACAGGGTGGAAAAATGTGTTGGTGTAACATCTTTTTATATACAGAAAAGTCAGTGGTGTGAATAATACAAAGAGACGTGGTTGTTTTTGATTGGGGACTTTGTGTATACTGAGTTGAATTTTGAACCGTCTACAAAGAAAAATAATGGATTCTTTTTCTAGAGAGAATTAAATTTGATGTTATGTGTGGAATTTAATGAATAATTTTATGTGGGTGGCATGGTTCAATTATATATAAAAAATTGGTTTCTGTTAACTAGTGTGCTTAAAAAATATTGGTATCTTTAACTAAAAGCCGACTAAATTAAATGGAAGTTAGTTCAATTTTTAAATGAATATAAAAAAAATCAAAAATAAAATATTTAAGAAAAATTGAGAGAATCATTTCGTGGCGAAGTCTATTTAGTGGTGTTGGGTGAAAAGTAGTGTCTTTTGAAATACTCCCATGGCATTATTACTTTTTATTTTAAGGAAAGGTGAGTTTACTTTGCTTGACTTTTAAAAAATGTTTGGTTTTGGGTTATAGCAATTAAGGATAAAGTTTTATCAATTTTTAATCTAGAAGAATTACTTGCTTTAAAAACAAACTTAGCTTAAGAGGCTAAAGGCTATGGTTTATCATGGTTTTATTTATTTCTTTTTATAAATCACACAATTATTGGAGTTCTTAAGTTCTTTGACCAATTATTACCAAATTTCATTTTTTTTATTGATCTATTTCAAACAAAAAGACTACTAAATTGATTAGCATTTTCCAACAAAATATCTTCTCTATATATGACAGAAACTGAACCATTCAATTTTCATACACACTTGAATTAGACTAACCAAAAAACAATGGAATGAATATTGGTTTTGATCATCTTTTTGCATAGGTGGGTGCCATGCATGAATTTATCTCAGAACATGTTAATTATAAATGACTATAAAATAAAAGTAATATATATGAATGATGTATGATGTATTTATTATGTACAAAATTTTACATAAAAAATACATAGAAATTAAGCTCAAAATTAATAATATTAAAATGACAATATAATATATGTGAGAATTTTTCCTTTAAAAGCAACGTGAAGTTTATATGCATTAAGATAAAAGTAGTATGTATCACAAACATTCCGCTAGTGGTCCTAAACTATTGCTAAAACATAAATTAAATATTAAATAAACTTATTTTTAAACTTAAGTTTTCTTATAATTTATTTTTTTGAGTTAAAATAATTTTTATTTTATCAAAACCGGTTTTGCAGTACGTAAGCACACTGAATTACTGCTTCCGATTATCTCATATATTCACTTTTTAAATTTAATTTAATTTATTTTCTATTTTATTGAATCAAAATAAAAAGATAATATTTTATTGGATTAATTTTAAATAAAAAGTTATTCTTTTTGTATCCTTATTATTGATGTTAAGAAAACAATGTTATTGATTCATCAGTGTTTATATTCATAAATTTATGCACATAAGGTTTAAGTTTATTAGTACAAGATTAGCAAAGTTGTCCAGTTTTGGGAAATATATATATTTTCAGACAATAAAGCCATAAAACATCATATAATTCTCACCCGTGCATCCTTTGGAAATAGTAAGCTTACGTTTATAGTAAAAAATAACTCAGAATAAGAAATGAGATATCATTCGAGATATCTGATCTTTGTCGATTTTATACTCTCTCCATCATGATAAAAATTTACAAAAAAATGTTATCCCAAATCAAAGATGATAATAAATAAAAAAAGCTTATAATTTGGATGTTAATTATAAGATTTATAATTGGATAAATAATAGATACATTAAATTATTGACTAGGTAATCCATTAACTTATCATGTATTGTTTGTTTATTTTGACTTTATGAAAGTTTTACTATATATTAAGATGAAGTGAAGAAATGGATTATTCAAGAATTGATATACTAATACTAAATTATAATAATCACCCAAGTGTATGAGGAGGGAGATAAAGTTCATATTTTATCATTCAAAAAACTATAAGCTTGATTCGATTTTCCTCGTATGATGCATATATAAAATATGTTTAGAGAAAGCGATAGAGTTTGAGTGAGGTACACATAGTAGATGGAGAATTAGACAATAATAAACGAATATAGTTTGTGGCTCTTGAATTCTTGATTTGGTTGCTTTTCTTGAACAAGCTAGGATCAAACTCAAGTTGTGTTAAGACTCGTGAGTCTTGAGAGATGAACCCAATTATTGCACACTTGCTCATAGAGTTAGGGACAAGGAGGGTGCATATTCCATAGCCACAATCGGTAGTTTCTAGTATTGACAAAAAATGTGGTGGTTCTTGATTGCTTCCATTCTTGCACATGAGTAACTTGTAAATAGTATCATTAAAATTACTACTATCTAGTTGCATTTATAGTGTTATATTGATGATTATTTTAATATGTACTATCACCAATCAAAATCCTCAAAACAACCATAAGTTGTTTGACTCATAGTTTGCAAATTGTCTCCTTATTTATAAAGATAAGACTTTGTATATATATTTTCCTCCTATCTTACTGGAGGAATTCTTATGTACTATCTTTAGACTAAAGTATGGGAACGGGTGAAAGTTTGAGAGTTAAAATAGGGTTATAAACTTATAATTGAGGTTTATGTTGTCTTATATAGTTGACTACGCATTTATATATATCTTACTTACACGTTCAATGAGAAAACTGATAAATTAGTCCTTATATCAGTACAATATGACAATTATATATGTCATGTAATTAAAATCGTCAATAATAGAAAATACTGGTTAAAATGGTCAAACTACATTCTACCTCAAAATTAGTTTATGCAACAAAAAAATAATATTTTTCAAAATAATACTGGTCATAAGTGTTGGAATGCTTTGACATGCAAAATGTTAAACCAGTCACTACTCCAATGGCGACTCATTTCGAACTTCCAATGACCTTGTGTCCATAAACTGAGAATGAAAAAGAGGAGATGTAAGTGTACTTTATGCTAGTGCGTTGGCAGTCTCATGTATGCCATGGTGTGCACTAGAGCATATATTGCACATGCAGTAAGTGTGGTAAGCAGATATATGGAAAATCCTGGTAAAGTTCATTGGAAGGCTGTGAAGTGGATTATGTGCTACCTGAAAGGTACCACAAATATAGGACTTTTGTATGGTAAAGTCAAAAATGTTGGAAACAAGATCACTGTATATGTTGACTCGGATTATGCTGGAGATCTAGATAAGCGAAGATCGCTCACCAGATATGTCTTTACACTGTGTGGTTGTACTATTAGTTGGAAAGCAACACTACAATCAATTGTTGTTTTGTCTACAACTGAAGCAGACTACATCGCAATAACATAAGTTGTAAAGGAAGTCATTTGGGAGAAAGGTCTAATTGAAGAGTTGGGTATACAACTCGAAGAAACAACCATCTACTGTGATAGTCAAAGTACTATACATCTGACAAAGAATCCAATGTATCATGAAAGAACTAAGCATATTGATGTTCGGATGCACTTTATCATAGACATAGTGGAAAGAAGGCTTGTTAGAGTAGAGAAAATATCCACTGCAGATAATCTAGCGGACATGATGACGAAACCAGTTCCAACTACTAAGTTCAAACATTGTCTGGATTTGATTAATATTCAGAATCTCTAGTGAGCATGAAGAAGAGTAGCAGGAGAATAACTCTGATAGTCTTTTAGCCAAGGTGGAGATTTATTGAATATTGGCTAAAAGAAAAAGATGATGAAAAGACTTTCGTGAGCCAAGCAAAAAAGTGGCTAAAGATCATCTTGAAGTAATAGAGAATTTCTAGCCAAGTAAAAAGAAGTGGCTATTGTGAAACCAACATTAATGTTCTTTTCCCTTTGCCACATAATCTTCAAGAGCTCTGGCTATAAAAAGGAGTGTTCCATGTCATTGTAACACACACCAAATACTTAGCTTAGTGCATATTTTATCTTGTTGTCCTCTTATTCTAATTGTGTGAGAAATACTTGAGTGAGAGTGAAATTGGGTGTACTTGGCTTTTGGGAAGTGAGTGAAACACTGTAGTTCTATTTTATCATAGTGGAATAATCCTTGTTGCTCTTCAGCTATGGACGTAGGCAAATTGCTGAACCACATTAAATTCTCGGTGTCATTTTCTCTATTATATTTTCTCCATGGGTCTTCCGCTCAAACAAATTGGTATCAGAGCTCGTAGAGCTATTGCATGCTAAGTTGTACGATCTAAAAGAAAATTCTTAGTATGCTCTGTGTTCGCAGCATTGTCTGATCTTACACATGAGAAAAGAATTATTCTTGTTACTAGAAAGATATAATAGTGTAAAAATGCATGTCTAGGAAAGTTCTTTCTTAAGAAAGACCTAGTATTTAAGCGTGTCTGTTAAGACCCACCTCTATTTCTTGAGAACTTTTCTGGTATATGTTCACGGACTACGATATTGTTTCGGTATACGATTATCACAGCGAGTGCTAAATTTGATTTGGAGAAATTTAATGGAGAAAATGATTTCAACCTCTAGCTATTGAAGATGAAAGCTCTACTAGTTCATCAAAGCTTGGGCAAAGCCTTGGAAGGTAGAAACAAGTTACTAGAGAGTCTGACCGAGGACGAGAATGATGAAAACTTGGAAAAAGCACATAGTGCAATTTTGTTGTGCTTGGGAGATGAAGTTCTACGAGAAGTGTCAGATGAAACCACAGCTGCTTCATTATGGTTGAAGCTGGAAAGCCTGTTCATGGCGAAGTCACTCACCAACATGCTGTATTTGAAGAAAAGAATATATACTCTTCAAATGCAGGAAGGAAAGCCCATAAAAGATCATCTGAAGGAATTTAACAAAATTATTCTCGATCTAAAGAATACTGATGTTAAAATTGAAGATGAAGACCAAGCAAGTCTTCTACTATGTTCCCTTCCAAGTTCTTACGAGCACTTCATCGACACCATGATGTATGGTCGAGAAGATCTGACCTTGGACAAAGTAAAGGCGGTGTTGCACTCAAAAGAATTGAAGAAAAGAGTATCAGATTCGAGATCTGAAGGCTCGAGCGATAGTCTTTTTGCCAGAGGAAGAACAAAGAGGCAAAATCAATTTGGTGAAAGAGGGAAATCTAGGTCCAAGTCTAAAACAAAACCTAGAAAGTATAAATGCTTTCATTGTCACAAGGAGGGGAATATAAGATAATTTCTCAGAGCGCAAAGGCAAGGAAAAGATTTATGAATATGGTGATGCAACTGCAGTAAATGGCTATGATAGTGCAGATGCACTAATAGTCTCAGAGCACGACTCAAAAGATGAATGAATACTTGATTCTGGCTGCTCATTGTAACACCACGAATTTTACGAGTTTGAATTATAAGAAACCCTTAGATGGGGGCAATGTCATTTTGGGAAATAATGATCCCTGCAAGGTCATCAATATCGGCACAATTAGAATCAAGATATTCGACGGAATCGTAAGGATGCTAACAGATATGAGGCATGTTCCAGAATTGAAGAAAAATCTGATTTCCTTGGGAACACTAGATTCAAAAGGTTATAGCTACAAAGGTGAAGGTGGAGCTATAAGAATATCTAAAGGCATTATGGTTGTAATGAAAGGAAAGAAATATAATATCCTCTATATGTTACAAGGAAACACAATCACGGGTGTTGTTGCTGTCTCCTCAACATCTGATTTTGATGTCACCAAACTATGGCATCTAAGAATGGGTCATGTCAGTGAAGGTAGACTTTTGTGAACACTGTGTTTTCGGAAGTCGCGAAGGTAGACTTTTGTGAGCACTGTGTTTTCGGAAAGCAATGTCGGGTAAAATTCAATGTTGCAGTTCATCAAACAAGAGACACACTGGATTATGTACATTCTGACATGTAGGGTCCTTCCCAAGTACCTTGTAACACCGCGAATTTTACGATTTGGAATTAT
>NC_032011.1:2678809-2689518 GCF_001865875.1 Lupinus angustifolius | reverse complement strand
TTATTTCAAAAAAAATTTTACCCATTTTTCCGCAATGTTTTTGAGAAGTATTTTTCGGGGCGTTACATACCTTCTCATGGTGGTAGCAGATACATGTTAAAATTCATTGATGACTATTCAAGGAAGGTGTGGATCTTCATTTTGAAACACAAAATAGAAGCATTTGTGAAGTTCAAACAATGGAAAACCTTGATCGAAAAGCAAAGCGGGAGAAAGATACAGAGACTGAGAACTGATAATGGTCTAGAGTTCTGTAGCAGAGAATTCGGAAATTTTTGCAAGGATCATGGTATTATCAGACATTATACTGTGAGACACACTCCACAACAAAATGGACTTGCAAAACGAATGAACAAAACCTTACTTGAAAGGAGAAGATGTATATTGTCAAATGTTGGATTGCCAAAGGAATTTTGGGTGGAAGCTATTAGTACAGCTTGTTACTTGATCAACATATGTCCATCAATGACCATTGGTTTCAAAACTCCATAAGAGATGTGGTCGGGTATTCCAGCAAATTATGAAAAATTGAGGATATTTGATTGTCCTGCATATGCTCATAACAAAAAAGGAAAACTTGATGCAAGAGCATTGAAATGCATTTTTCTTGGATATCCTGATAGTGTGAAAGGATATAAGTTATGGTGGTCAGAGAAAAGAAAGTGCATTATGAGTAGAGATATTACTTTTAATGATGCTAAAATGCTAAAGCCTCATACAGAGTCATCAAGTGAAAATGAAGATCCTAATATCTTGGAGAAGGTGGAGTTTGAGGTGGAGCCAACAAAAAAAAACACTTGATCAAGAAGAAGAAGTCCATGATGCATGTACTGATACTAATATCTCACAATTACAACATCATCAGTTGGCTAGGGACAGACAAAGGAGACATATAAAACCTCCAGAAAAGTATGGCTATGCTGATCTGGTGTCATACGCTCTAAATGTTGCTGATGATATCAGTAATTGTGAACCACAATCATATGAAGAATCTATCAATAACAAAGAAGCTTCCAAATGGATTTATGCCATGACAGAGGAAATTGAGTCTCTTCATACGAATCATACTTGGGTTCTTGTGAAGTGGTCGAATGCTCAAAAGATTGTTGGATGCAAATGGGTCTTTAAGAAGAATGAAGGAATCCCTGGGGTTGAAGATGCAAGATTCAAGGCGCGATTAGTGGCCAAAGGTTTCACACAAAGAGAAGGCATTGATTTCAATGAAGTTTTCTCTCCTGTGGTAAAACATAGCTCTATTCGCATCATACTTGCATTTGTAGCTCACTTTGATCTAGAACTTGAGCAACTAGATGTCAAAACGACATTCTTGCATGGTGAGTTGGAGGAACAAATCTACATGAAACAACCTTGAAAAAACCTAAAGGATTTGAAGTTCAAGGGATGAAAGATTATGTTTGCTTGCTGAAGAGATCTTTATATGTCATAAAGCAATCTTCCAGACAATGGTATCGACGATTTGACACCTTCATGCTTGAAAATGGATATTGCAGAAGTGAACATGATAGTTGCGTCTAGTACAAGAAGCTTGCAAATAAGTCATTCATATATTTGCTTTTATATGTTGATCGCATGTAAGAAATTAGAAACTTGAAAGCTCATTTGAGCTTAGAGTTTGAAATGAAGGACTTAAGAGCTGAAAAGAAAATTCCAAGAATGGAGATTCAGAGAGATAGAAAAGAGGGGACGCTCTTTCTATCACAAAAGAAGTACATTGAGAAAGTGTTGGAACGCTTTGGCATGCAAAATGCTAAACCAGTCACTACTCCAATGGCGACTCATTTCAAACTTTTAATGGCCTTGTGTATGCGCTACCTGAAAGGTACCACAAATATAGGACTTTTTTATGGTAAAGTCAAAGATGTTTGAAACAAGATCACTGGATATGTTGACTCAAATTATGCTGGAGATCTAGATAAGTAAAGATCGCTCACCAGATATGTCTTTACACTGTGTGGTTGTACTATTAGTTGGAAAGCAACACTACAATAAATTGGTGCTTTGTCTACAACTGAAGCATAGTACATCACAGTAACAGAAGCTGTAAAAGAAGTCATTTGGGAGAAAGGTCTAATTAAAGAGTTGGGTATAAAACTCGAAGAAACAACCATCTACTGTGATAGTCAAAGTGCTATACATCTGACAAAGAATCCAATATATCATGAAAGAACTAAGCATATTGATGTTCGAATGCACTTTATCATAGGCATAGTGTTAAGAGGGCTTGTTAGAGTGTAGAAAATACCCACTGCAGATAATCCAGCGGACATGATGACGAAGCCAGTTCCAACTACCAAGTTCACACATTGTCTAGACTTGATTAATATTCAAAATCTCTAGTGAGCATGAAGAAGTGTAGCATGAGAATAACTATGATAGTCTTTTAGCCAAGGCAGAGATTTATTGAATATAGGCTAAAAGAAAAAGATGATGAAAAGACTTTCTTGAGCCAAACAAAAAAAAGTGGCTAAAGATCATCTTGAAGAAATAGAGAATTTCTAGCCAAGTAAAAAGAAGTGGTTATGATGAAACCAACATTAATGTTCTTTTCCCTTTGACCACATAATCTTGAAGAGCTCTGGCTATAAATAGGAGTGTTCCATGCCATTGTAATACACACCAAATATTTAACTTAGTGCATATTCTATCTTCTTGTTCTCTTATTCTAATTGTGTGGGAAATACTTGAGTGAGAGTGAAATTGGGTGTACTTGGCTTTTGGGAAGTGAGTGAAACACTTGTAGTTGTATTTTATAATAGTAAAATAATCTTTGTTGCTCTCCAGCTGTGAACGTAGGCAAATTGTAGGACCACATTAAATTCTCAGTATCATTTTCTCTATTATATTTTCTCTATGGTCTTCCGCTCCAACAATTATAATATGAATTTATTGTTTAATTATTCCACCACGGATGGAAGCATTTTCCCGCTATATGGAGAATGTGTATGATAACTTTACCCTAATTAATAACATTGGTTGAATATAACATAAAGTGCATGATTTAATCACACCTGAGAGTTATGATTGGTGGGCTTTCTAAAGCCTGTTATTGGGCTTGGGCATTTGCTTTGGTGGTTATAAAGCCTCTAGTCATGGGTAGTGCATGGTTGATCGGGCTTAGAAATCCATGACCAAAGAGTGCAGTTAACATTCTCCAACAATATATATTGTATGGAATTTTGTATCCCTTTTATCTGCCCATTGCTGTTTTGCTTTGGAACCTTAAAAAGCTTTGTTTTTAAGGGCCGAAAGCATTGCATTTCATCGTGCAAATTTGAAGAATATCCCTCGCCCCTCGTGCTGATGTAATTAGAGAACAAAATGACTTGAACTTATTATTTAATATATATATATATATATATATATATATATATATATATCATAGTATATATATATATATATATATATATATCATAATTTACGTGTATTACTTCACTTGTATTACTTTGTTTGAAGAGTCAATGTTAATTAAATATGAATGATAGATGATACAATAATAATATATAAAATTCATATATTGTCAGTACATACATTTTTTCTTTATATATGTAGATGGGTATATATGTATACGTATATTATATGTATATATAAATATATATTTATGGGTAAGACAATATTGTATTAAAAGATTGGAATATAAGCAATACTCCAACCAAGATTAAATACACAGCAAAATTGAAAAGCAAATGGAACCTATCAAAAAAATAAATATATATATATATATATATACCCAACTCAGGTACCACTTGAATTAGCGAACAACTGAACCCTTGAAACCTTCTTCAACCCCAAGATGTGATGAGTCGACATCAAGGTGCCAAATCCCTAGAGTTTTAGTGCCAACACCAATATCGCATGTCACAAGTTTCAGATTCTATAAACTATATCAATCCCTATATATAATGTGATATACATTTATGAGATAACAGATATACTTCCTCTATTCAAACCTAGCTAGCTGAACTTATTTTGAAAAAAAATAAAACATTGTAACATATTAACGTATTATCAAACACACAATTATAATAATATTTACATAGTACGAAACACTAGTAAGATATGAGGAGAGTAAAATGAAGAAACATAAATAATTGTTTTGGTTGGACTTTGGAGATCTTCTATAGATGTTTTGGAATAGGAGTGGTAGGAGCAGAGGGAGGCGAGTGACGCGGTAATGGACGATCAGAAGGCCTACCTGATGCTTCATGAATTACAACGTTGTACCCTTCAATTCTGTTATGTCAAAAATAATAACAATATTAGTTGATTAACAAGAAAATTAAGAACCAAAGTATGTGTCATATTAGGAATCAGAAATTTGTTATGGATTATTACCCAAGTACACATATGCATGCAAGTAAAAGAAGCAGCAAACATGTGAGACGCAAAACAAACCATGACTTTAGCACCTTCATCTTCACCTTAATTTCTTGATCTTCCCTGAATGTGTAGGGCTGATATATATATATATATATATATAGCTTGATACCTTCCATGAACATTCAACTATGAAAGTTTCAACTGATTTTCATATATTTAATGCCATAAGATTGCAATGGTCAGAAGTCCGTCCATAAGAGGCGTGTTGAAGACTACTAAAGAAATTGTGATTATATTTATATTTAAGAGTAAATATATGATTGTATTATATTTAAAGGGTAAATGTTTCATATTATATAAATTTTCTATTTTGCTTTTTTATGGACTTCTCTCTTCTAGAGAGAATCCTAACCTAAAATTATGAGTACTTCTATATATTATATTGCAAACATTTTTTTCATTTTAAATTTAGTTATTATAAATTAGATTTTGTATATTTCCATATAATGTTTAGGTTTTCAGTTGCACCAATGAAAACTACATACAATAGACAAAGTTATTAGTTTTAAGCTTAAATTAGTCAAGTTAATTAGGTTATTTTAGAATGATAGAAAATTGATTGGATAAATAACTTAGTCTAATCAAATTTTTTATTCATGGTCAAATTGATCAAACCAACCCGATTTTTGTAACACTGCCAAATCCATGCACTCCTACTTAGAATTTTGTTTGTTTCTAGCCATGTAATTTTTTCTTTCTTTTTTCTATGCTTGAGACTGATTATCCCATGTATAACTGTGAGATTAAGTCTTGGTAACCCTTGACCTTGCAAGTTAAGTAGGTAAAATCCACTTTCAATATCATCAATAGCATTGAGTGCACTATTATACTTTTCAATTATAGGGAAAGGGTCAGTGTTGCATATTGGAGATTGACTAAGGTGAATAAATTACTAATTGTTTTTTAAACGTTAACGCTTTTAAACATTCTCAACCTCTTATGTCATCTTGAATGAGGTGGACTTTAATCTTACCATTCAAAACGTGCACACAACTCAACATTTCTTGTTTAAAAAACCTCTTATAAAAAAATGATAAATAAATGTTTGAAAATATAAATTTACAATGTTGATGATGTTCAAATTTGTTTTTATAAATAATGAACTCCATATGGATTCAACTTTCTGCGATTTAGTATTTGACTCCAACCTTATACTTTTATCCAATTATGGAACTCTGAACTAGGATATATATAGTCATAAATTTCGAAGACTCCTTTTAGATGGAATTAATAAATAATTTTAGGAGATTATTGAACTAAATAGTGACACAAGTGTGGAAGAGTTTTTATTCGATACATTATTTATTAATCGTTAATTCTTAAATAATAAATGTTACACTGTGTGTCATGCTATTAGAGAATTGAACCTTATAAGTTATAAATTTAATCATAATGGAGATCTCTATGGATGATGATTAGGAGGAGCAGTGGGTAACGGTGGAGATGGTATTGGTCTGTCCCTTAGCTTTCCTCTACCTTCAACACTGAAATTCCAAATTAATATTTCTTACCAAATAACATGAAAAACAAAGTGAAAAAATATATTTACATACATCGAATGAGTTTTATACATTGTCATTATATCATTCATATTTTATCATCACGACTCTTTCAAAAAAGTAATACAAATAAATAGTAAATGATATAATAACTACGTGTAAATCATCTTTCCACTAACATCACAGAAATATTATACTTTGAAAGAAAAGGCAACACCAACGTTTAGGACTAGATCAGAGAAATAAAGGCATGACTTGATTAGTTTTGTCTTCATCTTGTTAAGGAGCGGAGACCAAGACAATTTAATTTCGCTTTGCCGTGTCCACATAATGATTCTCTATATATATGAATTGTGACTTTTGTATCCAAACTAGTCAAAAGGGGTAAGAGTAATTTATATGTTGAAATTGCGTTCTTTTCAATCTGCATGACTTCAAAAGAAATAATTATAGAAATGAATAATCTTTAATCTAGACGAGATTAGTCTTCTACCTTAATAATAAAATCAGGAAATACTTTGATTAAAGAATTCAAAATTATGAAAAGATATTGTTTTTGGCATTTTTTTGGGTATTCTTTTTTGCCAACTCTAATTGATAAATATGCGGTGAATCTTTATAGGAATTGCTAGATGTCTTGATATACTTTTGTAAATAAGATTAATTTATCAACAATAATAATGATATATAAGTTTGGTATCTTCTTCTAACAAACCATACATGTCATAAATTTTATTGGATGCAACTAACAGTTTAATGATAGCTTATATTTTTTGGGTACATAATGATAGCTTATTTTTAAAATGCCTAGATAAAAAAAGAGTTTATAAAACAGTTTTTAAATAAATATATGAAATAAGTTATTCTTGATTAGTCTGTACAATTCACCTGTAGAAGATTAACTTATCATATATAATTTTAATTAATTTGTGTATGTTAATATACTTTATTTGAATATAAAAATGAAATTCACATTAATAAAAATAATATTTGTACGACAGTCAAACAAACATGTCTGGTTATATGTAAATAGGTTAGGTTTTTAAAAAAAATCGTTATAATATACTAATGAATGTTTTTTTAATAGTGTGATGAATATTTTGTTACACAAATTAAAAATAAAATTAGAAATTAAAATATGAAAATATTAATAATGATATAGTGAGAAACATAAAGACAATAAATGCAAATCATCTGTTTCATATTCTTTTTCTCTTTCTGTCTTATCAATTAGAGTTATCAACAAGTAAAAAATGATACTCCATTTTAATCTTATTGTACATTAATATTCACATATCCAGATTTAAGTGAATGAAACATGCAATAATAATATATGAATAGGACACAAATAATCTATATTAAAAAAGAATAAGTATTTATTGAAATATGGTTGAATACAGAAGCTACAATAACTTGTTGTCATCTAAATATTATTTCATAGGACCTTACCTGAAAATGTATAAATGTGACGAAAAATAACTTACTAGATGAATATATTTTCAGATCAACATTATAAGTTTTGAATGAACTTTACAAAATATCTCTACACTTACGGCGCATTAATATGTGATTCCCTACTATCCTATGACAAACAGTAATCATCTACATTAACTATTTTTGCTACCAAAATACCTTTAGATTAATTTGATTGGAGCTATAAAAAATGTAAGCAAGAATAATAATTATATATGAATAAATTAGGTTTTATATTAGTCTTAGTATACATTAGGGTAAATATATACATACCCAAATTCACATATGAATGCAAGTAAAAGAAGCAGCAAATAGGTGAAGCGCAAAAGAAACCATGACTTCACTAGCTTCATCTTCACCTTCTTTCTTCCCTTTATGCAAATGTGTAGTAGTAGCTGAGAACTAATTTATTTCAAAACTAAGCGTGGTGATATATAACATAAGCACTTAGCACCTTCCAAGAACATTCAGTTATAATGTTTCAAAGGGTTGAAATTTGAATGCCATTGATTTCAAATACGAGTAAGATTGGAAATTGGAATTTTAACCATTTTTTATGTTATTAAGAGTATCATCTCACCTTTATTTTTGGGTAAATAACTAATTTCTTTTAGGGGATGTATCTACCACTCCCAACAAATATCGCTCCTAAGAATTGAACTCTGCTTTGACCATTCTGAAGATCTAGTTGAGTCTTACACAACTATGAATGACAACAGGGCAGAACTGACATGGGTGGTGCTTTCCCGTACCATACCCACACTATTTACAGGTACTCGCACGGGTAGCAGGTATTTGCGGGTACCCCACGAGTTTTTAAGTTTCAATATATATTTATAATTTTATAATAATGAATATATATAAAATAATTATTACATGAATAATAAAATTTATGTACATATTAAATTTATCATATATTTCAATCACTAAAATTCATTATAAAATAACACAAAAATAGATAATATATAATTATAAAATAATAATAACAATATAATATATATAAATTATTTAATTAAAAAATAAATTTATAAATATGTGGGTACCGCGAGGCAGATATCATGATACTCGCTCCCACCCATAAGTTATTTTTACATGTATTTATTGTGCATATTTTTACGGGTATCCATGGGACGAGTTATTTTTACAGGTATTTGGTGTGGATATTTTTGCACTGCCTTCTTAGTTGGAAAGAGTTTAATTGAGGGCGTGGAAGAAATTATGTAAAAGTGATGAGAATACAACATATAGGTTAATATTTTTTATGAAACGAAGATACATGTTAATCTCTCATTTCATAAAGAGATTAATATTTGATTGTCCGTTTGAGATATATTTTTTATACACACCAAATATTTCATTTACATTCACATTGTTTGATTCAGTAATGTGTGCGGTTCGCAATCATAAATTATGACAATATATCAAAGTTGACTTTATTATTGGATCATTCAAATCATGTTGGGGTGATGAGATCCAAATAAATAAATAAATAACATAAATGTCAAGATTAGTGATTAATATATAAATAATTTGATATGAGATGTAGTCAGTTGGGAATATGCTAGTTGGTTAGAGAGTGTATGTTATAGAGGATAACATCTTATGTTCCAAAAGAGAGAATTATGATTGGTTAAAAAATTATTTAATTATTTTACTTAACTTAAAGATATTTTTAACTAATCATAAACTAATGATATATATACTGACACAACTTGTGAGACAATATATGTATTCCCGACATATATAAGTCCATTGGGCCAATGTAAATTAAGAGTAAGTGAATCATTTTTGTACACACTAATAATAGACTATCTCATCAATTTAACTCTTCAAGTCACTAAAAGTATGATATGTATACTATTTTGTTTAATTTTTAGAAATATTATTATAAAAACTTGTCATGATTTTAGTGGCTGAAAAAGATAATTTATTTTCTTATACCATGGAATATTTTATTATATTATAACTATTATTATTATTATTATTATTATTATTATTATTATAATAATAATAATATGATATCCTTTTATTTAGTTCAATCACATGTATCCTTTGCAAGATGCTAACTTTCTTAGTGAGATCTCTATGGAACTTGGGTCTAAATGTGTAACAGTTGAACCACTGTATTATTTAGTACTGTGAAGAAGATTTTTGCTCTTGACTTTGGCGAGATTTTGATGAAGACACCAACATCATTAAAAAGAAGAAAATGAAGATTACTTATGAAGACCAAGAAGATTAAAGCTTCAAGACAATTAGTCTAAGTCTAAATTAAGGATGACAATAAAAACCGAACCCATGGGTACCCGCCCGAATTGTGAACCCGAATTTAATGGGAAAAACCCGATGTGATTCAGTTCGGGTCTGGGTTTTACCCGGGTTTAAATTTCGGGTTCAGGTTCGGGTTTGGTAAAGCAAAGACCCTAACCCGAACCCGCCCCGAAGTAAGGTAATTCAATTTAAAATTGAAATTTCTATCATTTGCCAATTGTTTTAAATTTTTAATTTTACTTTACATACTATTGGATATTCAAACATAAAAGAAATGAAATAATGCAAGAGAAAATAGAAATGTTAGAGAAAAATTACACGAAAACAATATCATATTTTCCTTAATATTTTATCATTTTCGGGTTTTTTTCCGGGTTCGGGATGGTACTTTTATTTTCAACTCCGTTGAGTTTGGGTTCGGGTTTTGAATTTTGGGTTCGGGTTTAGGTATGTGCAAACCTGACCCCGCCCCGCCCCGTTGCCATTCTTAGTCTAAATAGGTACTTCTATCCTATTCTCTTTAATATACCAAAGTAGTAATGCTCAAAATATTTTAAAAGAAATTGAAACACTTCAAGTTTTAAATGAAAACATTTTTCAAAATACCGTATAACAGGTTATTGAAATTTGAGTAACAGGTTACATAGTGAGAATCAGTTATCCAATAAAATTTGAATTTGAGTAACCGATTAATCAAATTTGAGTAACCGATTACTCTAAGTGAATTTTAATTTACCTGTTAGACAAGAAGTTTGAGTAACTGATTACTCAATGTAATTTTTCAAAACGTCGTGTTTGGGTAACCGATTACCCACTTGCTGTAATCGGTTACTGAGAGCTGTTACATCCGTTTTTCAGATTTGAAACATTCCAAACAACTCCTACTCTTTCATAAATGCACAATGACTGATTGAAAAGCCTATTTAAAGGTCTTAGAACTCACAATCATTTAACAACTCTTTCATAATTCTTTCACATTTTTCTCACAACTTTCCTACACTTTTCTGAAATAGTTTTCTGCACTTCTAGCAACTTGCACCCAAAGTTTTAAAGTTATTTTTCTAAGTT
>NC_032011.1:2640772-2678709 GCF_001865875.1 Lupinus angustifolius | reverse complement strand
AGAGCATTATTACTAAGTATACAAAAGAGTTGTTTTGATTGGAAGTGTTATTATAATTCATACTTGTAAAGGCAATCCAAGCCATCATTGTAATTCTTCACTAATTGTAATTACTTTCTTTCACAAGGGTGTGAATAGAAAGGGGATAGAGTTACTTGGAAAAGTGTTTTCCAAGGGTATAAGTATTAGTGAGTGTGTAATGTAATAGAGATCTTGGGGTGAGATATTGTAATTACAACTCATAATATTTAGTGGAAAATCTCTTGTGGCCGTGCAAGAGTACTGGACGTAGCCTTTGGTGGACAAGAAGGTGAACCAGTATAAAACATTTGTGTACCCTCTTCTCCCTTACCTCTTTGATTTATTCTTGTTTATTTTCTACAATATTATCCGCTGCACTTTAACTCGTCATTTTGTAGAAAAAGTGGTCATAATTTATAGTCAACTAATTCACCCAGTTGAGAGTTCATATTCATAGTCCACAGAAATAACTGTTGTTAACATAAGTGGTGTGAATTGATTGAAGAAAGCCACAAATCTAAAATGAAAATGGGGTTGTTGGAAGAAGAACCCATTAGTGATGTGAATACGTTTTCCATGGTCCATATTTTTGTTGACTTAACAAGGGCCATGGCGAGGCCATTTGCTATTAAGTAATAAGTACCTAGAAAGATGGCAAATTTTATATTCTAAGACAAGTCTGTATAATTGGTTGAATATTCACATAGCTCTTCCCCTTCAGCCCATCTATCATTTCACTAATCACATGGCCATGATTCCTCACAGGCTCACAGGCGTGTTTGAATTATTGAAATATCTTTTGGCTTGCTACTATTTGGGCTATGTGGAGGTCTAGGCATGACTTTATATTTAATTCAGTGCATCCCTCTCTCGAGAAAATTTTTGAGGCTGTTAGGGTTACTTCTTGGCTTTGGATCAGTGGGAAGAGGGGTAAAGATCAGTTCACTTTTGCGGACTGGATATCAAACCCCATTTTTTGTCTTATGTTGTAATGACTTTTAGTTTTTTCTTTTTTCAGCTTATTTCTCTCCTGTAATTATTTCCTCTCTTAATAAAATCTTTCCTTTTGCCGATAAAAAAAAAACATCTACAAAAGTCATTTTGTCAAAAATATTTTTGGAGAATTGATTTTTCTCATAAAATAAAAAGTGTTTATTTTGACAAATAATCATAACCAAATGCATTCTAAATCTATCAACAATAAAAAAGTACTTCTTATAAATTGCCTGAACAAGTCAAGTTCAGATTAAATGTTGAGTTGAAAAAAAAAATGCTAACAAAATAAGAACGGGTGATTTACCTATCTTGGGATTAATTGGTCTGTATTGTTTTTTAGAAGAAGAAATTAAAAAACAACCGTTATTATTCCAAAACAATAGTCTGCATAAGCTTATTACAATTTTAAGCTGTTTTTTTGGTGTTAAAATTATTTGATAATCTAATATCATGTGACATCAAATTTGAACCAAACACACTTAATGTAAAACGATTAACTAGAACAAAAATGCAGCAAGAAAATCCATTGTGCTTTGATTCATGATTATTGAATGGCATGTGATGCAGCATAAACCTTCACTAAAACATGCAAATGCATGAGACTACGTAGCAGATATATCTTTTGGCCAATTAAATTATCAATGCCTTGATTATCCTAACATAGTCAATTGACACAGATTGATATTGTGGAAGCACCAAAAAGAGTGCACCACCACAATTATTTCGGTCAATATAAATCCTACTTCACTGTTGGGAACATTTTATAAAACATATCAAAGAATAGTCTCAACAATGATATCTATAGATATTCCTTGATTGCATTCATTTGCAATGAAAAGAAGATAAAGAAAAAGTTAGTAATGGTAACCTGCTCAACAATATATTATGCATAACCTTAACTTTTTTTAAAAGCAAAACGATTAATTTATTCAAGGTTAAAAGAATACAATATGATAACCTTAACTTCAATCGAAAATATCATTCATAATGCCACCAAATCTGTTAACAGATAAAATTTACTATTGATCCTCTTGGTCTGGCTTTTAGAAGAAGTATGATTATTATTCCCTTGAATCATATAAGAAATATTTTTTCTCTACGGAAAGGGATCATATTGAACTGGCACAAGTAGCATGCTCAACCTTCTACAAGTTAATAAATGAAATGTACTTAACTTGTTTATGCTTTTCATCTCTTGCACCAATGAACTTTATATCACAATAATATTGTTTTTAGTCCAATGTTTTTAAATTAAGACTGTGCATTTTATATTTTTGGATAAGAAAGAAGTATAGGTAATTATTATTTTTCTTGAAACAAAAATGCAAGTTTGATGGATAAACTTAAAGTAAAAAAATTGCATATATTATCCCACATTTTTTCATTATTTTGCATATATTTCCATCATTATGTTTATTAAGTACGATGTTAAGAGTCTGACTTCTATCGTGTGTATAAAAATACAAAAATAAATAATTTTGTTATCCTGCTCTTAGGGCAAAGTTTAAGAAGCTATAAAATGATGTGTTATTATGTAACTTATGTTTAGGGGTTTAGGGAATGACATAAATATCTCACAAGTGATACATGTAAAAATACCTAAAATATGTATTGGCAAAAATAACCTAGTTAGAATGAATATCATAATGTTTGCCCTATCGGTAGTCGTATACTTATAATTTTCCTTTTTAATTAAATATTTTATATATATTATAATCTATTATTAATTATTGTAAGATTACATTTTATCTACTTTATATTATTTCATAATAAATTTTAATGATCAGATTATAATCATAAATTTATCATATATATATTATATTAGTCAAGTAATAATCATTTTTATAAATTAATTATTATAAAATATATAATTAAATTTTAAAATTCGTTAAATGTTCTGCCTGCAAAGTACCCACAAATAGTGTATATATGGACACACATAAGCACAAATTCATTATAAAATTCAAGATTTTTTATATTTTTCCTTAAGATACATCAATTTATCACTCATTTTTTGCTTAAAACTTGTCTCTCTTTAATATATATTCCACAAATTTATTTCTACACACATCAACATAAATTGGGCAAAATATTTCAGTCAAATTATATCATCCATATGGATTTTAGGAAGGTGATCACCTGGTCAAAAAGCAAAGAAAAATATATAGTACAAAAATATATTTACCTGAGTACCTGACTACTTTCTTTAATCACATTAATTTTGAATTCTTAGCTTGTGCCTAACATTTCACTTGAACTAAATTCATTAATATGAGGATTATTTAAGGAAGGTTATGATCGATAGTGCTTTGGAATGGCTGCCATGAATGATCATTGTCATGGGCCACATACGATGAGTGCCAAATATTATTAACTGCTTCATTTTTACTACAAAAAGAAGCAAAAGATTGTGTTGGGAAACTCTTTTAATGGGATTATTACTCTCTACCTTTCATGTCTGAATTCAACCATGACTCTTCTTTTTCTTTTCTTTTCCGTAAAATCAAAATTTTCTATCCATTATTCTTCATCTTAGTTTTAGTGGGACTTGAATGAATTTAAGGTCAGAAAATGATATATATTTTAAAGTATGGAGCTAAAAGCCCAAACAACATAACATAAACAAAACTACAATAGGCATCTCCCATTCCCACTCATCCTCATGAATGAGCTAAGGTAACTCTTGGAGGGGATGTCTAAAAATAAACAAGAGAAATGACCATCTAACTAACTAATCAAAACATCTATTAGTGTAGGGAGTTATAAGGTGTTCTTATGATTTGAGTGAATGATTTAAAGTAGGGATGGAAACGAGGTGAACTGAGTCGAACTAGAGCTCAGCTCGATAAGGATTGGCTCGACTCGAGTTCGATACAAATTATTATTTTAGCTCGAGTTCGGCTCGATTAAAGTTCACGAACTGTCCGGTTCAGTTCGAATGGTTCATTTGGACAACTCAAATAATTAATTAAAATTTGAAAAAAAATACTGCAAATTTTTTTTATATATAAATATAATCTTATTTATATATATAATAACAATTAATATAAAAAATAATGTATCGGTTATAATAAACTTAAAAATTAGTTTATATATATATATATATATATATATATATATTTATTGAGGAGGGATTCAGTTACTCCTCTCCATCTTAGTCATTAATTCTAGGAAAATCCAATAGTTTAAATTAATGAGTAGATTTAAACCATTTGTTTGTAGGCAACTACAGTGTGAGTCCAAACAAAGCAATCAAGGTCCAATTCGAGTTCCGGACGAATATAGAGTTGATTCGGTTCATTGTCAGCCATAGTTTAAAGAATGAAGTGAAAGAGGTTGTGGATTCGAGTCTCATCTACAACAAATTAAAAAATGAATTATAAGGTGGTCTGATGATTATAATGAATGAAGTGAAGAAGATTGAGAGTTCGATCTTATCCCTAACAAATATTATCATACTAACATTTACATATAAAGAAAAACATCTATTAACCTCTTTATATATGTATTGAAGAATCACAACACATTCACGTTTTATTGGTCTTTTATACTTGCCATCAGAGGATAATAGTGATGAGAAATTTGGCATAAACTTGGAACCAACTGAATTGCAACCATGTTGTCAATAGTCCACTAGCATCTCAAATCAAAATGTATTCATTATATAAGAGAAAATATTTGAACTCATGTTTGCTTTTCTCACTAAGAGCTCTATATCATATTACATGTTTTGGTTATGTTTAACAATGAACCAAAGCTTTTGAGCTACTTATAACTATATTATTATTCCTTCAAATATTTCTCTTATATAATGAATACATGAACTTTGATGTGAGAAGGATGGTTGCAATTCAGTTGATTCTAAGTTTAAGCCAAATTTCTCATCACTATTATCCTCTCATGCCAAAAATAAGTTAAAAGGATATATGACAATGAGTTTTTTTTCAATAGTGGAAGGAATTATGAGATCTTTGAATATCGTGCAAGGTTAAATATAAGATTTGATTTTTTTAGAATAACACGTAATGGAAGGAACCACACACTGAAAAATATTTGATTCATTAATCATAAAGTGTGAGAATATTATTAGTTAATACTATAAAAATAATATTACCTTTGATATCATTTTGGTAGTTTTGCATTAATTAATTAAGAAAATTAGAAACACCCCTAAATTTGTTTGCATCATAATTCTTAAGAGTAAGGATTTTTGCTATTAATAAAAAGATAAGTGTCACATAATAATATATAAAACACAATATGTAATGACACTTTTATCATTTTATTTACTATGAAATCACATTTTTATATTGAAAATATGAGGAAAAACAATCACTTATCTCTCTATTAGAAGATTGTTGTTCAATTACCAAGGCTATTTATATTAGAAAGTGACATTCTTGATCAAAACATTATTGAAGACAAAGGCACAAAGATAGAAAAAGATGAAGAAATAACTTAACCTTTTTCTTATTATTCTTTTTCTGGTTTTAGTTTATTGAGCTTTGTTTTCAATAATGTTTTGATCAAGAATGTCACTTTCTAATATGGTATCAGAGCCTCTTCTCTGAAGAGGCTCTGCCATGCTCCACCGCTGCACCTATTTCCTTCTTCAACATTAAGCTCATTGGTAATTCTTCTCTTCCTGTGTTGATCTTCTTTTTTTTTTTTTTTTGTACCATTCAATTTCTTTCTTCTACTGAAACCAATGGACAACCGTGTCATAACTACCATAAACCCTTCTCAAGATCCTACATCCCCGTTCTTTATACACCCTAGTGAGAATCCTGGGACTGCTCTTGTATCAGTTCTTTTGAATGGAGACAATTATCACAAATGGTCACAAGCTATGGCTAGATCTATAAAGACCAAGAACAAACTTCAGTTCATTGATGGCTCTCTTCCAAAACCACAAATCGATGACCCCAATTTTGCCAACTGGGACAGATGCAATACATTAGTAGTGTCCTGGTTGATTCAATCAGTTGATGCTGCAATTTCTCAAAGTGTTCTTTGGATGGAGACAGCTGTAGAAATATGGCAAGATCTAAAAGAGAGATACTACCAAGGAGACATCTACAGAATTTCTGACTTGCTTGGAGAGATTCATAGCTACAAACAAGGGAATTTAGGAGTCGGGGCTTACTATTCACACATTAAAGGATTATGGCAGGAACTTGACAATTTCAGATTGATTCCACCATGTTCCTGCACTTGTACCTTAGCACCAATTGTTAGGAATTATAGAGAGAACGACTATGTTATATGCTTTCTAAAAGGGCTAAATGATCAATATGAGAGTGTGAGGTCTCAAATAATGTTGATGGATCCTTTACCAACCATCAACAAGGCATTTGCTTTATTTACTCACCCAACAAGAAAGACATTTACACTCACACTACAATGAGTCAAATGTGCTATTAAATACTGCTCAAAATGGCTACAATCAAGAATGTCACTTTCTAATACCCATTGTAGTAACATATAAAACCCATTGTAGTAACATATAAAACCCATTGTAGTAACATTACCTAATGGAGATCAAATTCTAACCACCATATCTGGCAGTGTAATGTTTTCTAAACAACTTGTCTTAACAGATGTTTTGTATATACCAACCTTCCATTACAATTTAATCTCTGTTTCCAAGATAACCAACACTTTGCATTGCAGATTAACCTTTCTTGAAAACTCTTGTGAAATTCAGGACCTCTCCTCTTTGAAGATGATTGGTGTAGCTGACTTAAAGGCTGGATTATATGCTATAAGGAACAATGCTAAGTGTATAACAAGACCTCTTGATAAACAATATAGAATTGGTTCCCTCACTGGATATGATTCAAATGTTTGGCACAATAGGCTAGGACACCTTTCACATGAGAAAATGGCAATTATGCAGAAACATTATCCTACTGTTAAGTGCAATAAAATTGATTTACCTTGTCATATCTGCCATCTAGCTAAACAGAAAAGATTACCTTATAGCAATAGTTTTTCTAAGTCTGCTCATATATTTGATTTATTGCATATGGATATTTGGGGCCCCTTTTCTATGCCTAGTACATTGGGACATAAGTACTTTCTAACTATTGTGGATGATAAATCCAGATTTACTTGGCTTTACTTCATGAAAGCCAAATCAGAAGTTCCTGACTTAATCAGGAATTTTGTTTCCCTTGTCAATACTCAGTTTGGAGTAAAGACCAAAAATATTAGAAGTGATAATGGTAGGGAATTTCACATGAGTGAATTTTATGCTAGGAATGGGATTGTGCATCAAACTAGTTGTGTTGAGACCCCCCAACAAAATGGTATAGTTGAGAGAAAACACCAACATATACTGAGTGTGACTAGGTCTCTCATTTTCCAATCTGGATTACCCCACTGCCTTTGGAATTATGCTGCTGGCCATGCTGTATTCTTGATAAACAGGCAACCTACTAAATACTTATCTAATGAGAGCCCTTACTATGTTCTGTACAATAAGATTCCCAATATTACTAACCTAAAGGTCTTTGGATGCTTATGTTATGCTTCTACCCTTACCTCCCAAAGGAAGAAACTGGATCACAGATCAAGAAAGTGCATTTTTCTTGGTCTGAAGCAAGGAGTAAAAGGTTACATCCTAATGGATGTTAATACTCATGAAGTTTTCTTATCAAGAAACACTATATTTTATGAACATGTTTTCCCTTATAAAGATGTTGTCAAAGACAATAATTGTCCTAGGGAAAATTCTGAACCAAGGCCTATCATTGACAGAATTTACGCCTCCACTGATGTTGACAATACTCTAGACATAGGTAACCCTGTTTCTAGCTCTGCTCAACAAATGCATCAAACCCCTGTGAATAATTCTGTGGAAAATTATCCTAGTGAAGACAACAGCTTTGAACCTATTAGCATTTCCAATGAGCAATCCTCTTCTAATAGTCACACATATAGCCCCACTGATCATAATGAATCTAATTTACCTATGCCTAGACAGTCCCTTAGACCCAAACAAAGGCCTAATTACCTACAAGACTATCACTGCTCATTGATTACTGCCACTGACATAAAGGCTCCTAAAAGGATTAAATCCTCCACTATCAGATACCCCTTAGAAAAGAGTTTGTCCTATGACATACTATCTAATGACCACAAAAGATATTCTATGAGCATCTCATCCAACACTGAGCCTGCAAATTATAAGGATGCTGTAAAGCATGAATGCTGGAGAAATGCTATAAAAAATGAGCTTGATGCTCTTGAAGAAAACAAGACTTGGATCATAACTAGGTTGCCCAACAACAAAAAAGCCATAGGGTGTAAGTGGGTTTTTAAAATCAAGTATAGATCTGATGGGAGTGTTGAGAGACACAAAGCCAGGCTAGTAGCCAAAGGCTTTACCCAAACCGAAGGAGTGGATTTTCTGGAAACCTTTAGCCCTGTTGTGAAGATGACAACCATAAGAGTCATCCTCTCATTAGCTTCTACTTATAAGTGGCACCTCCACCAATTAGACATAAACACTGCCTTTCTTCACGGGGATTTAAAGGAACAAGTTTTCATGAAAATCCCTCCAGGCATTGATACTGAAGTTCCAGGTCTGGTTTGTAAGTTGGAAAAGTCCATCTATGGTTTAAAACAAGCAAGCAGGCAATGGCATGATAAGCTTACTAATTTCCTTATGCTCTCTGGCTATACTAAATCTAATGCTGATTATTCAATGTTCATAAAATCTTGCAAATCTAGTTTCACTGCTATACTTATATATGTTGATGATCTCATATTGACTGGAAATGACATGAATGAAATTGATAAAATGAAACATTCTCTTGATTCTGAATTTAGCATAAAAGACCTCGGGAAATTGAAATATTTCCTAGGTATGGAGATTGCTAGATCTACACAAGGTATTCTCCTTTACCAAAGGAAGTATACCCTTGATCTTCTGCAGGAAACAGGAATGATGGCAGCTAAACCTTGTTCTACTCCTATGGAGTACTCTACCAAATTGATTCATTCCAAACTTGGTGATCTCTTATCTGACCCTAGTACATATAGAAGGCTAATTGGTAGACTTGTTTACTTAACTCACACTAGACCTGATTTGAGTTTTGCAGTAGGACATCTAAGTCAATTTCTGGCTGCACCAACTAATGAGCACCTAGAAGCAGGCATGAGGATTCTGAGATACATAAAATCCACCATTGGCATTGGAGTTTTCTTCCCTTCCAGCAGTGATTTCAAAGTAAAGGGATACACAGATTCTGACTAGGGTGCCTGCATAGATACTAGAAGGTTTGTCTCTGGATATTGTTTCTATCTAGGCAACTCCCTCATTTGTTGGAAAAGCAAAAAGCAGAAGACAGTTTCAAGGTCTTCAGCAGAAGCTGAATACAGGGCAATGGCCCTTGCAGCCTGCGAAGCACAGTGGATTGTTCACCTTCTTCATGATCTTGGAGTGAATGATTCTGGTCCTATAGCCTTGTATTGTGATAACCAATCAGCCTTATACATTGCTACTAACCCTGTCTTCCATGAGAGGACGAAACATATAGACATAGATTGTCATTCAGTTCGTGACAGAGTCAAGTCAGGGATTGTTCATTTACTGCCCATTTCCACAGATTCTCAAGTTGCTGACATATTCACAAAGGCTTTATCTCCTTCTCTTTTCAAGAAATGTCGTTCCAAGCTTGGCATGTTTGACATACACATGCCAGCTTGTGGGGGACTATTAGAAAGTGACATTCTTGATCAAAACATTATTGAAGACAAAGGCACAAAGATAGAAAAAGATGAAGAAATAACTTAGCCTTTTTCTTATTGTTCTTTTTCTGGTTTTAGTTTATTGAGCTTTGTTTTCTTACTAGACCCATTTTCTTTTTCTGTTTTCAGTTATTCCCTTTTTAGGTTGTTAGTGGAGTTTGTTGGTAACAAACTTTCTATAAGTAGCTAGTTGTGTTAGTTGTTAAACTCAATTCAGTTCTATCCTTCAACACAAATTGGTATGCATTGTTTTACTTACTGATTCAAATTCTTCATTCTTTTATTTCTTTACATTCAAAGATTCATCAATCATGGATAGCCATAGGTTTAATAATTTATAAAATAACTAAATCATTTACACTTCCTGACTTTGTAGAAACGCTAAACTATATGACAACATTTTCACAATTCGTGCTTGTTTATAGACTTATACATGTAATTTAATTTTTTAATATTAATACATGTTGAGTTAATTGAACTTACAAGATTTATGAGCGTAATATTTATATGTGCTAGTGGAAAGCTTATACGCAATTAATAAATCATTCATTTAATCATTTATATTAAATATATTTAAAAATTAATAATAATTAAATATGAATAGTTGATGATACATTAACAATATAAAAAACTTACAATACATACATTTTTTATCATTAAATATCTGATTTCACATTTGCATTAAGATTCATAGTAAAGAATTTTGGGATCCAGATTTTCACCCCAACAGAAAGTATTTTTTACATTATTTTCGTATAAATAAAAATAATATATGGATAATATACAATATACCTATCGTATAAAAAACTTTATCGTATATATATAATTTTTTTTTTTATCAGCAATGTATTATATTAAATAAAGAAAGAATTAGAAGAACAAGTGGTGCTCCTATCCACAAAAAAAACCTTTACATATGCAAATTCAAACAATTTGAAGGGCTCCACACCCAATCCATGAACGAGTAAGAGAATGGAGGAGATCTAGCAGAGAGAATGTTCCAAGAATGAAGTTGAATAGCAAAAATTACCTCATCAAGATTACAAGGGGAATTATCAAAAATAGCTTTGTTCCTTGCCAACCAAAGA
Source organism: Lupinus angustifolius (assembly GCF_001865875.1). Classification (NCBI taxonomy): domain Eukaryota; kingdom Viridiplantae; phylum Streptophyta; class Magnoliopsida; order Fabales; family Fabaceae; genus Lupinus; species Lupinus angustifolius. Next base: position 2,667,847 of record NC_032011.1, on the reverse strand, counting down.
GACCACAAGGTGACAAACCAGATAGACATCCACTGATTATGATAAGGATTTCCTAGCCGCAAATAAGACCAATGAGATAGGAAGTTATTCCTAATTCCAGCTGGAAAAACATAATTAAGTCCAAACCAAGAGAAAATAGTTTGCCATACATCATAAGCGAAAGAGCAGGAAAAAAACAAATGATCAACAGATTCTTCCACCATTCCACAGAAAACACATCCTAATATTAATCTGAACTTTTATCTCTAGGTAAATAATTCCCAGTGTTAATTATTTTTTTCGCATCTGACAGGCTGACACACTACATGTGCAAGTATATGAATTTCCTTTGGATTATTAGGGTTTTTTATGTGAATTTGGAAATGGTGGTTAAGGGTCCAATCATGACTGTTACAACTTTGGAAACCATTTGCAATTAGGTTGGGGCCTTGTAATAATAACCATTCTCATATAAAATATGGGACTAATATACTATTATTTAATTTTAATGTATTTTTCTATTTGTGGAATGAAATGCAACCATATGATATCACTTCAATTACAAATGGTTTTGTTTTGTACACATATATTATATAATTGCTTGTACCATATTGCAATGCTTGTCTTGTTTATTCCGATTCAAAAAGTGTAGGAGTATCTGCGCTGCATGGTTAGAAATAAAGTGTGAATTAAAGTGTAATGAGGGTCTTATTTATAAAACACAAGTGAATGAATTTTGTTAAAGGATTGTTGATGAGATAATTAGTTGTTAGATAATTGGTTATTAGTTTTATTGATTTTCAATATATAAATCATTGTATCATTTTCTAATTTAATCAATGAGAAATAAAGTTCCTATTTTTTCTCTTTCTCTTTCTTTCTTCAAGTTTCCTATTTTCTCATTCATCATTCTTTCATACTTCTTGATTAATCAAAAAGATTTCTTTAATGACTCTACCATTTTAACAAATTTTATATTGAAACATTAAGTTCAATACTTATTTATATGTGAAAATATAAACTTTAGGGCAAAATGTATCTTTTCTCTTCCTTAAACAATACCTACAAGATAGAGTTAAGATTCACGGGAGTATATCTATTGTCATATAAAGTGTGTCACTTCATATCTAATAATTTGTGATTGATTTGATAAAACACATTTAAGTTAATAATATAATTATAAGTATTTTTCTGACCTATTAAAAGAAGTAATACATATAAGAATAACGACTTTACACACTACAGTAATAAATAGAATGGATCTAATTTAGAAATTAATTTGCAAGGAGTATAGCAATGTTAATTTGCAAACCAAATTTACATATAACTTTTTTTTTCTTCCTTTTCTTATTTGTTTAGATTAAAAAATAATAGTGAGAATAATAGGAGTATGTGGTTTACTTGTTTTATTATCTAAAAAGGAAGGAATGTTAGAACACCTTAAATACTTTGATATGCAGACATATCATTATTATTAATTGAAGATGTGCTATTACAATGTATTAATTAAAATATGTGAATTTTATCCAACTTATGGGTTAAAACTCACAATTTCTAAATTATGAAAAACAAATTTCCTGACAACTCGTTATATAGTTAGGATAATATTAAAGAATTACAAAACTACATTCAGAAACGATATATTTAATATATTAAGAAGTAAAGTAATTAATTTTGTAACGTTGACTTATATTTTTATTTTCGAATTCCTCAATGAATTCCCTAACAAGATACTTTATTTTGGAGGATAAACATATTTTATTAATGATTATTTTTTGTGTGGTTTTCGTTGTAGTTTTAAGGATTAGATGAACAAGTAATAAAGAGATATATTCTCCTGTAAAGTAATTCATAAATCTTCTTGCACATAAAATGACATGGGTTATTTTTAAATCATTAATAAGTAAAATGCTACATTAAAATATATATCATATTCTTATATATTTAAGAGGATTTTTAGGTTATTTCTATACAATGTTAGTAATAATATCATATCAGTTATCAAGCACATTAGGTATATTGTCCGGGTGATATACAAATTCAATGGTTATTCACTAATGAAGCTGCATACTAACGAAATTATATATATATTAACATTAATTTTAAAAAACTAAAAAATAATTTAATAAATACTTTTGTTTAACCATTTGTTAAAATAAAATGTATATGTTAATATATCATATTTTAGAAGTATAAATAAATAAAATGATTTTGTATTTATTCTAAAATAAGTCATAAAAATTAGCCGATGAGTTAAATGAAAATCAATCGGCATAACCAGAATGATATAATTACATGACTGATATAATTATTATACTATATTAATTTTGGGATGATTTTTTGGTTGGACCAGCCAGAACAATTTTCATAACTATGCTTTTATTTTTGTTTTAAAAGAATTTATCAATTTAATAATCTTTTTTCACTTAATTTTTTTTATCTTTGTGTTTTAAAAAATAAAAATGTTGCCATATATAAAAGATGCTCCATTCTTCTTCCTCTCGGAGTCCTTCCTTCCCTTCTTCATACGTGCATGTGGATTGGTACAAGAAAGAAACAAAGTTGGCTGGAGGATGCAAAATGAAAGGTGTAACATTCTTTATTTTCCCTAAGTATCTTTCACCAATCCGACTTAATCATGTTGAGTTTATTCAAGTGTCAAATTTCAAATTGAATATAAGAGAATGAACAAAAGAGTTTCTAAGTGAAAAAGACTCATGTAATTATTGTCTTAATATTTTGGTTCAAGACGTAATGTATTACTTATTACTCTCTACTCTTCTCATGCATGACAACAATGAAACTCCCAATTTATTGGAGGCTCCCCTGGTCACGATCAGATCCAACAAATCCTACTTAAGTTGAATATAGATTATCATACACGACAAAGTTCAAGTTCATCTGATTAAGTTAGAACAACTCTCTACCATACATATCTACACCCATTTCTTCATAACAATTTACATCATTAGTAAGTGAGATATAAAAGTAAGTTTCAATATTGTTGATCTTGTATCCGAGGCCCCCCTAGCCTTGTTGATAGAAGCATGTGGGAATGGTACGAGTAAGGGGCTCAAATGTTAGGGGAAGTGATAGAGAATAAGACACTACCATTATTGTTCTCAATGAGCTTGTGGAGAGTAATCATTTCATTCCAGCAAGATCTATGGAATATGTGTTGAGTTCTGCATGCAAAGGATACATCAGTTTGGTGTATCGGTCATTCAATCTATGTACCTTTGGTTTGAATGACAGCAAACTACATGCAGCACAATGCAGTGCTTGATTTGATAGGTGCATGCATTGATGCATCATGCCCATTATCATATAATTAATTATCATATTGAAGAGACAAGTGCTTGTTTTTACGATTTCAATAAAAGATAAATGTATTATATACTTATTTTTTATACTATTATATATTTATCTCTTGAAATGATCTTAACTATACTCTTGATATGTATTACCCGGATATGCTTTATTTATTAATCACTATTTAGTTTTTGAAACAAAAGGAGACTCGTGGAGAGAGAAATTATTGTCAATGATTATTGTTCAATCACATCTAGAAATTCTTAAAAGGATAGTTAGTGTAGCAACTTTTTTGTGAGAATATTAGTTTTACAATTAATGAAAAGGTCTTTAGTTTTAAAATAATGTAATATTGGTCCACTCATAAGAGAGATCTCAAATTCAAGTTCATCATAATACAATTATCTTGAATATTTGATCGGAAGAACATAAAGAGTTAGAGAGAAAAAAAGATGCATTCACACACTGTATGAGTTATTATTATATTATTTACTAATCATTGACTATTTAAAAAATTAATTCAAATAAATGATGAATAATATAATTAGTATGTATAAAATTTACATTATTAGTGGATAGATATTATACTCAAAAAATTAAGTATGGTGCAAGGGGTTTAATGTCCCAAGAAAAACTTTTTTAGTCTTTGAGATAGACAATTGACAAAATTCAATCAATATTTGCTAACAATTTTATTAAAACAATACCCACTCTAACATATTTTGTTCTCTTTTTATGAGTGGGCCCTCTTAGTGTCTTTAGTTAAACATGAAGTATAATGAAATTAAACTTAACTAAACTTTGAAACAAAGATATTATATTGTAGTGAAGAACATGGAATGTATACTACTTTACCCATAAATTTGTCCATTTCTATTTTTATAGGAAACATTTGTCTTGTTGTTTGAGGACCACTGAACAGTAACGGAAATAGGAATGAAGCAAATTGATGAGGATTGAGCAGTTTCGGTTTTGGCTTTTTTCTATTGTACTATGGAAGAGAGAGAATGAAAGACTTAGTAGAATAAGTAGAAAAGTGAGAAAAATAAAGAAAAATAAATAAATAAAAATGACAGAAAACACTGGCTCAATGAAAGGAGCAGTGTACTAACAAAAGGGTACCCCATTGCTCGAGAAACCTTTGAAGTGTTGCTTTCATGAGTGAAAAAGACAAGGAAATAGATGAACCAAAAAGGCACCCCCACCCCATAAATGTTTCTTTTATCATAATTTTCTACATCAAAATTAAACAACTCTTTTATAAGAAAAAAAAAAGAATTTGTGAGATAGTATAGTATATATTATTTGTCATAATCGCTATGTTTTTTTGGTACGAGTAAATAACTAATCACTTTCATTATATGTGATTGTCCCTCACAATAAATGTTAGTTACAAAAATTGAATTTGTAACATTTTGACCTATTTCGGATCTAGTGGATTCTTATACTATTTTTTCAAAATCCAAATACATTAATTTCCAATACAAATTTAATCATTATAGATTTTTTAAAATATATCATAGGGCATATTAGCATAACAATCTATTTCAATATATAAATTTGTTGTACTAATAACAAAGTTTCACTTAGGTCTCACATTTTGTATCATCTTATATGTTAAAGTACTATAATTGGCTAGAATATGATAATTTTAATGAATTATAATTGATTGGCCAAAATTTGAGTGCAAGATGTGTAAGAAAGTGAGATATATGATTTCACTTGATTTTATGTTCTGACTGATTCCCATTCTATCTTAATTAACACGTTTGCATGCAAGGGTCATTCAGTTTGGTTACTTCCAAAAGTGGGAGCATCTCAATCTCACTGACCTTATATATCATCTTGCTTCAACTAGCTGAGATAGTATAGTACATATTTCACATCATATTCTCTCAGATAGTATAGTATATATAACAGCAGCACTTGTATATCTGGTATATCGAAGGTTGATTCTATCTACTCAAATATAGATATGGAATCTAAGAGGAATAGTAGTAATGATAAGAACTACCAACAACAAAAAGATGAAGATGAAGAAGAATTGGAACTAGAACAAGAAGAAGAAAGCAATGAGATTCTCAAGAGAAGAATCTCTAGCCACCCTCTCTATGGACTTCTGGTTGAAACTCACTTGGAGTGTTTGAAGGTCTCTCTCTCTCTCCCTCTCTCTAGTCTCCATTTTCCTTCTCCTAACACTATATCTATATGCAATATATGTTTAATTCTAGAAGAAAAATTGACAAAACCAAATTTTATGTTCTCAATGTGAGTGTAAATTGAGACAATATGTCTAGAATTGGAGCTTCATATCATATTTGAAGAGTTTGATTTTCTTTCCCTTAAAAAGAGAACATTCATCTTAATTTGAAAACTTGTTGGATCTTAATTGATGAGATAAAAGGACCAAGGATTATATATCCTGAAGATTGAATTGTATCTGTAAGCCAATATCATGTAGTAAAGGGAGCAGAATATATAATTCATATATGTTTATGTGTGTGTGTGGAGAAATTAACCCAAATTCATTCTGTGGGCGATTTTATGTTTTAATTGTATATGCAAAGTTCTTATGAGTGAATTTATAAGGGTTCAAAGAACAACCAGAACTCACTCCTCAAACTCTTACCCTAGCCTTCAACCACTCAGATGATAAATGCATATTATAACTTGTAGGTCACCAGCACCATGTATATATAGAAGATGCATATCATGACAAAAAACAAAGAGCTGATTCATTTAATTTGAGCATGAGCCCTATATAAAAAATAAAGTTTCAATTACTATGCATCTAACTCTGATCTTTAGCATGAACCACTTATAGTTGATAGACTTAACTTTAGATCAATCTTTTGGTGCCATGTACATGATGAGTCATGAGCACAACCATGTTCATTTAGTTTGAGCAAGAGTCTTTTACATGCATTTTGTGATTAATCAATGGGCTAGCTCTTCTTTTCAGGTTGGTGACATTTCCAACTTGGACAGTGAGCTCAAGATCAATCATCAGATGCAAGCAATGAAGAAACAAAACTTGGGAATGTTCAGCCAGTCTGAGCTTGATCTTTTCATGGTAACACTAAGTCCAATCTCTCTCTCCTTCTATCTATCTTTCATATATAGTTGGGTGGGTTTTTTATTACACAGAAGCCAATGAATGAACAATGCTGTCATGGATGATGAGTCAAGTGCTGAAAAGTTAGTCAAATAACCTAACAACATGATGGGAAATTAAGACTAATATTCTCCATTTTGATGGATGGTTCATGGTTGGCAAAGCATGTGTTCCTGATTGAAAAAGACAGCACTGAGAAATGTGCATAGTTTTTTGTTCCAATTCTATGAGTGTGACATTTTCCCTATCTGTCTCTGTGTTTGTGCTATTGTTCAGAATTTGTCTTTTGACAATTACTTTTAGGTTTAGGTCGCAAAGGTTAATGTAGACTTAGAGGTTAGTTAGCATATAAATGCTATAAATATTTTCCCCCCATCAAAGCATGGCATGGCATTATTGCTCTTTAGAATTCTAATGAACAAAATTTTAGGTTAATAGTATAAACTTAATTGACATGATGTGAATCATGGTTAATGGTGTGTATTAGTGACTTGGAAATGCTATCATTACATATGTGACATGAGCTTGCCAAAATACCCTAGGGGGAATACTAATGTAAGTGTTCTTTAGATCACACACCAGTTGAGAAATCTAGAAGAAAAAGTATTTATAAAAAAATGTATTCAAAATTTGTTTTTTAATTCTTTGACAATGCTCATAGTGTACAGGTTATATACTACACTTTTTAGATTAAGGTGATGTTTTGGTAAACAATAATGTATATTTTGTTGATTTCATATCTTTTGCCATATCTTTTGGTTGCATCAGTCATTTTGAACTCTACATATATATAGGGCAAGGTCATGATTGATGGGGTACCTTATAAGCTAGTTGACTAGTTTATTAACAAAAAATGCTATTTAATTGTATTTGATAGTGAGCTTATTTAAAAAAATTATAAGAAGCTTATAAGCTCATATTTAATAAGCTATAGTAACTCATAGCTTATAAGCTCATATTTAATAAGCTATAGTAACTCATAACTTATAAGTTGTGGACTTCTTCCATTTTTACACTTATTTGATAAGCTTATTAGTTTATCAAACAGTTTTGATTCTAACAACAACCTTATTATGTTCTTAGAATCTTGTGCTTCTATGCTATAAGATTCCACCTGTTTCTATATCCAAATTTTTTGTCCCTTTCCGTCTGTATCTAATAAATTTACATCAAATAATATAATTTTTCTGTTTAATTAAATGACACATTTTAATTGATTTAGTATACAAATAGAGACACAGACCCGAGACAGTAGATCTACATTCCAAACCTAGCCCATTTAATTAAACTTGACATCCATAAAGAAAAACCATTGTGCTAATGTTGAGAGGTTTAGATTACTTTACATAAGTTACAAGGATCAAAGGTACCAAAAACAATATTGGTGTACATGTAAGGAGGTTTATTTGTTAACTGATTGTGTTTTGAACAGGAAGCATATTGCTTGGCACTTAGCCAGCTTAAAGAAGCAATGGAGGAACCACAAAAGAAGTCAATGACTTTCATAAACAACATGCATTCACAACTTAGAGAACTCACTATGGCAACTATGCCTACACCTTCTGAACCAGATGATGCTACTTCTTCTACTACTACTAGTGAGTGCAAATTCATAAGAAATCCTACAATTTAGAGATTGAGTTTTCTCATTGTGGAAGTGTAATATGTCTTAGCTAGCTACTAGGCTATTAACTATTAAGGCTTCAATTATTCTCAATTTGTCAAATCCTAGTTAAAGTGTAGTCATAATATTTGAAATCATAATGGTCATGCTTGGCTGTTATGTATGAATGTCATTTCCCTTTTTCATTGGAATTAAGGAGTTTTAGTTATTAATTTGTTTAATTGTGATGGTGTTAATGTATAATTAGTTGATGGTGTAAAAGAGAAGGATGATTCTATTTAGTATGAAAAATAATTTAGAAAATAGTATGTGCACAATTTATACTATCAATATATCATCCTAATCTATCATTGAATAAGTTAAATAAAAAGTCATTCTTATTATTGTTTTTATAGCATTGCTAGAAAGAAAATTATAACATATGCATCAAAGTTATATTTATTTTTATTATTATTTATATATCCATGTTTAATCTTCAGTGTATCCATGTATAGATCCTAAATTAACAAATATATAGATATTACACTTTTTATCTGAGTTTCAAAATCAAATAATTTAATATTTCATTTTAAATAAATATTAATCATTCAGTCAATCTTCCAAAATAGTTAATCTCTACAACAAAAATAAAAAACAATAAAATTTATCACTTAATAACCTAAGTCAATATAATTTTCTTTATTATTTTTATAAAAATGGGCAATATATGACCTAATGACCCTGAACAATTGCCTCAGCTATTTGACCAAACCATGGCCCTAAATGTAATCTTGAACTAAATTAGAAAATTCAAGTCCAAAATAATGTACCACGAGCACATTGGACAAAATTTAGTATTGTGCTTTATGTGTTTGTGATATTATTTCTAACCAAAAGTATAATGTTTGTAACAAGCTAACTACTACGCATCTTATATTTATTGATTAGCTATTAGTCTATTATTACACATTATAAAAGTATCTTTTATATAAGGAAATAAATTATCATCTCCAGCTACTAAAATCATGACATATATCTTGTTTAATCATTTTTTATAAAAATATTTCAAAAACTAAATAAAACATTACATGTGTCTGGTCAGAGAAGATAAGTTATCTTCTAATATGAAGATATATTTTATAGATAAACAACATTGAGCATCTAAAAAACAAAGACATTCAATGCACAAAATTCTCTTGAGATATAGTTTGAGAAAGGAAAATGTACACACTTATCTTACTCCACAAATATAGAAGTCATAAGGTAACAACTTTATAATTGTTTTCCATAAATTTTTATTGGGAACATAACTTTCATTATTCCTTAAAAATACACCACATTGTTCTTAAAAAAAGAGATAAATCTCAATCATTATTAATAAGAAAGCATGACCCCCATTTATATGAACTAGTTAAGAGCATAGAAGAAATGTTGATTAATTTGATAGCAGCATATTTCAATTAGAAACCATGCTTTCAGTTTCTTTGACAAAACCATCTCCTGTCCAATCTTTGTCAGATTGCAAACCTTTCTTTATAGCTTTCCTCTGCCTAATTGCTTCTTGCTGTCTTTGCACCAAGTCAGTGTGAGTAGTAAAATATTGAAGAGAAGCCCTGTAATTTGTATCCAAAACAAAAAAAAGATTAGACATGTCTTCAGTTGTCGCGACCCGGTTTTCGGTTGGAAACCGGCTCTGCGAGTTGTATGTAAAACAATTTGAAACCGGTTTAGTTCAACTTCAAGGTGTGAAACTTGCATAGGAAGTCAAAATCTTAAGATGATTTAAATGAATGTAGTAATGGTTATGTTGCCCCTTTAAATTGTTGCTGTAATGACTTTTAAGATTTTGATTAGTTGTGTCTAATAGATGCAAATTTATGCAAGTTTTATGCTGAAGTTCATACCCTCTGAAATCTTCTATTGATGTGAAGTTGTGCTTTTCCATGAAGTCCTTAAGCTCAGCACTTAGTTTCTTCACAAGACCATAGCCATGCATCATAACCCCAGTGCACACCTACAGTTTAAGAAACTCTTCAGCTTAGAGATTTTATTGTCATTTCACCAAGCAGAGGAAAACAAAGAAGAAGAAAACTATAGTAAGAATTAGAAACATGAGTTAACATGAAGTTATTGTCACTAACTAAGCAACTATGTTTTTTTGAACAATTGACAATCATAAAAATTGACATCGAGCAAAATAAGTTCTATCCAACTATATATGAGTTTTGTTATTTGAACATCAAGTTTTAAATGTCGTATATGACATTGTATGCATTTATTTCTATCTCTTGCTCATTTTTTATCTACTTCGTATCACACGCATTTCAATGATACATCAAAAAGCAAATGGACGCCATATTGTCCCTATTTTGATGTTCAACAAACATTACTCTATAAATAAGGCCCGAAAATCAATTGTTCCACCATACCTGAACAGTATTTGCCCCTAGAAGAATAAATTCAGCAGCATCGCCTCCTGTCTCAACCCCACCGATGGCAGAAAGTGTGTAATTCTCACTATCAAACTCTGACTTCATCATTTTTGCAATACTCATCACCTTCCCAAGTGCTATGGGATGGACCGCCTTTGCAGAATAACCCCCCGGAGTTGAGTACCTAACAAAATTCCGGACAAATTAGATGTTTTTAAGAAGATTGAAAAAGCAAGGCAAAACTGAATTTGCATAATGTGAGATTCCAAACCCCTCAACACAAGGCTCGGGCCGCAATGTACTGAGATTGATTCCCATGACACTCATGATCGTATTTATAGCAGCTACTCCCTCGCATCCTGAACTTAGCGCAACCCTGGCCGGCTATAAGTAGAAGCATCCGCAAAATTACTGACATTATAATTATGAAGGACTGACAAAACAATACAAATCTGCAAGCTCATATGGGTCAAATAGACTTATTCAAACAGAAACCCTAACTCCTAAGCATGTGACAAGTACAAAGTCCATAAAAAATCATAACAACATTAGTGTGCATAGTGAAATCACTGGATTAGGTCCACTAAAACAAGCAAAGAAATAGAAATTTCTGAGATAACCTAAAAATTCAACAATTGAACAAGTTTCCACCTACTTCTTAAACAGAAGACAATATGATTAGAGTATAAAAGGACATGATGCAAGACAAACCTGTGAAATATCAGTTATGTTAGGAGTCATCTTAGCCCAAACAGGAACTGTAGCTTTTGCATTTACCCATCCACAAACCTCTTCCAAAAGTGCACAATCTTGCCCAACAGCTGCACCCATTTTGCGTTCCGGCATTCCATGAGGACAAGAGAAATTTATTTCAAGTGCATCCTAAAAGAGCATCGGAGGTCAGATATCAGAATTTTCAAGTTGGAATGATATTATACTTCATAAACTTATCCGAGAAAGACATCTTCTTACAACTCCACTTTGCTCAACTCGATCAATAAGCTCCTCCCAAGCAGCTTTGTTGTACTCCTCCATGATTGAAGCAATGAGAATTCTGTCAGGGTACTCTTCTTTTAGTTGCTTAAATTCTTTCAACATGATCTCAAGTGGCCGGTCACTGATAAGTTCTATGTTCTGCCACCCAATGATTTCTCCTTTGGCAGAGCCATTCGTACCACCTGCCCTTAGTCGGGCATATCTGGGAGTTACATTAATAACTTTTGCTGCATCAAGTGATACCTAACAAGAGAATAACATCAAGCAATCTTTCAAAAAGGATACAAATAATCGCTAGTGATTAGGATCAATTACAATGAAACTACTTCACTACCAAAAGAAATTAATTTCATGAACTCATCAGATTTTTTAGCAAATCCTCTCAAAATTCTCACATCACAAGTTACCTACAATTAACATTATTTCTGAGAAGAAGGTATCTTTTTTTATTTTCTAGGTGAAGAAAACATCAGAAACAGATCCAAAAAATATTAAACAGAGTACATAGTTGACTGCTTTGTGATCAGCTAAGTTCTATTAAATGGTACCAAAAGACATCCAAATAATGTAACATTTTGAAGATCCATGTTTTTTATTCTATTTGAGTTTAATATCCATTAGATCTGTATTCATGTTATAGATAGTAAGTTAAATATGACAGAAAGTGACCTTTATGAAGAAGACAATTTTCTCAACATCAACAACTAACATAATAAGCTATCAAGACTGCTATTGTAGTAATTGTTAGCATCCATTCATTCATGTGTTACAAAGATACGTGTATAAACTAATAGTTCATCTCTTCATTGTAGCAACATACACATTTCCCCCGCTTGTGTCTCTATCACTACATTGCCTAAGTCTGTTATCTTTTTCCTGGTGATCCTTGCATTCTTCAACTACTCTTTGTAAGTTGTACAGAAAAGAATACTATAGTTTCATTCTCTGGTCTCAATTCCCCCTCCGAGAATGAAAGAAAGTATAAAAGAAAAGATCCAAGAGTTCTTTCCAGATCCAGATAAAATCTGCATCTTGCATATTGAATCTACGATTATTCAAGATTGAACTAGGCAAAACTGATGATCTTTCATATTGAATCAACTATTATTCGAGATTGAACTAGGCAAAACTGATGATCTACCATGAACAAACTAGTGTCAAGTATCAATTATTTAGGCCATGTTAACAATCATTTCGCTCTCAGGTCGATAACTTACTAATGCGACCACAACGGCTCCAGAGAATACAGATGAATAACTTCACATAATGTTTTTAATAACGGAACAGACAACAATAGTTCAAAAGATCAAGCGATCAACCCTTCAGTATTTGAAGTACAAACCTAACAAAAAATGGAACTTATTTGAGACTAAAAAGATTGGTCATTTGAGTATAGTAGAACATACCATAAAAATCCAAAAGCTTCACATTTCCAGCATCAAAAAATCACAATTCAAAACACCAAATTTCAGGTACATGTGTTGCTACTATATATACTTAGAAAGTAGAAACCAAACATGTATATACTAACTACTATATATAGACAAAGCTAATGCACAAGAAAGGAGCACATCTTCTATTCCACAATATGTATCACTTCATGTGTCATGTCCTTAATTAGTTAGAAAAATAATTAATAATTAAACTTTTAACTTAAATACATTTTTTTTCAAGCACACACATCGTGAGATAGAAGATGTGCTCCCGCAAAAGAAAGCTTACAGTTTTAGCAATCACAGCACCCCATCCTTCATCAAAGGCCCTCTTCATGACAGTGTAATTGGTCCCAGGTGGACCAGACCCAATAACAAATGGGTTAGGCATGTGTAACCCATTAACAGTAACACTGAGATCGGGTCCTGTAGAAACACCTTGAGTCTCAGAAGCAAAAACTTTAAACCCAACTCTGGTGGGAACAGCATGAACCTTTTTGGTACTATTCAAGGCAAACCCAGATGCAAAATTCCCAGTTCTGATCTGGGTCATGTTCAAAGATGCCATTTTTGGATGAAACTTTTTTACTGAAGAAGATGGAAAAAGGAAAAGGGAATCTGAATCTGAGTTATGATGATCTTGCTTTGGGGACAAAGAGAACGTGGACTAATGGAATTATTATGAATTGCCGATTGCGTGTCTTTAATTGTTTGTATCGGATAAGTTACAAAGATAATTAAATAATGAGAATAAATTATATTCTTATCTACTCTATGATACATGTATAGATTTTAAATATTTTTATAGAAAATAATTAAATATGATATATCATTATTTTAAGGTATAAAAGATAGTTTATGTTCTTATAGTAGAAGATACTTTATTCTCATAAATAAATGATATTGCTATTAGTAATGTGTCATTTTTTTTAATAAATTAGACTTACACATTCTCAGCTTGAAATTACATACATATTTCTATTTTCTAGATAATGATTTAAACAATATCTTTTAAAATAATTGATGTGTTTTGTAATGAGTAAAAATAGTTAAGATATATTGACTTATATATTATTTAGAGTTATTTTATGATATACTAACTTAGTTACATTATCACATATTTTTGTTTAAAAAATCATGTGCATGAATAATTAGTGTAAGGCATGTATATAATGAAGGATAATTTTATATAGCTACAAAAAAAAATTGATTAGTTTGAATAATTTCTCTAAAAATCAGTAAGTTTAAGTTGGTCATTGTTTTGGGTTACATATTGTTTCCATTTTTTAAACCTGCATCATTCGGCTGGTTCACTAATGAATGGTTAATAATAATAATGAATTGTTTCTTTGGTACAAGGCATTCCTCTCAACTTAAAAAATGACAGCAAGTAAAACTGTTTTTGATAATTAATTAACTCTATATTTGTACGTTAAATAGAAGTGTACATCCAGCTTTTTTAGATGTTTTTGTATATATGGGTTAGTCTTTTGATGCTTTGGTGTTCATGACGTGTGACAATGACTTACAACATTTCGGCTTTGAGCATTATTGAAAATGTAGTATATCTTAATATAAGGAGATAACTTATCTTCTCCGATCATTAAATTCCTAACATATATTATATTTAATTATTTTTACAAAAATATTTCTAAAACTATACAAAACAATACATATATGATATTTTTACTTATCGGAGGATATATCCTTCATGTATGTGAGGAGGATGTCAGTTTGATTTTGTAGTTCAAAAGTTATGTTATTACTTCATTTGGTCTTAAAAAAACATCAATATAAGCAATTTTAACTTGTATCTAGTATGTTCTTTAATTAAATCCAATCAATTAATTGGTTTTTAATGAGTTTCCTTCATACATGTAAAAATCAGTTAAAATTGTTTATAAAGAGACTATGGTCTATGTATATGTATAAAAATTATGCCCCATTTTTACATACAGGTCATAGTTAACCAATATGTGTCTAAAATTCTTATATGCAATTTAATTTCTTTAGAAAATTGGTTTTACCCATTTAGGTGGTATAATGCTATTACAGTAACAGTAACTCAACTCCTCAGGCCAAATGAAAAAAATGTACTGCTCACCTAAACAAATTCATCAACAGTAAAAATAAAAAACTTGTGATCCTAAGAGAAAACAGAATAGTTAAATGAAATATAAATGACAACAAACTAGAGCTATTATGCAAAATATAAGAAGAATTGTTACTTGGCCTCTTTAAAGTTTAAACTATTGATTCTCAGGTTTTGTATAAAGTATGATATTGAATATGATCCCCATGTATTTCCTAACAATGAAATCATCATAGTTCATATAAATTTTTCACTACAATCCCAACTCCATTTATTATAATGAAGAACAGGAAGATACAGTCAACAAAAATTATCCATTTGAATCTGATTTCATGTACTTCCTAATGATATCCCAATAGTGATCGGGTTTGTACCACCTAGTTGGTTCCTTCTCCGGTGCATCCTTGTCGACTTCCTTCCTCTGTGTCAAATTCTTGTAAAGTCGTACCCATTTGTAAATGGCACGCTGTAGTCGAACGCTCTGGCCTCCACCAGAAAGATACTTGATGAAGTCCCGAGTTAGTTTTGCAAGTTCCACACCATCGTTGACACAAATATACTGGAAAAGATGTAGGATGTTATCAAATTGAGAAAAGAGAAATGGCACATTTAACCTATCAAACATGTTAATCATGTCTAAGGTAATCCTATATCACCAGTTTATTGCATATGAACATATTTCAAGCTCAACATCCTTATGCATTCTAAGGTCTTCAGCATGTAGTTCTAGATACCAGTTATTTATTCTAACGCAGTTTATATTTGCAGTCATCCATTAATTACACACAAGCACACATATTTACTACAATCCTTATAGCTTAGGCACATCACTTCATGCTTTTCCTTCACTTTTGACCCACAAAATAAATAAAAAATGCTTAACACTGATGAATAAATTAAGTGGAAGCACTATCTATGCAATTCATGTAACACAGATACAGAGAGAGAGAGAGAGAGAGTACCAGAAATATAAAGCCAATAGTTGCTAAAATGACTTGGAGAGTCTCATCCGACATCCCAGAAAACCTTCCATCCTCCGATCCACCGCGGCCACCACCTCCACCACCACGTCCTGGTGGCTTGCCCCCATTTCCACCATTTTGAATTTGCTCCCGTAATGCATCCTCTAGTGACTGTCCCTTAAGTTTTTGCGTAGTGTTCTCAAGAGATTCCCACGGGGAATTCTAATCACATTATTAGGGATTAGTATAATAAAGAAAAGATTCAAACAAAAAATGGACCTAAAAATATTATAATCAGAGAAGAAAGCTAAGAGCATCTAAGCTACCCTGATTCCCTACTTGCATCCCCAAGAACATGCAGGTTCAAAATAGAAAGAAAGCTTGAGATTCATTAAAAAGAAAAGGTTGCTTCAAATCCATCTGCTTGTTTTGGCACTAGTTACGAATTTAGCCTTTCAAAAAGTAGCTAAACAATTTATGTATTATACTTCAAATCCTAGAAGCAGTCTTTCCGCTTCTGGGGGCAAAGCCGCGTATATCTACTCTCAAACTCACTAGGTGGGAGCTTCGCGCACTGGGCCGTCCTTTTTGTTTAGCCTTAACTAGTAACTCCATCCAGTTCCGTGTCCTTTACTGGATCTGGATGTTTCTCAGCACATTATTAATAGTTACAGTAGAAATATTGCCAGTTGAGGCAGCACAAATTAGCTTAAGATCCAACCAATAGCTTAAGGAAAGAGATATTAATAAGTTTCCTCAGAGAGCATTAAAGGATTACTAAGATTCCATAATATAACAACACAACTGATAAAAGCAAAATGCATAGTATAACTCAACTAAAGGGGTGTTACCTCATTATTATTTTCCATCATTCCTTTTCCACCGGCTAAACAAACATGGAGAGGTCGCCGAGACTTTAAAATAGGCATACATTGCAAGCCAGATGAAAGATTTGCTCCCGGGCTCAAGGATATCCTAGAAGATACACATGATTTAGAAGGTGAAAGATGTGCCTGAGATTTATTTTTGGCATAAATCCTAGGCAGGCACGGGGTAACTCGGATGGTGTTCATCTTCTTCAACTAATTCAGGAACCCCAACCTTCACACATTACACTCCTGCACTACATAAAAGTATGCTTTGTTAAGTCAGTTAGTTTAGCTAAATGGTAGCTGAAAGAGATGAGAACTTTGTAAATTAAATCTGATCAGAATTCAGATTTTACATATCAGACAATGTAATCATGCAAATAAGTTGATAAAATGTAGCACAATATTAAGCAAAAATATAAGTTGATAGAATGTGTTTCAACCTGATACTTTAAGGGCATTTGCAAGTTCAGTTTTGGAGGGGAATAAAGGGAAAAGGAAGGCTCCAAAGTCATATCACAAGTGTATTTTGTGACCTGAAGCCTTTCATTCCCATTACTTCCCTTCCAAAAGTCAACTCGCAAACAGACACTAAAACGGTGGTCAGACTGGTGCAAGAGGCTCCAATTTCGGTACGATAAATGTACTCAATTTTATCCTAGCTGCTGTTTCCATCCTGATACTTTATCGATACATTTTTTCATTGGTTTTCAAGTGCTAGCGTTGGTGCAGGGATTTGACGTTGGCAGTGTTCCACCTTTAGGATTCTAAATTTTTATTGAATTTTCCAAATTAATCTAAACTGAGAAAGTTTACAAATTCAGAAATTGAATAGCATCGATTTAATTCAATTTAATTTTATATTACCCTAAAATTTTGAAACAAATCATCCAAACACTTCCCAAATAAGTCACTCACACCTTAGACATTAAAAAACTCAAACAAACAGTGAAGGATAAAACCAAACAAACAAAAATCATAGAATTTTCAGTGCATATTCATAAACAAAAAAAAGTAAAATTGAGCGTAGAAAAAGCCAAATAACATACCTAGGTTGTTCCACCACAGTGAGGACACAACAACAAAATTGACTCGCGAGTTAAGAAAGAAATAACTGAATAGTTGAACGAAACTACTTTTTTTCCTTCCAATTTGAACAAAGAGAGAAGTTTAGAGAGAAAAGCAATGATAGTTAAAGTAGTTTGATCAGAGAGATTCAGAGAAGTGGGTTCTAGAAGTTTCTGGTCAAAACGACACGCACGTGGTTTTAAGCAATGTCGTTTACCTTATTTGACCCATACGGGTTGGGCTCTGGGATTCTATCTCGGCCCGGCCCATACCAGTGGCCAAACATTTGCACTTCGATTCTGGCACACTGACACCACTGCATTTATTTATATCTTTACTCGCAATAATTTATTATTTTAAATTATGTCCCAAATTATGTTTTTGACAAATGATATTAAAATAGAAATAAGAAAAAAAATATTTGACTTTTTTTAATTAAAATAATATATTTTTGTTAGTCCAAGACATGATTTTTTGATATCATTTGACAGTGCAGATTGTTGCCATTGTTTTACATGATATTATTATTGCTATTGAAAAGTTGTCGAGGCAATTTGGATTGAGAATTAGTGTGAAAGGCACAAGACATGAGAAAACAATAAAGGAGAAAGGTTAAAAGACTTATGATAACCCTCATCATCATCGTTATGTCTTTTTTCATTCTCTTCTCCCAAAAAATCTACCCTTCTCACTTTCTTCCATGTTAAACTAATATATGTTTTTATTGGTTCGGAAAAGACCATATAGGATATGATATTAGATAATAGATTATGTTCCTTATTTCCATCCACTAATAATTATTGGGTTTTTCAGCCATGTTTAGAATGACTTTGCCTTGGAATTTTCTTAAGGCATATAGTAGTAATCTACATGAATTTTATTAATACACTAATTTTTAATCATCATATCATAAAAAATTTAAAAATAATTTATATTAGTAGTCAAATATCTAACACAATATAACATTAAGTACTATTTTTTAATATATAAATTTATATTTTGAATAAATTAAAGTAAGTCATTAAACTTACATTAAAATTTTAAAAGTGACATTCCTACACTTTTTCATTTACCTTTCTTTATGATTTTACTATATCTTCTTAAGCTAACAAACACAATACTTGTATAATTATTCATCAAAAAAAGTTTCTTTAAAAAACAATAATAGGAAATAAAAAAGAGTTTGAAAATATCATTTCTTCTCTCAACACACAAATTGATCAACGACAAATATTTATTGTCCAAAATCATATTCTAAATCATATATTATATTAATGAAAATATACATATCAATTAAATAATTTAAATATTTATTATTATCTTAGTTTTTTTTTGTTATCATTGGTGTGAGAGAAGATTTAAGACCGAAAAATAGACCTTTATTACTTTAATGCAAATATATATGGTTCACAATTTCAACCCAACCCAAATTTTCTCTACCATGATTTTTGCCTTATTTGCATGGACATTTCCTATAAAACTGTGTGTATTTTTCATTTCAAGTAGCTAAGAGTTTCCATTTTCTGGTCCACCATTCACAAAACCTTGCATGCTACACTACATTACACTGTAAACTCTCACTTTTTTCCTTCTCCTCTATCTCTTTGTTTTGTTTTGTTTTTTCAACTTCAACACCATTGTGGTACTCTTTCATTTCAATTCCCATTACTAAGTCACAAGATAGAGACAGAAACAAAGAAAAACCTATTTAAAGCACTCTCACTTTATATACATAACATACCCTTTATTATATATATTCCCTTTCATTAGGACTAATCCTATGTATACATATCATCTTTCTGTCACAACTTTTTTACTACACAAAAGAGTGACCAAACCCTAAATATTGCTTCATTGGCCTCTATATATAGGTTGGAGGTTGCAGCAACTATAGCTATAACTACCAAAATGTGGATGATGGGTTATGATGAAGATGGTGAGTTCAACATGGTGGATCCTTCATTCCATGAAAGGAAACTCAGGACTCTAATGCCAAGGCCAATGACTAATTATCCTAATAACACTTCAACAACAGCAACAATCACTCCTTGCTTAAATCTTATTCATGGCAATGACTTATTTTCACAATATCACCATCTTGGTATGTTGTTTTTACACTTTTTTCCTCTCTTTCTTTTACTGTCTAGTTGGATATGTTGTTTTCATCTGTTTGTAATTTCTCTTTTAGAGATGGAAAAATGATCATCTCATACCCCTTTTCTCCAACACCATCTTTCATGCTTACTTTATAACCATTATCATTGATTAACATATATCTACTGTTGTTTACAAAGCAAAATTCACTTTGGTCAAAGATTATAAAATTGGTGCATAAAAAAGTGTGATGAAAAATAATGTGAGAATATCATTTTTGGTTATGTATATAAGTTATAACACTTGGTGTTAGACCTTATGTTTGTTGTTTATTATTTCTGAGAAAATAATCCTTATTTTTTTTCCAAAATTTTAATCTTTATAAGATTTTGAATATGAACTTATAGCAACAATGGCAGATCATAGCAGGAGAGATCAGTTCAATTTTGTTCCACCAGTTGTGGTGAGTTCTAGGTGGAATCCAACTCCAGAACAGCTAAGAGAACTTGAAGAATTGTATAGAAGAGGAACAAGAACACCATCTGCAGAACAAATTCAACACATCACTGCACAGCTTAGAAGGTTTGGTAAGATTGAAGGGAAGAATGTTTTCTATTGGTTTCAAAATCACAAAGCCAGAGAAAGGCAGAAGCGCCGCCGTCAAATGGAATCTGCTGCTGCTGATCATGGTGATCATCACCACCATGATTCTGACACTCCACAGAAAAAGGAATTAAGTAACACCCCACATACCCTTCTTTACTTCTTAGTTCATAATATATTTTTTATGAAAAATGACATTTTCACTTATTTTTTATATACCTTATAAATTTATTTTATAACTACTGATCACATTTTTGTTTTGGAAATATCTACTGGTAAATAATTAATGATTGTAAGATAGGTGCAAAAAATGGTGTGACTAAATTGAATCTG
The DNA here is from genome assembly GCF_001865875.1 of Lupinus angustifolius. Taxonomy (NCBI): domain Eukaryota; kingdom Viridiplantae; phylum Streptophyta; class Magnoliopsida; order Fabales; family Fabaceae; genus Lupinus; species Lupinus angustifolius. Next base: position 2,646,956 of record NC_032011.1, on the reverse strand, counting down.
TGAATATCATTACTCTATTTTGATAACAAAGATAGAATAAACTATGAGTATTTTGAATCTTCTCTGATACTTAGGGTTTTAATGTATGACTTATATTCCTTTGAGTTTTGTTTGTTAGAGATCTGAAAAGTTGTATTTCTGAATTTTTTTCTCTGTTTAATCTGTCTACAGCTGCAAGTAGAACAGTGTTTGAAGTTGAACAGACCAAGAACTGGGTACCCTCTACACATTGCACTAGTACTCTTGGAGAGGTGAGTCTAATATATCATATCTTGCTGTGCCTTTATTCTTGGAATTCATTCATAGACTAAACTGAACTAAACCCTTTTATTTTTCAACTTATGATTCACTTAATTGATCAAAAATTCATAAGCATTCATTAAGAGGGTAATTATTTGCATATGATTAGAGTTAGAGGTATGCACTGTAGCTGCTATATGAAAAGGACTCTAAGAAAAGCTTTGTTTGTTGGGAAATGAAAAGGATCTAAAAGCTGCATTCCTTCCTTTCTGTCGGGTCTGTTGTTATGAAACTTAGCTGGGCTATTGGAGATTGTGCTTGTTCATTGATTTAGGTATCAAGTAGTTTGTAGGGCACCCCATAATATTCTATGCAATTGAGCACCCTTTATAATGGAAAAGACCAACTTCACCCTACTATAATTTCACTTCACTATAAGAGCGTGAGAGTTTTTATTTGGAAAAGAAATCTTCTTTATCCACTATTTTATGTTTCTTATTCTTTAACTAGTATCTTTAATATAAAAAAATTATTTTTTTTCTTCCTCTTTATATACACGCACTTTAAATTAACAAAGATGTATATTGTACTTTGTTGTGCATAAAATATTTTGTTTTTGCTATATAGCATGTTAGAGTTTTCATGAGTTTGCATGCCTGCAATTAAAATCTACAGGAATCTGTCTCAATACAAATGGCAGAAAAAGCAGAAAATGCAGTGTGTAAAACATATGGATGGCTCCAATTCAATGAGAGGGAATTACAACAAAGAAGAAACTTTATGGAAAAGAATGACACATGTCATGTGATGCAGTTTTCTTGTCCTTCTCCTGCACCTGCCACCAACCTCATAAACACCCCTCCTTATTGTAATAATAATAATAATGCATCAAACACAACAGTAACAACAAGAACAATGGACCCTACAAATCACATTAAGACACATAATGATCTTAGCTTCTTTATTTCACCTCAGAGAGAAAATGGTGTTATCCACTTAAGTAGTTATAGCAACAACAGTATTGAATATGATGATCATAACTGTGTGGAATCTAATCAAACACTTCAACTTTTCCCTCTAAGGAATGGTGATGGAAGCTGCAGCCATAACATTAATGATAAAGTGACTGAGATATCTGCCTCAGCAATGAATGCTAACTTGGCCCCTAGCCAGTTTTTTGAGTTCCTTCCATTGAAAAATTAACTAGAGAGACATATTACTTGCTATGTTTGTAACATGATGAAGGAAGAATTACTTTGGTGTTGTTTATTTGTTGGAAAATGGTACTGCTTTTATTGTTAGTGATGTTATGTTTCAAGGAATTGGTGCTGTAATAGGACACTGAATTTGAATGGAAGGTATTTTTGACTTTACCTTATAATGCTTTTGGACTATGTTGGTTGAATCAAAAGAAGTATTTATCTAATTATTTATATATTTAAAAGGGCTTATGTAATAGGCCTCATTGAAGTAACTTGAAATACATGTCTGCATGTGGGTTCTGATATGAGAAAGGTGGTATTAATGAAGAATGTATCTTTGATATGAGTGGTTTGATTTGAAACATAATATCTGAAACTGGAATAAGATGTGACAAGGTTGGATGTTGAAGTAACCATGATTTTGGGTTGGAGAATTATTTTGTTCTTTTGTTACATACATGGAAATATTGTGCTGTTTTTTATATATGCTATGCCCTACCTATCATTTATTTAATTCTAATGAGTGAACTTTATAGTGCACTTTATAGCAATGAAGAGATCACATGTTGAAAGAGAAGGAGACAGCACAAGTTGCATTTAAAGTAATGTTCAAAGGTTCAATTGAAAGATGGTTTGAATTTCATATAAAATAATGTCAAACCAAACAGCTATAAATATATGTGTGTGCATGGTGGACATGCTTTCATTTAGAACATTCTTTACCTTTCTTTCCTCTTATAGCTTAATGATTCTATATTATAACCATGGCTGGAATTTTGAATTTAATAGTATGAAAATAAACACTATTTTTAGTGTGGTTTTCCCATATAATTACTTTGAAAAATTAATCCACCCCAATATTTTTATTTTAAAATGTTATTTTCTCATCTTTTTAGGTACCCACCCTATTATTAGGATGAACTAACATTTGAAACTAGGTCAAATTTATTCTTCTTATTAGTCCTCTATTAAGTGATAAAACTACACTGTGTATCTACCAATACCACATCAACTTTGTGAGTTTTGTTTTCTTGCCAAAATAAATAAATAATAACATATTCAAAAATTACTTATGTAGTTCTTCATTTAGTGAGATTTCTTGTGTTTGCTCCCTTACCTAGACAAAAACTCTAATCCTTTGAGAAGTCATATAGTAGTAATTAATTAAGGAAGGGTTTATAATGAAGATAAGTTCCATTTTTCAAAACCCAAAGGGCTAAGACTAAGACGTGTCACTTAAGAATCATACATTACGTGATACTATTTATATGACTGGTTAGTAAAATATTTAACTATTAAAATTTTAAATTAAACATTTTTTCAGTCAATCATATTCAATGATACATAGAATGACATACTATGTGGGACAACACATGTGTTCAAGCGGAAAAGAAGATCATAGTATTATCACTACAGCCATTGAAGCTGTGAGTGTGGGACCATAATTTTTAACAATATATATATATATATATATATATATATATATATATATATATATATATATATATATATATATATATATATATATATATATATATATATATATATATATATATATATATATATATTGTATGTCCATGCATAATAGAAACTTAACTTAACTTAGAACAAAAATTGATTTATTGTAACATGACTTTATGCTTATAAACTTCTAAAGATATAATTTTGATGCTGATAGAAGGAATATTCCTCCCATCATTACATTACTTGCAGCAATAATACAACATGGTAGTTCATAACAATTGAGTCACCCTATATTTAGCTTCTACCTAAGAAGAAAAAAAGAATGTAGGATTTCTATGCAGTCTTTCCATGCCAGCAGCAAGCACAATTTCATGCTGTCTTTATAGAAAGGGGCATAGCATTGAATTAAAGCTTCAAAATCTTTATGATATTTTGATCAAAATTATGAATTAACCATGGTTGAAATAAGCATTGAGGGCAACAACTTTTTGTGTTAACTCATCCACTGTCTCATCACTGATCTCAGTAATTGGCTCTTCCTATAGAAAAAGGAATACCATCAACATGGTTAGTAGAGAAATGTAATCAAATTTTCAAAGAGTGTAAATATGAATATAAACACAACATGCTGTTAATTGTGTGTACTTATATACAAAGAAAATAAGGTAGACAAATGAAAATTTTGAATGAAAAAACTGCAGCATATGGAAAGGACTAATTTATAAGGTTTCTCACAAGTAGAACACAGAAATAATAATAAATATTGCATGTTCTAAAGATGCCAAAATCTCCATTTTATTCAACCCAAGGATAGCATACATATTCCAAGTACCATGCACTTGAAAGGAGAGTTAGCTACCTCTGATTCTTTACTTTGTTTCATGCCTATACATCTTGAAGTAATGCTGGCACTCTTCGCTAGATTACGTGGATCTGTGTTTCCAGAATTGTTCACATCAGATCCTGGAGGATTCTGAAGATTTGATCCATTGCTTTGATTATTTCCATCCTTGGGAGTAGCAACTCGCTCTCTGAAAAATGTGAAATTGAAATAGTACATGCATTAGTCTTCGAAGGTGCCAGAGACAAGGTTCGCAGGCATAACTGTCATACTCATTACAACAACAACCAAACCTTAATAATGATGTAGATTAAAATTTAAAACCTATGTCATAGAGGCTTCGTTGTTGTTAAGTTGTTGTAAGATTTAAAACCTATGATTGTAGTAAAAGTAGACAAAATAAGCCGCCAAAAGAACACGGTGGAAACGTTGTAGTTCAGTGTGCAAGTCAGGTAATCTGGTATTTGAACAGGTTCACAAGTTTGGATCTATAAAATACCACTAATTGGAGCCTAGACATTGCCAAGAAACCCAGATTCTTCAACAAAACTTACCTAGGTAAGGAGACATGTTGTCTCAGTAATGGAGTATTTCGTTCACCTTTGGCATTATGCTCCTCAAGATGTGCAAATTGTCGCTTGAACCGATCAACCCCACTGCGCAACAAGATAACATAGTTACTTAGTGATAACCCAAGGATGCAACACTATTAAAGAACACATATTCCATTGTTTTTAGAAGACATCCATAACACAAACATTTAGGAGTTAAAACTTTAACTTGCACAAGAATCACAAACAATAACTTATATTTAGCAGGAATTGAAATTTTAGTAGTACGGCAAAAGAAACACGCACGCCAGTGTTTTGCTAATTGAATCTCTAGATCTGTATGGGAAATTGCATGAAAAGATTCAACAGAACCTTGGTACAACAATAATAAGTATATAGAAGGAATGCTGACAAGTATTATAAAATTGGCATCTAAAAAGCATATAAAAAAGCTAACTGAAGATCTTGTTTTATTTATGACCTAACATGCCTAGAGGCAAGGCAAACATTTCACCCATGAACATCTGCATTCATATATGCATCAAGCCATCAACTTTCAAATGCATAGGCTATTTAGGGAGCAAAAACTACAGCCGAAAACAAATTTATGATTCTAGGTTTGTAGGCTCATGGTACCATGTTAAGAGAGAAAGGACCATAAAGTCTGTTAATGAATCAGTGGATTACACTATATATCTTCTAGTATTGTATCTTTAGTGGTGAGAAATATGATAAGACAGAGACTGGACCTACAACAACGAATATACATAAAAAGGGAATAAAGAAAGAAAGAAATAAACTGGATTTCTCCGAGCTACAGCTTTACCTCGGATACATGAAGCTTGTTGTTAGATCTCCCCCGCGAAGATATTCCTCGAGCATTTGGGGATGATACTCTAAAATCTGTTTAGATCGAAACAAATGTAGAACTGAATATTAACAAGGCACAGAGAAGGCAGAATAACAAAGCAAGAATCATTGAAACATAAGGCCATACCTCTCGATAAATCAACTCTCTAACATCATCTTTGGTCAATTTCCTTTTCTCAAACTCAAACTCCAGTTTGGAAATGGGTTGAGTGGATGGTTCACGTTCCACATTCGACAAACCATGGAAGTAAGGATCAGCTAATGCCTGCAATCTCAAGCATAACAAACAAATAAGGAACATAGGAAATTGTAACTTCACAAATATCTTAAAACATGTTTCATTCAGTACATTAAACGAAATTGCCCTTTGGAAATTATCTAGGTAACTGAAGATCAACCTCTTCAGCTGTTGGACGGTCTTTAGGATCAAATGCAATTAAACGCTGCAGCAAAATAAGAGCCGACGGATCTGCATTAGGAAATTTTTTGGAGAATGGAACTGGTTGCTTTTTTCGCATGCTACTAAGATACCTTCTAGCTTTCTCATTCCGAATCTGTGAAATTAAGATTAAAAATCATTTATGAGAAGACAAGGGAGAGGAAGTAAATTAAGCTTGAATTATTACAACAAATCATAAGATAGATCTTCAAAACATAAGATGGGAAGAATTTTAAAACAGAAAAAATACAAGTTCAGAATTAAGATCATTATTTATTATGGCATGTCACAAACTTGTCTATGGATGTTAGAAATTGCAAAGTAGATTTTGGATAAACTAACCCTCGAAATGGATTCATCAGGAGGAGTACCAAGCAAATCAGTCATGAGATCCAATTGGTGCACCACATTTTTACCAGGAAACAATGGCTTTCCAGTTAGCATTTCTGCAAATATGCATCCAATGCTCCAAATATCAATTCCGGGGGTATACTGCAAAAGACAAGTATTTAAATTACACAGATAATTCAATACTTCAAGTATATTTAACTTCTTACATCCTACACAGCCCAGGTAG
>NC_032011.1:2513047-2640672 GCF_001865875.1 Lupinus angustifolius | reverse complement strand
ATATATATATATATATATATATATATATATTGTATGTCCATGCATAATAGAAACTTAACTTAACTTAGAACAAAAATTGATTTATTGTAACATGACTTTATGCTTATAAACTTCTAAAGATATAATTTTGATGCTGATAGAAGGAATATTCCTCCCATCATTACATTACTTGCAGCAATAATACAACATGGTAGTTCATAACAATTGAGTCACCCTATATTTAGCTTCTACCTAAGAAGAAAAAAAGAATGTAGGATTTCTATGCAGTCTTTCCATGCCAGCAGCAAGCACAATTTCATGCTGTCTTTATAGAAAGGGGCATAGCATTGAATTAAAGCTTCAAAATCTTTATGATATTTTGATCAAAATTATGAATTAACCATGGTTGAAATAAGCATTGAGGGCAACAACTTTTTGTGTTAACTCATCCACTGTCTCATCACTGATCTCAGTAATTGGCTCTTCCTATAGAAAAAGGAATACCATCAACATGGTTAGTAGAGAAATGTAATCAAATTTTCAAAGAGTGTAAATATGAATATAAACACAACATGCTGTTAATTGTGTGTACTTATATACAAAGAAAATAAGGTAGACAAATGAAAATTTTGAATGAAAAAACTGCAGCATATGGAAAGGACTAATTTATAAGGTTTCTCACAAGTAGAACACAGAAATAATAATAAATATTGCATGTTCTAAAGATGCCAAAATCTCCATTTTATTCAACCCAAGGATAGCATACATATTCCAAGTACCATGCACTTGAAAGGAGAGTTAGCTACCTCTGATTCTTTACTTTGTTTCATGCCTATACATCTTGAAGTAATGCTGGCACTCTTCGCTAGATTACGTGGATCTGTGTTTCCAGAATTGTTCACATCAGATCCTGGAGGATTCTGAAGATTTGATCCATTGCTTTGATTATTTCCATCCTTGGGAGTAGCAACTCGCTCTCTGAAAAATGTGAAATTGAAATAGTACATGCATTAGTCTTCGAAGGTGCCAGAGACAAGGTTCGCAGGCATAACTGTCATACTCATTACAACAACAACCAAACCTTAATAATGATGTAGATTAAAATTTAAAACCTATGTCATAGAGGCTTCGTTGTTGTTAAGTTGTTGTAAGATTTAAAACCTATGATTGTAGTAAAAGTAGACAAAATAAGCCGCCAAAAGAACACGGTGGAAACGTTGTAGTTCAGTGTGCAAGTCAGGTAATCTGGTATTTGAACAGGTTCACAAGTTTGGATCTATAAAATACCACTAATTGGAGCCTAGACATTGCCAAGAAACCCAGATTCTTCAACAAAACTTACCTAGGTAAGGAGACATGTTGTCTCAGTAATGGAGTATTTCGTTCACCTTTGGCATTATGCTCCTCAAGATGTGCAAATTGTCGCTTGAACCGATCAACCCCACTGCGCAACAAGATAACATAGTTACTTAGTGATAACCCAAGGATGCAACACTATTAAAGAACACATATTCCATTGTTTTTAGAAGACATCCATAACACAAACATTTAGGAGTTAAAACTTTAACTTGCACAAGAATCACAAACAATAACTTATATTTAGCAGGAATTGAAATTTTAGTAGTACGGCAAAAGAAACACGCACGCCAGTGTTTTGCTAATTGAATCTCTAGATCTGTATGGGAAATTGCATGAAAAGATTCAACAGAACCTTGGTACAACAATAATAAGTATATAGAAGGAATGCTGACAAGTATTATAAAATTGGCATCTAAAAAGCATATAAAAAAGCTAACTGAAGATCTTGTTTTATTTATGACCTAACATGCCTAGAGGCAAGGCAAACATTTCACCCATGAACATCTGCATTCATATATGCATCAAGCCATCAACTTTCAAATGCATAGGCTATTTAGGGAGCAAAAACTACAGCCGAAAACAAATTTATGATTCTAGGTTTGTAGGCTCATGGTACCATGTTAAGAGAGAAAGGACCATAAAGTCTGTTAATGAATCAGTGGATTACACTATATATCTTCTAGTATTGTATCTTTAGTGGTGAGAAATATGATAAGACAGAGACTGGACCTACAACAACGAATATACATAAAAAGGGAATAAAGAAAGAAAGAAATAAACTGGATTTCTCCGAGCTACAGCTTTACCTCGGATACATGAAGCTTGTTGTTAGATCTCCCCCGCGAAGATATTCCTCGAGCATTTGGGGATGATACTCTAAAATCTGTTTAGATCGAAACAAATGTAGAACTGAATATTAACAAGGCACAGAGAAGGCAGAATAACAAAGCAAGAATCATTGAAACATAAGGCCATACCTCTCGATAAATCAACTCTCTAACATCATCTTTGGTCAATTTCCTTTTCTCAAACTCAAACTCCAGTTTGGAAATGGGTTGAGTGGATGGTTCACGTTCCACATTCGACAAACCATGGAAGTAAGGATCAGCTAATGCCTGCAATCTCAAGCATAACAAACAAATAAGGAACATAGGAAATTGTAACTTCACAAATATCTTAAAACATGTTTCATTCAGTACATTAAACGAAATTGCCCTTTGGAAATTATCTAGGTAACTGAAGATCAACCTCTTCAGCTGTTGGACGGTCTTTAGGATCAAATGCAATTAAACGCTGCAGCAAAATAAGAGCCGACGGATCTGCATTAGGAAATTTTTTGGAGAATGGAACTGGTTGCTTTTTTCGCATGCTACTAAGATACCTTCTAGCTTTCTCATTCCGAATCTGTGAAATCAAGGTTAAAAATTATTTACAACAAGACAGGGGACAGTGAGTGAATTAATACTGAAAGATTACAACAAAACATAAGACATGAAGAAGTTTAAAATAGGAAAACTACAAGTTTAGGATTAAGATCATGTTATTGTGGCATGTCACAAGCTTGCCTAGGATGTTAAAATCTGCAAGCTAGATTTGGATAAACTAACCCTCGAAATGGACTCGGCAGGAGGAGTACCGAGCAAATCAGTCATGAGATCCAGTTGATGCACCACATTTTTTCCAGGAAACAATGGCTTCCCGGTTAGCATTTCTGCAAATATGCATCCAATGCTCCAAATATCAATTCCGGGGGTATACTGCAAAAGACAAGTATTTAAATTACACAGATAATTCAATACTTCAAGTATATTTAACTTCTTACATCCTACACAGCCCAGGTAGGGGATCTTGAACTTGAAGAGGTAACTGTGGTAGTACATAGAAGGTGTTAAAAACATAATGAAAGTCGTTGCCTTCACCCCAAAACTCGAGCTTTTGGGATAGTTGATTTATGACATGGTATCGAAGCATCTATGACCATGTGATCTAGAGCTCAATGACTTCTATCCTCGCTGCTCCCAGTCCTCTAAATAAAAGTTGGATTTCGACACTCGGTAAAGGTGGGTCTGTAAACTATACACATTTCGAGCCCAGAGGGTCTTTGCATGAGGGTACATGTTAAAACATAATAAAAGCCATTGCCTTTTCCCAATAGATTACAGATTTTGACAAATCTGGTTCATGACAAAAAGGATTTTTCAGAAACGGATAGTGAAGAAGCAACTAAATCTCAGAAGCATTTCCATGTAGAAAGCATTATATCAAGATTTTGTTCAGAACATTTATCAACAAAAAAAGAAGAAAAAACTTCACAATTCAAAAGAATAACGAGAAAATTTAATTTATCACACTATAATTGGATTTGGTGCAAAACAAGTATAGGCATAAATCATGTACATGGCACAAACTATACAAAAAGGAGATGTGTACTGCAGAGAAGAAAAGAAGCTTACTTTTGAGAAAAAAGATCCACATAGTTCAGGTGCACGATACCACCGAGTTGCAACATAGTCCTAAAATAGAATAGGAAGAGAATATGTGTGACTACCATGTTGGGGATTTCAAATGTAACATTTTGCACACATAGCAGGTAGCATATGGAAATAGAATACTTACTGTCCAGAATATAGCTGATGGAGCATCATTAAATGAAACTCGAGCAAGCCCGAAATCACATATCTTCAATTTGCAATCAGCATTAGCAAGAATATTTTTTGGCTTCAAATCACGATGAAACACATTCGCTGCGAAAAACAAATATCATTTAGTTTAATATCAAACTATCTGCAAAGTGGGTTCAAATCCTAGGAAACAGCCTCGTGCATTGGATTGCCCTTTTTTTTTTATCAAACTATCTGCAAAAGCCGAGGACTTAGCTATAAGGATACCTGTATGTATAAATTTCAAGCCCCTTAGAAGTTGGTACAAGAAAAATTGGTAGTGCTCAGGAGTAAGATCATCATTTGCCTTAATTACTTGATGAAGATCAGATTCCATCAACTCGAACACGACATAGACATCCTTGAATTCTCTCCTTGAAGGAGGAAGCATTATATGCTTAATTTCTACTATATCAGGATGTTTGAGCAACCGAAGGAGTTTAATTTCTCTTAAGATCCTAGTGGCATCTGATACATGCTCGAAAACATCATTAATCTTCTTAATCGCGACCTTTTCTCCGGTTTGGGAGTCAATGGCAGAACCTACAACACCATAACTTCCTTTTCCAACAATTTCCTGGACTTGGTACAAGTTTGCCTCTCCATACTCAGTGAAAAACTCTGCCTCTGGCCCACCCTGCTTGATGAAAAAGTAACAAACAACATGTAAATATTATTTTGAACATTGTGACTTAATTTGATCCTACTGCATCAGAAAACACTTGAGGATAAATCATAATCATGCTAATTGCTAACTATGCATATGAAAGGTTATATATACCGTCCTCATACACCACTAGGTGGGAGCTTGGACAGGGAAACTTTAAAAAACAAAAGGTAACAGTTTTATATTAATTGTTAAAAACTTAAAATTTTATTGGTCGGGGTCAGGAAATAAGACACCGTTGAGAACAGTTGATCTCTATCCGTGGGAGCCTCTGGGCTGCCCTTTGCTAACTATGCATATTCCTCTTTATTTCCCATTTGCTAGCTATGCCTTTAACTTGGTAATTTCTCAATGCTAATTCTTAACATTGCCAACAAGAAGCACCAAATGAAATCAAATACAGTTTCTGCCATGATTGCTTAATCTGATTTGACCTCTCTATATTTCCTACCCTTTATGCATATATTGGTAATTTGGGCAATATAGAAAGAAAAAATTGAAACTTGAGCAGCACCCATTGTTCAATTCAATAAGTTAGACACTACAGATAATATGAAAGATGAAAATGTTAAATAAAAAAGGAACCTTTTTTTGACGATCCATGGAAGAAGAAGAAGAGAAGTGAGAGTATTGATGATAAGTTTGGTGTAAATGATTAAAAAAGAGAATGTTATTGTTGTATTGTTAAGAGAAAGAGAAGGAGGTGAATCACTGAATCCCATCCATATAATATTGATTAAGAATAATAATGTCCTATTTCTTCGCTTTTCAATCTAAGCTAAGCCACTCCCATATTTTGCATGCATTGCATTTCCCACTCTTTTCTCTCTTCTTAAACTTCTCCTATCAATGCGGAGAACAAAAACTTCATGGCTTGTGAAGGATGTAACAAGTTGAATATATATACTTCAAGTATTCAAATATCTGTGTAAAAGGACAAAGGTTGAATTTGATATGTAAAAGCATGCATAAGGGAAGAAATAACAAGAGGTCACACTTTGTCACATATTTAAGGATTAACTTTAAAAAATTCATAAATGCATATATGTTAACAAATTTGGAATAGTCAACATCCTTATGATATTAAGGTATCAAATTATTTAAAAAGGATAATATTATTCATAAATGTTATAGAAAGATATTTCTCTATGTAAATGTTTGTGAAAATTAAATGTATAGAAAATATTTCTCTATGTATTAAGGAGGTCTTTTAACTAATAGTTGTTCCTTTTAAGGCATGCAATTCACTAAAGTGGGTTTTATTTCTATTAACAAAGCCTTCATAATATACTTAGAAAACACAATCATCTATCCATTGAGTTGAACTTTTTAGATTTAGACCTAAAACTTTAACCCGATAAATTAAAAAGGTAAGAGTAATCATAACCGAAAACTAAATTGGTGAAGGATTGGAAATCCCCATATTTGATAAAATGTTATGCTTGCCTAAATATTTAAAAGTTAAAAGTGATAAACTAAAACTAAATTAACTTTTTTCCTATATAATTTGAAACAAAATACACATAAAAAAAATATCATGCTACATAGATATAAGCCAATCAATATCATCTTATTAAAGTTCTGAAAATAAATAAAACTCCTACATATTGGGTCATTATTCACATCATACTTTGGGACAATCAACCATTTTTATCATAAATCTTTAAAAAATTGTATTATATCAGTTGAAAATTGTTTTAGCCTTTTGTGGTCCATTTAGAATTTTTTGGTTTTTCACATGTATCATTGCATTAAAGACAATCATGTCCGAGTCGCGAACATCCACAGGTACGTGGGGCTATCTCTCCCAGCAGATATTTTTTCCATTCACAAGACTCAAACTCGAAACCTTGCTTAAGAAGAATCAAACATATACCATTTGAAATTGGTTTGTGGTCCATTGAGAATGCTACACACTAGGGGTAACATTTTTTACTGAAAATTCCAAATTAATGTACACTGAAAAGGGCGGGAAAGGTATGGGTTTATTTAGATTTTGAATATTTTTTTGTGAACCAAAAGTTAGAATTTTTCAAATTTTGAGTGGATAGAGATGGCTAGGTTATGTCACTTTAATACAGCTTCATTGAATTCCTTCCATCAATCACTTGTTTTCGTTATTTTTTTAATACAAGTCCACGTCTTTTTAAAGTTAAATATACAGATAAATTTCCTAGTGCAAGACAGCATCTTGCTAATAAAGCAAGCTGAAAAAACAGATAAAAAAAATTATATAAAATTAAATAAAATTATATTAGCAAGTTGAAAAGACAGCATCTTTCTAATATTATTTGGAATGAAACCTATCAAAAAAAATTATATAAAATTAAAAAACAAACTTATCTAATATGTTAAATTATGTATAACTACAAATTTATAAAACTTTTGAAAGAATTTAAAATTTCATTTTTAAGAAAATATGAGTAAAAAAAGATTTCAATAAATTAATTACACCGAATGCAAACAGGTTGAGAGGTGTGAGATCATATTGTAGATGTTAACGATATATATATATATATATATATATGAATGAGAATAATGTATCTCCTTATATAAGGAGATAACTTATCTCTTATAACCAATAAAAATGTGACATGTGTGCTATTTTGTTTATTTTTAAAAATATTTTTATAGAAAATGGTGAAACATGACACATGTCATGATTTCACTGACAGGAGAAGATAACTTATCTCCTTATGTAATGAGATACTCCATGCACTATATATATATATATATAAATGTAATGTGAATATCAGATTCAATTTGAGAGGGTAAGTGTTTCTAATTTAAAATGCTAAATTAGTGTCATACACAAGTTACAGACTTTACTATTTTAAAGATATTAAATATCTTTTATTTATTACATGCTTATTAATGTTAGAATATTAGTTACTATGGTTGGGTTGATTTGATAATTCATACATGTTTCCTTTTATATAAAGATGCGAGTTTGAGTCTTGAATGTGGAGAAAACCTCCATGAAAAGATCTAATTTCACTATGTGGTGAATATTCATAACTTGAACATGATTGTTTCAAATGATGATATATAGATCAACAAATATTAGGTTATTAAAACTACAAGGGAGACAAAGTACTAAAAACTAGACAAGGAAAGACAAATACATATAGTATCAAATGTCCAAACAATGTTATATTGTGATGAAAAATGACAATTAAAGTATTGGATGTGTATGATAAGGGTATCATTGTGTTTTTTTGTTGAAGAATATGAAGTATAGTAGTCCCGTGATAGATCATTGTCCCGACATTATTAGTTACGATGTATAATTATACTACACTAACTCCCTAGCATTATATACAAATAAATAATAATAATTTTATTCCTAGTTCTCAAAATAAATAGGTAAACATTTTTTAAATTAGAAAAATATGACTCTTTATTAATTATTTAAATGGAAGTCAATATTTCAATTTAACTGTTTTGAAGTAAGAGATAAAAATAGTGAGTGAATCACTCATTCAAAATCTTATCATAAAATTTGAAATGACTATTTGAGTTTGAAAGTTAGGATTGTTTTTCTTTTATTATATACTTTATATGAACAACTACTTCTTTATGTAAACAATCTATTATTTATATATTACCCGTTTACAAGTTACTCAACATAAGGAAACATCTCATAACATGGAAAAAAAACAATAGCTTAGGTGCAAACTTAAAATATATTAAATAACTTAAAATTAAATTATTTTAAATGGAAAAAATGGTACATAAAATTACTCTTGCAAAAAAATCCAATTTATAAATAAAATAACATGAAATTTTTACTTAATTAACATATAATTAATTTAGTACTAAGAAAAGTTGAAGTAGAAGAGATAGATTACACATACACAAGGGTTGAAAGTATAATGGGAAAGTGCAGTGATAAACGGTGTAGATCAATGTCTAACCTCATCATCACCCTTCATTCTCTTCAACCCTTTTATATTCCAATATATCCACACACACACTTTCTCTCTCTACTCTTCTCTCTCTCACTACCCAAAACCCATTTCCAACTTTCGAATCCACCGTCATGGATCCTTCTTCGATCCCTCCACCACCACCACCCACCGTCGTCCCCTTCACCGACGAACCCAACCCTCCACCACCACCACCACCCACCTCCCTCCCATCCTATGCTGACGTCAGCTTCCCCTTCTCTCTCATCCTTTCTCTCTCTTATTCTTATCTCTTTCTTCAAAGCTTCTAACTTTTTCTTCTTCTTGTTCTTTTGGTGCAGATGATATACAAAGCAATAGAAGCATTGAAGGAGAAGAATGGTTCAACCAAAAGGGCAATATCAAAGTACATAAGCGAAGTCTATAACCCTTATCTTCCACCTTCTTCAACTCACTCTACCTTGTTGACCCAGAATCTGAAACGGTTGAAAGATAACGGCTTTATTCAAATGGTGAACAACTCTTATATGTTACCTAGATCTGTTCCTGTTTTACCTTCTTCTGAAGATTCTGCTAAGGTTTCAAGGCCAAGGGGTCGTCCACGTAAGGTTCAGGTTCAACCCCAGGAACTGGTTCAAGTGGTGCAGCAAAATGCTGAGCCTGTTTGGGCTGCGCTTGGGCTTTCTGATGAGCCACAGGTGTTGAATATGGTGCCGGAGATTGAAAGGAAGCGTCTTGGCCGACCAAGGAAGAGTGCGGTTGCGGTTGAGTCTGTTGGGGAGTTGGTGGTGTCGGGGACGGTGGGTTCAAGGGGTAGAGGGCGTCCACCGGGTTCGAAGAATAAGAAGAAGCTTGGTCGTCCTGCTAAAAATGAATTGGTTGCGGTGGTGGCGGTGGAGGTGGATGGGGGTGGTTCTGGAGGGGTTAAGAGACGTCCGGGACGGCCGCGTAAAAACCAGCAGGGGGTTCTGGTTCCATTGGCTCCGGCGGCTGAAGGTGGAGTGCCGGTAGACCTGGCTGGTGGTGATGTGCCGGTTGCAGTGGCTGCTAGTATCAGAGGGCGGCCGAAGAGGAATGCTGGTGTTGGCTCGGGCCGTGGGCGCGGCCGTGGACGAGGAGGTGGTACATTGCCAGCTCAGCGCCGGAGTTCTTTCGGAAGGCCCGTGGGCCGCCCAAGGAAGGTGATATAACAATTTTGAACATTCACTGATATTGTTAGTGTTTCTATGATTGTATCTACATGTTAGATTCATGAGCTTATTCATTGTTTTTGCAGTAAAGTTTGGTTTTGTGGATACATTGATTGTGAAAAATCTACTTTTTGACTTTCAATTATGATTTTCATAATTTTTTATAGTGCCTACTATTTTGTTGGTGAATGTGTTTTTTATTTTTCTGTTTCCTTGTTTATTGCATTGTTTGAGCATGTTGGATTTATGAGCTTATTTATTATTGCAGTAAAGTTATGTTTTTTAAATGCATTGATTGTGAAAATAGTTTTATGAATTTCTTCTCCTCTTTGATTTTAATATTACATGTTTTATCCTTCTTTTAAGTGTTCTTTTGACTTCTTTCATAGGGATTAAATATTCTTTGAAATATACTACTAATTTTTATATCGAAGAATATGGTTTTACATACAACATGACTAATTAAATTGTGATGCTTATTAAAATGCTGTGAAGTCTATGTTTAAATTGCAAGTTGACTGTGTAAAACTATTATACATTCAGAATGTAACAATATATGAGTGAATTCTGCATTATGGAAAAAGAACATTGTGGATTATAGAAAAGTTTGTGCAAGCCAAAAATTTATGTATGATTTCAAATTCTTCATTGCTCCCAACATACTCATGACTTGATAATTTTGTTGTTTTGAACTTTTTTGTCTGCTTTTTTCGTTCTGCATTTTATGGACCACATGGCTACATAATTGTACCTTTATGTACAAAAGGTTAAAATTAAAAACATTGATGTTTTAGTTTAAATTTATTTTATTTTCTATTTGGGATGAACTTTGGTTTGGAAGTGATTATTAAGTTTAATAATGGAAAGTATTTTATAGTAATTTCAGTTGAAAAAGCCTTACAAAAAATTTAAAAGTATTTTGTGAATTTTATGTTTAAATTGCAAGTTGGCATGAATAATTTGAGGAGTGAATTATGTAGTGTGAGAAAGCAACTTTATGGATTATGGGAAGTCTCTGATTTAGTAAAAATTGTTTTTGTTCCCATGGCGTGTTTTGATTGGTTAATTTTTGTGTTCAAATAACTTGTAATGGAAATCTCTTTAAAAAGCAATTATACTTGAGTTGAAATGTTTTATTTAGTACTTTTTTCTTGTTGTCAAAATTTATTGAAACTGTTCTTATTTGTGTATTCTATTGCATCATTTCTTGTAAACTTTGGTTTGGTGTTTTAGCAACTTAGTAATAACTGAAGTAGTTTATAGTAATGTCTGTTACAAATCTGCTAATTTCATGTTAAAACTACAAGTGGTCTGTGGACTTTGTAGGAACTAATGTGAGTCCATAATTTAAGACGAGCGAATTATGTAGTCGGAAAAGGGAACTTTATCGATTATAGAAAATTGTGTTCAAGTTCTATATCACAATCTTTGTACAATTTAAAATTGTTGTCGTTCGCGAGGTATTTAATTTAGCATTTTTGTGTTCTTATTTGACAACTTTGAATTACTTCCTTTTTTCTTCTAATGCCCGTTTTTTAGCTTTCTATTTTCATTCAAAATTCTTATATGTGCATATTAAAATAGTGCAATAGAATTTTAATCTCTCACTTTCAAAATGTTGCCATGGATTTTCATTTTTCACCAGCACTATTACTTAGTTATAGTTTGTGATATACATAGCCAATAAATGTACTATAATCCTTCATATATGCTCCTCTTCAACACTGGTAATAATGTATTTATGTTGTGATAGGGAACAACTTCTGCTAATACTTCACAAAATGTTGCTGCTGATGATGGAGATTTCAAGAGGAAACTCGAACATTTCGTAAGTTGAAAATAGTCTTTCGTAGTTTCATTTTTCAACTGCTTATTACATATTTAAACTTTTTCATATTTCATCATCCATTAATTAATTTGCAGCAATCAAAAGTGAAGGAATCTCTTGAAGTGTTGAAACCTTATTTCACACATGAGAGTCCACTCTCTGCAATCGCCGCAATTCAAGATTTGGAAGTATTGGGAGCTATGGATCTCAATGCACCATTGGAGCAGGATGAACCACTTCCACAGCAACCCCACCAGCCGCAACAACATCAACTACTTCAAAACCAGCAGCCACATCAACCACTACAACCGCCACCACAGCACCATATACTACAACAACCCCTGGCACTGGCTCCGCAACAGTTTTTTCAACATCAATATCCCCAGTTTCAGCAGCTGTACCAGCCCCAGCAGTACCAGAACCAACATCAGCAGCCACCACAGCAGTTCCAGCCGCAGTCGACATTCCACCGACTGTTTAATCCGTAGGAAATCGACAGAAGCTAGGAAGGAAGTAGTTGGTATTTAATTTGGTTATGAAGGTAGGAGGAATAACATTGTTCTCAATTTGATTATAAACTTGTATAAGGTGTTATAACAAAGAACTTGGGGTGTTAGATTTGTAAAGGGTGTAGAAGGTAGGAGACCAAATTTTCATTTGTTTGTTGTGGTGCCCCGTTTTAGATTATTTTGCAGTATGGATGATTCTGTTTTTCAAGTAATATTTGTTTGATTTCACATTGTTGTCTTTGTTGGCCTTGTTTATGCTTAATTAACTCATATTGTTGTGTGTGGAACATGCATCATTGTTGTCTCAATTTCTTGCTTCTATATAATTGATATGGTTGGTGCATGAGATAAAATTTCAGAATATGATTAGTCCTCAAATAGACTCATTCCAAGAGTATTTCTTCCAGTATCAATAGTTTTTGGTGGAATTTCTAAGAGAAAAACATGCTTTGTTGAAGACTAAAACAAACACTAATAAATACAGGTTTATCACTTTTCATAAAATATTCACTCTCCATTCCTTAATCATTAGGCACCCCTTATTATGATAAGGATCGGCTGTTCCAAACTATGTTTTTTTTTTGTTTCACACAAGTATCTTGTACTGGAGGTAATCCTGTCCGAGTTGGGAATATCTATAAGTACGTGGGGCTAACTGTCCCGGTGGATATTTTATCCATCCACAAGACTCGAACCCGAGACCTTGCTTAAGGGGATCAAACATATATCACTTGAACCAACATACGTTCGTTGTTCCAAACGGGAGCACATTTGCTTACCACAAAGTATGTCACTCTATGTGACACTGCTTGTGATTGGTTGTAAAAAATGCATTGAAGTTAAAAAAGTAACGGTTAAGTATTTTTCTGACCAATCATAAATAATGGCACATGGAGTAGTACAATTTCATATGGCAACAAATGTTCACCCATTCCAAACTATGTTTTAGACTAATAAAAACATGTCAAATCAATTATAAAAATTAAATAATTACTTGTTTTACTGTATGAGATATGATTTGTGATAATCAAAATAGTTACAATTCTTTTTGAACATAGCCTATTATATATACGTGGTAAGAATTTAATTGTTTTATCTCTCTTTCATTGCATCAGATGCAATACTTATATTAAGAACTTTATAGTAGTCACATATGATACAAATTTGAAGATAAACATGCTCATTTATTTGGATATATGGATCAATGTTCACGTAATGTCTTATTCTAGTGGGCAAAAATCATCAAAAGTGGAACATTATATATATTTGGTTTTGACGCCAATATTCTTTACCACCAAACTTTTGTATTTGCATATTCTTTCAACTTGTTAGGCTGAATAAGATAAACGAAAATCATCAAAAGAGATAGACTCAAATGATCATACCATATACCAATTAGCAACCTAATATGTACTCTTTTTAGTTGCTAGACTCATATTTATACATTAAATATTGCTCAAACTTGTCACAAGAAAAATATTGTTATAAGATTTGACTTTAGGACTCTATAATGTTTGATTGGATGTGGATCCTAAAGATAAACCAAAGAATAAAAATCTCGTTGATTTTCTTTTTCCACAAAATAAATACTAACGATAATGAAGCAAAAATAAAAAATAATAAAATTTTTATTTTTAATTAACATGACATGTTTTTATTTATGTGAAACATGATTTGAGATATGATTTAGGATAACATATATTTGTTCTTTTTTTTTTCTTTCCCTTTTCCATGTTGTCAATATTGATTTAGGTCTTTAAATAATCTTAGTTATTAAAATAAATAAATTAAGTGGATGAAGCAATTATGGAACTTTAATTAAGAAAGACAAAATAGGAAAGGCACACACAACCCTACGTATTGGACTTATCTTAATCACCTACTTTTCCATCTCAACCTGATTTTGGATAAAAAATAAGGCATCACCCCAAACCTAAATTTGGTTGTCAAGATTCAAGGATTTGAGGACAAGATACTATAGTAATCAATTTTTGTGAACTAGAACAAATAAACCTTTCAAAATTTGTTTACTCGACCCTTTTCATTTTTATGATAATAATATGAGGTGATAGAAGTTATTATCAACTTGTCGTTGATCTAGTAGTATAAAATTCTACTAGATCTCTTAGAAAAGTCAAAAAGTTAAAAATGTAATTCTTATGAAAAATAATTGTTAGGAGAAATAATTACATCCTAAAAGAGATTAAATCATTGCTAAGTGAAAATATATTTGGTAGTACAATTCATTATCCTTATGGAGGAGACTTTAGCTTTAGATGTAGACATGCTATGTCATGTCATGGCTAATGGAACTAATGGTCAACAATAAATCAGCAATAATACATATTAAATATGAAAAATAAGAGGTTACATCTACCTCCATGACTTTTTCTTGATCAATTTTCTATTCAATTTTTTTTTTTTCTCTACAAGTTGGTGCACCTTTTGTTACCCTTTTATGTGGGTTTGATTTGAATATTCTTTTTGCCTTCCCTTCTCTCCCTGATTCCATATATAAGGGTAGTCTAGAATAGTTCACGTCAAATATTAAAATAATTAGGCTCACTTATTTCTATAATTAGTTTTTACTAATTCCGTTTGATCAAATTCTGTGTACCATAATTAGTACAATGATTATATATATTCAATCCATAGTTTTGGATTCTAGTTCCACTTAAGGATATATATTATTATTATTATTATCAGAGAGTACTCTGATAATATTTAATACCTATAATTAGATTTCCTTGATCTATAGTTTTTGCATAATATTGCATGCTTTTCTTAGCATATTACCCCTTTCATCCTGAAAAAAAAACATTATAAACAAAGAAGCACAAATATTAAAAAGATAAAGCCAAAATTAGTTTAAGTCTCTGTCTTTTTTCTAGCTTGCATCTCTTTACCATTTTCAAAAGACAGCCAAAAAATAGTAAACAATTAAGTAATGTAGTCATGCATATCCTTTTCATAAATATCTTAGATATAAATACATAAATTTGAAAGATTATATTTCCTATTATCTTATACTGCTATAACAAAATACCATATCATTTATAAACCATTGATTAATAAATAAAATATCATTTTGTGTTCGTAATCTTGTGACACATTATATCAGAAGCTGATTAAAATACATATTACTATCACCTACTACATGTAGGGATGAGTCCTTTAGTTAAGGGTGCATGAAAGTGAGTTTTTGCTACTTTTCACATTAAAACCAATACTGTCCTCTAATTAGAAAGTTGAGATTTATTTATCACAAACGACATAGATCAAGTTTGCTTCAAATTCATACCCAAAATTGTTGCAGCTGATCAAAGCAAAGGTTTTCTTCTCCTCTTTTCTTTCCCAAAGTGTTTATTCAATATATTCCATTTATGATCCTGCAAAAGTACACTTCAAGTATGAAAATAATCATCCATTTTCCACCACCTTTTTGATTGAAGTACTCATCCAAAAAAGTGAACAAAAAAACAAAGAGAAGAAACAAAAAGAGTTGAAAGACAAAGGAACCTTGTTTGGTTCATTCATTTGTTGTTGTTGTTGTTGTTGTGTTTCACTGGTTCCCACCAAGTTCACTTTTTTTGATCTCCTTCTGCTGCTACACTCAAGTGGGTCATCAACCTTTGTGGTCCCCTACTACTACTTCTCTCTCTCTCTCTCTCTCTCAGTTACCCTTTAATGTTCTCTTCAACACTCTACATGTTCCTTCTATTTTTGTGCTTTGTTTAGGAAAAAAATCCTTTCTTTCTCAATCTGGAGGTGCTTGCTCAGTGCATTTTTCTGAGTGCTAAAGGTAGTGAATAATGCTATCTAGTACACCTACATCATAGTATTTGAGGTTATTGTAGCTGTGGCTGCTTATTCTATGTTTGTTTCTTTGTCTTGAACACAAATAATTGGTGTCTGTTATTGTTGTCTATTAAGGAAACTGCTCCATTTCAATCCAATCATGCGGATCCCCTTGATTGAGAAATAGGTGCAAAAGGGTATTGCTCAACCTGCATGCTCTTCTTTGGATTTCATTCTATTGGTATCTGGGATTTAAGAGTGACAAAAAATGGAAGCTTTGAATTTTTTTTTAGCTACTTTCTTTATTCTTATGAGAAAGAGATTTGTATTTCATACTAGTCAAATATCATTATGGAGATGTTTTGACTTATTTAATAGCACTAAGATATGAAGAATATCCTTAAGAAACTTCATATCATGTATAACCAATCAGAAAATGAACAAGGATCTTCTTCTTCATCAAACCGAAACAAGTTCAACAGTGATGGTTCATCTTCATCCTCTAAGAAGCTTAGTTCTGAGCATAAACCCTTTTCTGGACTCTCTAGTTTGTTGTATTCAGTTACCAATAAGCAAAGTCCTATTGATGCTACGAGTAGTTGTGGTTCCAATGTTGTTTTAGACTCAGCTAGGCATGATTCAGGGTTTAGCACATCAAGGGATCCTGAAGTTGAGGAAGAGTATCAGATACAATTGGCTTTAGAGCTGAGTGCAAAGGAGGATCCTGAGGCTGTGCAGATTGAAGCTGTTAAGCAGATTAGTTTGGGGTCTTGCGGCCCGGATTATACACCAGCTGAAGTCATGGCCTATAGATATTGGGTAAGTCACTTTAGTCACTTTGTAAGTTAAATTGACTTTATGTTGAAGTCACTTTCTAGTTATTATGATGGTGCTGCCAAAAGAAAAAGATTTTGAAAAACATTGTTTTATAATTGTTGGAAGGACAGATCCCAAATCTATGGGATTTAAAGTTTTAAACCGTTCTCATTTGTGGTGAAAATGTGTTTCTAGTCCCAATAAAGTAGGGTAATTTTGATTTTGCTCCTCATGAAAAGAATAATGGTTTTGCATTTTTAAAAGTTTGAAATACTTTTGTTCTTCTATGTTCTAGGATTGCTTTGATAAGATGACACATGCGAATTTCTCAGAAAAAAAGAGATTCATTGTTCTGCTTTGGTTTAGATGGATGGCGGACTTTTCCTTGTTGGCTTTATCTTGCACTTGGGGACTTCCTTCATTTTGTAAAATTTTCTGCCCTTGTTGGTTTTAGTAGAAGATAGAAATGATAGTTGGTGTATACGAATGATAGTTGGATATAGGAGGGGATAGTTTATACACGAGACAAGGAGGAAAGCTCGATTGTATAGTTGAAATACTCAGTTTTATTAGATGGATGGTTAGGAGGATAGTACATAGTAGTGTCCATTGCTGGACACTTTGCTAGAGTATCTTACAATGATTTTGCCCGTGCCTATTTATAGGATTCTATCACCACATAAGAGAGGGTTATTGTCTTCTAGATGCATCTCCATGGTTCTCATTACAATCTAAATTACACTTCTTCCAACTAGAATACAAGAAATGAAAATGATTGTGTTTCACCGACTCTATCTGCTGCATGTTTGTAGATTGTTCTAGAAAACTGTGGCACATTTCAACACCCCTTGATATATTTCTTCTATCTAGTTTTTGTCCTGTTCAAAAAGCCTAATAAACTTCTCATGTTTAATGTCTAAATGGTCATATATAACGTTACTGTATGATGTGGCTAGCTTGGTATACTTTGGTGGCCGGTTTCCTCAAATCCTACGCTTTTCGGATTAATATTTAAAATGTTATTGTAACCTTGTTATGATCCCTTTAGAGAAATAGTTCTGGATATCTTCTGCTTCTGCCTTTCTATGTTTGGCTTCAAATGCAGTTTTTGATTCTAGACAGGGATTAGGATTCACTTAATTTCTGTGTTAGATGATCCATTTATTGAAACGGATTGATATAAAATTAACCTATTTCCTATATTTCACTTGGTTACATGTCTTTAGTTTGTCCTACATATGTTCCTATCTAACTTATCTCATATCGTAGATTTATCCATGCTTCACAGAATTACGATGCTCTTGGTTATGATGACAAGATCTTGGATGGTTTTTATGATCTATATGGGATCTTAACCGAGTCAACCTCCACTGGAATGCCTTCCCTTGTAGATCTGCAAGGAACACCAACCTCGGATAGTGTCACGTGGGAAGCTGTCTTGGTCAATAGGGCCGCTGACTCTAATTTGTTGATACTTGAGCAAAATGCCTTAGAGCTAACAGCCAAGTCTAGACCTGGTTTTGAAGAAGCTATGGATAGCAATTTGGTGCACAAGCTTGCAATATTTGTGGCTGACTATATGGGTGGACCGGTTGGAGATCCTGAAAGCATGAAAAGAGCATGGAAGAGTCTTAGTTACAGTCTGAAAGCAACCCTCGGTAGCATGGTTTTGCCACTTGGTTCTCTGACCATTGGATTGGCTCGGCATCGTGCATTGTTATTTAAGGTTCTTATCCCACAGAATCATTTGTGGTTTGAATTTCAATTAAGAATTATCCCATGCATTAGTCGATGGAAGCCTCTAGTGACTTAAAGTAATTATTGTTTGAAATACTCCAAAAGTTGTAAAATCATATGAAAAGATTGAGCAATCATGACCATAACATACTGATGTTGTTATTCTATTCTCTTTAAACATCAATACTTTACTATGTAATTAAGTAATACCACAACAACTAAAGCCTTTTCCCACTAGGCGGGGTTGCCTAACTAGGATCAAGTGGTGCCGTTGTATTTAAGATAATATTGAAATTTTATATTTGTTTGAATGCAGGTTCTAGCTGATAGTTTGGGCATTCCATGTCGGCTGGTTAAAGGACAGCAATATACAGGTTCCGAAGATGTGGCAATAAACTTTGTCAAGATTGATGATGGAAGGTAGCTGCCATTAAATTGTTCTCCTTGCATTGCCATCAGGATATAAATTGATTTGCTTAATTTTTTGTCATCAATACTCAATTGAGTAGAAAACACATGAAATGGTGTCACTCAATGCTTCTCTTGTCTCAAATTGTTCCAGTGTAGAAGCGTATTTTTATTAGTGGTGCCTTTGTACTTGCTTTTCCTTTGCTTGCAGCTTCTTGTTAATTTTTTAAATCTTCTTTTAAAAGTGCTAGTTGTTGAATGTTGTCTCATTTTTTGTATCTTTCTTAAGTGGAATCACAAAGTCTTGTTCATTATCTATAACATGTGTTTGATATGAATTTCAGGGAGTACATTATTGACCTAATGGCAGATCCTGGAGCACTTATTCCATCGGATGCAGTTGGGTCACATATAGAGTATGATGACTCTTTTTTTGTGACCAGTCCTTCATCAAGAGATCTTGATTTCTCTCGTGTAGCATCATCCAGCAGTGGCGCTGGAAGTTCATCTCAAGAAACCTCATATTTCCCGATGTTGGATAAAGGAAACAGATCGAAACATATTTCCTATGCAGGAAAAGAATCTGATGTAGGAAGGCCCTCTACAGGCAAAGAAGAATCATTGAGAACCTTGAATGAATTCAGAAATCCTCACAATGTTAAGAAGATAATAGGGAAGGAATCTTCTCGCAGACGTAATCATCCACATGTGCTGGCGAGATCTCTTTCTTGGACTGAAGGGATCAGTTCCCCGGATGTACATAGCATGAAAGTCAAAGATGTTTCTCTGTATATGATTGATGCTGCCAAGGAGAATCCTCACTTAGCTCAAAAACTTCATGATGTTTTACTTGAAAGTGGCGTTGTCGCTCCTCCACATTTATTTTCTGAAATTTATCGCGAGGAGTTAATTTCTCCAACCGAGGCCAACTTCCCGACTGAAGTAAAAGATGAACATAAATATGGAAGTGGACAGCAAGAATCACAGGTTGATAATAATCTCGGTACTACTCAATTTTTGTCTCCTTTGCCTCACTACTTACTTCATCCGAAAGCAACTCCTAGCTGTCAGTCGGAGCATTCCAAGCCTGTAGATACCTTAGGAATCAAGCCTCCTCTTGATACAAGGGTAGCAGATGGACAGCAGATACCATCTTGGGCAAAATATGGGGAAAATGTCCCGGTTGCTGCTGTTGCAGCAGCAGCTGCTGCTGTTGTTGCATCTTCTATGGTAGTTGCTGCAGCAAAGTCAGGCAATGACTCAAACATTGAGCTTCCCGTAGTAGCAGCTGCTACTGCTACTGCTGTAGCTGTAGTCGCAAGCACTGCAGCTGCCACTAGACTTTATGAGCAGGGCATTCGAAGCGATGGAGATACGGATGGTTCAGGTTATGACCTGAAGGGTAGTGGTGATGGAGAGCACTTTGCTTTAGGCATGAATTCAGAAGGCGAGAGAATATCTGATAGATCAGTAGCAAGTAATGCTAGCATAAAATCTGATTATGCGTTTGATGATGTTGCTGAGTATGACATTCCATTGGAGGAAATCACAGTGGGTGAGCGTATCGGACTTGGTATTGACTGTACTTATTCTATAAGATTTGATTACATTTTTTTTGTTCAATGGTTTTATTTATTTGGTTTTACATATGATGACTGAATTGAATTCCGGTGGCATATGATTGGCATGCAGGATCGTATGGGGAGGTTTACCACGGCGAATGGCATGGAACTGTGAGTTTCTTTATTGACCTAATCCAGACATATATTGTGCTTCTTTGTTATTGTATTGTTTTTTGTTGTAGTGAAATGTAATTCCCAATACTCTACTGCTGCAACCTGCTATTGCATCTGTATATATGCAACAAATCATAAAATGTGTGTATTTAAATAATTGAGTTGTGCCCACAATTTTCATTTTAGCTTACTAAACTACCACACATTTATTCTTCACAGTATTTTCATGAGTGGTTTTCTACTACGTTGTAGACGTTAAAATTCTTACACTTTCAAAACGTTTACATTCGTTGGTTTGCAGGAAGTTGCTGTTAAGAGGTTTTTAGATCAAGATATATATGGTGAATCACTTGAAGAGTTCAAAAGTGAGGTACATGTCACTTATACTTCCCCACATTATTTCTTGAATTCATTGACAACTAACATCATAATTGGATTTTAGATATATGTTCAATGGTTTATATTTGAGATATATTTCAGTTGCCATCACACTTCACAATTTCATGTCAGATAGCTGCAATCTTTAATTTAGATTATTATTGCATTAATTCTTGTTCTTGGACTTGATTGACCATTTAAAAATATTCATGGATATAGTTCTGCGAACATTTTGCAGCTTTGATTTCTTTTTCGTCTCAGCATTTCATTTACAAGTCCATATGGTTCACTGTTGAAATTTTTAATTGGTAGATCTTGCCGTAAATGCCAAATCTACTTGTACATATTAATAAATTTAGATGATGGGTGTATTTATTTAACTTATGATATAATTGCCATAGGTCCAAATAATGAAAAGGTTGAGACATCCAAATGTTGTTCTCTTCATGGGAGCTGTAACCCGGCCTCCAAATCTTTCAATTGTTACCGAATTTCTTCCCAGGTAACTCGTAATTCTTCATTTCCCGAGCTTCATATGAGATGAAACTCTTGATTGCGAATTTGCAAGTTTTTGGAAGTTGATATTTCCTACCACCAAGAGTGTGTAATGCATGAAATGGTTCTTACTTCTCTATAATGAAATAGTTTTTAGAGGAATTTTTTAACTCTTCATACACTGAGCTGTATATCATCATCCTATGCAGAGGAAGTTTGTATAGATTACTTCATCGACCAAACAGTCAGTTAGACGTGAGAAGGCGGCTGAGGATGGCCCTTGATGTAGTACGATTCTATTTCTTTTAGTTCAATGCAATTTCTTTCAAAAGTCGATATAATTTGCTTTTTTTAATATGCAGGCTCGAGGAATGAATTATTTGCACAACTGTACTCCAGTGATCGTGCATCGCGATTTAAAGTCACCAAATCTTCTTGTTGACAAAAACTGGGTTGTAAAGGTGCCCACCTGAATCTCATTACTGAAGTTCCTTGATAGCATGATGAATTCTATGTGCTGATGTAGTACATTATTTTTATGTCTGATGAATAGGTATGTGATTTTGGCTTATCACGAATAAAGCATAGTACATTCCTTTCTTCCAGATCCACTGCAGGAACAGTAAGATATCACAATCCTTATTTCCTTAACCCAAAGCCCGAAATACAATGTCATAAACCCTTTTCATTTTGACTTATTTATTCCTTCATTCACTTATTTGGTTGTTTTTTATGTTACAATTTTAATTGAAATCATGCGACAAACAGAGACACTTGCTTTATCTTTTAGAGTAGTTTAGGATGCCTTGGAACTTTCGCCTTGTTAGTTAAGTATGCTTGGCGTAATATATTCAGACTTCTAGGATGATGATTGCTTATCTTGTGGGCAAAAATTATTTTATGCACATATTATGATACTGATTTCAAATGTTCCACTCCAAGGAACTGTATGTGAATACTTTTTTATGTTAAGTGTCCATTTTTTTACAACATTTGAGAACAAAACACGAAAGAAACAAGCGGGAGTAAACCCTTAATTGATTGATGGAAAGAGATATTTAAATGATGGTTTTATGCTGCATAGTATTACAATTTACTCGGCCTGAGTTTTCCTCCTAATTCGGGCATTGCATGAGTTTCCCTTCATTGCAATGTCATTTCATTTGTCTGCATTGGTGGGTAAAAGCTTCCAACTTACTGCAACTGAATATATAGCCTCTGCGGTTTTGTATGTTTCAGGCCGAGTGGATGGCTCCAGAAGTGTTGAGAAATGAACCTTCAAATGAAAAGTAAGCTCCATTGATTCACATCTATCTTTTCATCAGTTTTGGCACTTTTTAAAACCCTTCATGATTTTTATGACAATAAGTTCTTCTGATCCAATATTCAGGTGTGATGTTTATAGCTTTGGGATCATATTATGGGAGCTCTCTACTTTGCAGCAACCATGGGGAGGTATGAATCCAATGCAAGTTGTTGGTGCTGTGGGTTTCCAACATCGTCGTCTCGACATTCCAGATGATATGGACCCTGCGATCGCAGATATTATAACGAAATGCTGGCAAACGTGAGTGTTCTTTTCAATCATTTTATCCCTCGATCCTAAGACTTCTATAAATTTGCTTATTCTTCATGCATTTTATTTGCAACATTTGAAAAATATTTCGGGATGGCCCTCCTAATAGTAACACCTGTTTGTAGGTGTGACTTTCAATAATTTTATTGAGAACTTACTTAGTAGATTTGTCTCACTCTATAATCACTATGAATCCTTCATATTACTTTTGATTTACTTTAGCATATAGACCTTTAGCGAAAACGAAAAAAAGAGAGTAATGCTATATATAGCCAGAACTTTGGAAGAATACAAGTTTGGTTGTTGGATGAAATAAGATGGTAGAGACTTCTAATCCTCATCGACAACTATTCACTGTCATTTTTCTTAAGCAAATTTTTTGCTTCTATTGTCACAAGCCATCGATATAGCTTTGGTTGCCTCAAACTTTGTGAAATTATTCTTCTTACTATCGTTAGGCCGATGATGCACTAACAGTGCGACATATAGAGATGCATAAGTTTACATGGTAATACAATTGAAGACATAATAGTATAATTCAAGTGTTTCTTGCATTCATAATTGCGGATATATGAATTCGTAAATATGTATTTTTTTAGTGCATGTTGTAAATATATTACCGCGAAAGATCGAAAGATTTTATCTTAGTATTATTGTGTGACAGGGTGTTACTCTTGTATTATAGAGATCCAAAGTTGAGGCCAACATTTGCTGAAATAATGGCGGCTTTGAAGCCATTGCAGAAGCCAATTGTTGGTTCTCAAGTACCTAGACCAAGTGCACCGGGCAAGCATGAGAAGGCTCGGCCGTCACAAATTGCAGAAGACTGAGATTTATTGAAACAATTACACAACTAACCAAATCTTTGTTCATATTAGTGCTAAAAAGTGGAGAACAAGTTGTATAGTATTGTTCTGATAAAAAAAGTGAGTAGCTGAAAAGTAAGCTTATCTTTCATTCTTTCTTGAGTATGTAGTAAAGTACTTTACATTATAATTAAAATCACTAGCTAGATGAAATAAAGGTTTCATAATGACAGAGTTAAGCCTTCATAAGTATTATTAATAATTATAAAAACAAAATCGCCCACCGTGGGGCTCGAACCCACGACCACAAGGTTAAGAGCCTTGCGCTCTACCAACTGAGCTAGACGGGCTTGTTGCTATGTTTCACCAAGTCGTCACCTAAGGTTTTAGTCTCTATTTTGTAACCGGATACAATTTTTATCACTTCATCAATTCTGATTGGTTGAAAAAATTATTTGAGTTAAAATGATTAGATACTTTTCTGGCTAATCACATCTCCTGATACATGAAGGTGACACAAAATAGTGAAACTGAAGATATGTTTCCCTTTGCATCACTTTTCTTCACATCCACATGATTATTAATGAAAAGAGAGGACTATTATTGTTGAATGTAGGAAACTAAGGCATATGATATGAGTTTGAGCAAATACCAATTCCAAGAACATATGGAAAAAATAATCACATCCATTAAACTTAACATGTTTTGGTCATTATATTAAAATTGATGCAAGGCTTCTGATTTTTAAAACCATTAACAACATTGCAAGAGGCTTCTGATTTTTCTGGAATCAATGATCTTATAAGTATTAATAAAATCGCAAGAGGCCTTATGTATGAACGTAACAATACAACATGTAATACTAATAGGATTAATTGAAAATAGCTACAACAACATGTAATACTCAAAATAGCATGGTCAAAACAGAAAATAGGTAAGAAAGAATTATAACTTTATAAGTGGTTGGGAGAAAATGGGAAAATGTGGATCCATTGTGCTATCTCTTTTATTCCGAAATGGTTACCAAAATGAATAATATTTGTATATAGCTTGAGCGGGAAAAAAGCGAGATTCTGTTAATAGAATCAACTCGTAACAGCAAATGGGACCCACTTAACAAGATTCCCTTCTATGTTATTCCTTAATATTTAGGGGTGAGCATGGTTTGGTTTTACTCTCTTATCTGGTATGAGCTAGTCATGGTCGAGCTCAAATAAGATTGGGTTTAGGCCGAATTTGAGTTCAAAGATTAAACTCGATCAATATTTAAGATTAAGTAGGGGCCAAGCATAACTCGTCACATGATCATTTACTCATCATGTTTGTGTGTGTCTCAATTCAAATGTGTACAATTAATGTCACCTTTTTGGTCGAAGGTATCGTTGATTCTCTAATTTTTCATCATATATACATGATTAACAATATATATATATATATATATAACATTTTATATATCAAATTACATATTCATAATAATAAATAATATTGAGAAGACTTTATCTAAAATGAGTATGCATTATATTTAATCGAGTCTAGGGTGAGGTTCGAATCTAAAGGCTGACCTATACAATATTTAGTGTCTACTTAACTTCGAGACTAGGACGAGGTTCGTGTTAAAAAAATGACACAAGCAACATTTAAAATCGGGTAAGAACAAGTCGTTCCTAGCTCATGCTCACCCTAATCTCCATCTATGTTTTCTACTTAGTAGTTAGTACCATGTAATTGGTTATTTTTTGTTTTACTCCTTGCAAAAAAAATGTTGTTTAGGTTGTTATAAACTTCTTTATTTGATTCTAGTTTTTGTTTTTATTGGTTTTGTGCTTAGCATGTCTTTTTTATTTTAGATTTAATCTCTAAAATATGTTGATGTTTTTCGGATTTGGTCTTTTTTCCATGTTAAAATTTTGAGCTTTACCTTTATAATGTATTTAAGTTTTAGTGTAAAGTCTATACACCGTGTATAAAGATTTATATAGAGTTAATATATTATTAAATATTTATTTATATTACTTATATTTTAAAGTTAATAATAATTAAATATGAATGATCTATGTATAATAACATTATTATAAACTCTTAGACTATTCACATATACATTTTTTTTATCTTTTAAGTATTGAATTTGATTTGTGTATTTGGTTTTGGTCCTTATACTATTAAAATTTTGCATGTGTTTTTTATTAGTATCCTTAAGAGTGGTGGAGACTATTTTTAACAACGAAAAGACTCATAATTTACATATATTAGATATATATTCAAGTAAAAACATCAATGCATTAATTTTTTTTATAGGAGACAAAAGCTAATATCAGTTATGACTAATATTGTAATACAGTTCATTATGCTAATTGTAAATTTTTCTACACTATAAAAACTAGTTTGTACAGAGATAAAAGTGTCTCCTTGTTAATATTGTATGGTACTATGTATTTAATTTTTATATATTTCATTTTTTAGAATTTGTATATATTTGTTGTATTCGATGTACATTATATTATATTTTTGTTGTTTATGATAATATTTAGTTTAAAGTGAGAGACGTGGTTAATTAATAGGTTGATGGTGGTTAATTAGATTATATTGTTTTTTTATAAATATTAAATAATATGAATGACAAAATAGGAAATGAAAATTACACCATGGTGGAAGTTACACCATGTTTTACCTTTTTATAGAGTATATAATATATATATATGATTACACTTTTAACACATCATTCACCGTTATATATATATGATTAAACTTTCAACACATCATTCACCGTTATATATATAAATGTATTAGAATGTAATTGTTGTGTTCGATATACTTTATATTATATTTTTTATAGATTTCATTTTTTTAGAATTAGAATGTATTTGTTGTTTTCAATATACTTTATATTATATTTTTTGTATTCATGATAATGTTCAATTTAAAAATAGATAAATGGTTAATTAATGTGTTGGTGTTGGTTACTTAGGATTATATGGTTTTTTGTAAAAATTAAATAATGTTAAGGACAAAACATGAATTGAAAATTACACTATGATGAAAGTTACACCATGTTTTATCTTAATATATACTAGCGTATCGAGAGACACTTTTGTACCTGCCAACCTGCATTCTTATTTCATAGTATTAAATATTTAATTTTTATGTATTTTATTTTAGAAAATCATATCATATTGATAATATAATATTTTTAGGTATGTAACTTTCTCCGACTCCTATTAATATTTTTTATTATGTACAAAATGATTGTAATAATAGCTAATTAGAATGGTAAAATAGACAATAAAAAATTACACTATATTAGATAGTTATAAGATGTTTTGGCTTTATAGACAACTAGCGTGTCGACCGCACTCTGTGCCGATCGACCCGCATTCTTATTTTTTGATATAAGTTATAAGTATAAAAAATGAAACATATGAATTCAATAGAAAATGTAAATTTAGTAATATAAGATGTAATAATTGATATGATATACACAAAACTTTTATAAATTCCTCGTGCATCTAATAATCATTATTGAGTTGTTGGATATATTTTTTCATATGCTATTGTTTTATATTTGGATTGAGAAAGAGATAAAATAAAAAAGAATGTGTAGATGAGTAATAATATATTGATAAAAAATGAAAGCAAAATGAGAAAGTTTTCATTTATTAAGGAGAGAAGTTAAAAAAGATAAAAATAGAATTTAAAAATAATACCATACATTGTGGTTATTATTTGTTTTGACTTTATTAACAGTATAGATAGAGACATATTTTACTTTTCTATTTTTTTAATTATTTTGTTGTGTGAATAGGTTGGTAATGTATATGTTCAGTTTAAAGAGGAAGATCATCCTGCAAATGCTGTAATGAATCTCACCGGAAGGTTTTAGGTAGGTAACTTTCTCCAATTCCCAGTCATATTTTTATTATGTACAAAAATATTGTAATAATAGCTAATTAGAAGGATAAAATAGATAATATAAAATTATACCATATTAGATAGTTATGAAATGTTTTGACTTTATATATAAATTAACGTGTTGACATACACTCTGTCAACTCGCTTTTCTATTGTTTGGAATGTAATTGTCTATTTAAATAATTGAATCGATTATAATTAGTTTTGTATATAAAGTGTAAAATTGATGCGAAATTATTCAAATAAACTTATCATGAAAAGAAATATTTGTCAACTACATTCTTATTTTTAGTAATGATTGCACAAAGTAATAAATATTATAAACTTATTAATGAGATGAAATAGAGAAATAAAATCTTATTTATAAAACGTTGTTATTGAATATTGAAGTCGTGAGATCACACTTAAGAGATAAATGTTATTACAAAATATTTTTTGTTTCGTAAGTAAAGAAAAAAAATGTCGTGGTTACAAAATTAAGAAGAATACACAATTAAAAAAATAATATGGGACATGTAATGATGATATGAACATTAGATTATATGGTCTTTTTTATTTATAAAAAATAGAAAATAGGCAAGAGTAAAATAGAGAATTTTAAATTACACCATGGTAGGTGGTTACACCATGTTTTGGCTTTATAATAAGTAAGTATAGATATTTTTTATTCAAAAATATTGTAATAATAGCTAACTAGAAGGGTAAAATA
Organism: Lupinus angustifolius; assembly: GCF_001865875.1. Classification (NCBI taxonomy): domain Eukaryota; kingdom Viridiplantae; phylum Streptophyta; class Magnoliopsida; order Fabales; family Fabaceae; genus Lupinus; species Lupinus angustifolius. Next base: position 2,612,207 of record NC_032011.1, on the reverse strand, counting down.
GACAATAAAAAATTACACAATATTAAGTAGTTATATATAGTATAGATATAGATATATAGATATAGATATTATCCAATATTTATGTATTAGGATTTATTAAAGAGGCAATAACAATTAACATATGAGTTGTGAATGATATATTCCCTATGTAAAATTATTACATATTAACATTCAGCTTAAAAACTTAAATATTTAAATATAGGGGAAAGATTCAGTTACTCTCCATCATAGTCATCAATTCTAAAGAAATCTAATGGTTTGAATTAATAAATATATTTAAATTATTAGATGTCCATAAAATTAATAGCTAGGATGATTTCTTGGAGTGAGATCCCCGCTCTTAAATATAAATCCATTTAAAAAAACAACTTGATAAAATGTATATAGGGAGAAGATAAATTTGAGCATTTTAAGCATAAATGTATTTGGAAAATAAATAATAACTACCATAAAAATGAATTTCTAATAATGATAATTAATATTGTTGATAGAATTATTGTAATCACGGACCATATATCCTAATTATAATAATTATTACTATTATTATTGAGTGAATTAATGTTTACACCATTAGGCCCATCGATTTGGAAGGTTTTCAATTGAATCCAAAATAATTTGATGGGCCTTTGATAGAAAAAAAGAAAGTAACCGAACTACAAAACGACGTCGTTTCAACCTGTCTCCTTTCCTCCCTCCAATTTTTCCTTATTATTACCTAACAAAATGTATCAAACACGCTGCAACTTATTCAATTCTCCAGCTCCAAAACACAAACACACACTTTCTCACTCTCACTTTCAAATTTGAAAACCCTAATTCCTTTCTTCTTCATTTCACTCTCTTATTTCTCATACTTCAAATTCGATGACGCCACGCGCTGATGAATACGAAGAAGATAATCTCTCCTCAACCGACGACGACGAAGACGATGTAGCATTGAAGGAAGACATGGCCGCGTTATCACGTGCTTGTATGCTTGTTTCCGGCTCCGCCACCGCCGGTGATGGTGTTACTGCTCGGAGCAAAAACGACCACCATGAACTTGTCCTTCATGACGATGATGATGATGATGATGATAGTGGAGGGATTCTATTAGAGGATCCTCTGTTGGAATCCGGTGATGCTATTGTACCTTTGAAGAATGTTGATTCTGATTCTGATGATGATGATGATGAAGATGATTTGGAATGTCTTAGACGAGTTGAGAGCCTGTACCAGCCTCTTGCCTCTCTTCCGCCGCTGTCGCCGTTGAGGATAACGATGACGAATGCCTCTGGCAATAATGTTGATGATGAGGATGAGGATGATGATGAGGATGATTTGGAGACGCTTCGTGCCATTCGGTCACGGTTCTCTAGCTACAATGAAGGTAGGCCACTGGATTCTTTATTTGGTTTTGTAATTTCAATTATCACTTTGAGTTTGCTCTGTGTTTTCCATTTTTTTGTATATTTGTTAATTTTGGCATGCTAGCTATGAGAATGGATGTGTTTAAGGGAAAAGAATTCAACTTGTATGTTTAATAACGGATCTTTAATCTATGTTAAAAAAATGATTGTTTGATCAGAGGAGAAAAATGTATCTTTGAAGTCATTTTCAGTGAAACCGGAGGAATTCAACATTCTTTGAAGTCATTTTTGCTTCTTGTTGTTGTTAGTTATCTTTGTTTCCTATCCATTTCCCCCCACCAAATATGACATTCTGATAAGTATCATGTCTCCATGAAGGCGACATGGAAACACTGGTTGATGGAGATCAAACCTCATGTTTAGGCCACGAGGGTGAGACTGCCAATGGGTCTGTATCTGACAGATGGGATGTTGGTGAATTATGTGCTGTTTCTCCAATTCAGGATAATGCCACTGACTCTTTTCCCAGTAACGTTGAAGTGGAGCATTGTGGTTTGATTGACAGTTGTGAGCAGGATGCTTGCAGGTTGTCCAAGCTACCACAGAAAAGATCAAGCTTTCCTTCATCGGCTCAGGCCTTTATTGATGCCATCAATAAGAACAGATCTATGCAGCGGTTTCTTAGAAGTAAGCTGATTGAGATTGAAGCAAAAATTGAGGAGAACAAACAGCTAAGGAACAAAGTCAAAGTCATGAAGGACTTCCAGGCTGCATGCATTAGAAAAACAGGGAGTGCTTTATCACTAAAAAAGGATCCCCGTGTTCAGTTAATATCAGCAAAGAAACCTTCTGCTCCAAAAAACTCAAAGGTTGGTTGTGTACTTTTATAGTTCTGTGAACTTGGAAGCCTGAAATATAATCCATGTTGGTTTTGTTGTGAATTTATGGTTAGATATTATTATATGCTAGATATTATTTAAGACATTCCTTCATTTTTAACAATTTTTTGAAATTGCTAGAACTTGTTGTTTAGATGCTTTTATCATGCACATATAGTTTATATTTGAATGGGCAATATCAAATAGGAAGATAGAAGAAGGCCCTCTTTTGTACGGTCTTTGTTATCTGATTCTGGTACTGTGACTGACTGTCTCTGTCTTTGATAGATTGAGAGGTTTGAATCTATTTCTTAACAATTTCAGTCAGTGCCATAGCTTACTGTAAAAATTTAATAAATGAAAACAGAGAATTAGTTAGTTTAGTCATCATCTCTTTACTGAGTTATGACATAGCATAGCATCTGTGATATTCTTAGTATTGTTTCTTATAAATATTGGCAATCCTTGGTTTCCCTCTTTTTGGCAGAGCCGTAATAAAAAAATATCTGCAATGTGTTATGGCCCAGCTGAGAATTCTCATGTCTCTAATTATAAGATGGTTTTAGAAAGATTTCCACTTTCCCTAGATCGTAAAAAATGGACAAATTCAGAAAGGGAGAATCTTAAGAAGGGAATTAAGCAACAATTCCAAGAAACGGTGCTTCAAAATTCAGCAGATAGAATAAGGTGATCTAGTTCGGCTTTGTATATAACTGTGTCTTTGATATTTGTGCGCCTTCCCATGTTTTGTTTTGACTTCTTTTCTTGATGTTCACTCTTTGCAGTTCAGAGTTCTCAGATGGATATGGAAATGACATGGATAGCATAATTGCATCTGTTAATGATCTTGAAATCACACCTGAGGATATTAAAAAATTTATACCTCAAGTTAATTGGGATAAATTAGCTTCAACATATGATGTTGGTCATACTGGTGCTGAATGTGAATCTAGGTATGTATTTTCTAATTGAAGAACCTATAATTTCATAAATTTATTTTGTTTTAATTTTTATGTCTTGGTGGTATGTATGAAAAAGATGGTTCTTGTTGGATGTTTTATAATAAAAGTGTGTTTTATGTTTCTGTGATTCTATGTGCATATCATATGTCCTAGGAGAACCACATTAAAAAAGGTGGGCATGACGTTACCACCCAGTAGGGTCTGAAGAGAGTAAATGTATGCAGTCTTACTCTCACAAGCGAAGAGACTATTTCCAAGATTTGAATTCATGACCTCTAGGTCACAAGGCAACCAACCCTACCGTTGTACTGAGGCTCAGCCTCTTCCAAGGAGAACCACATTGCCTCTGCTTTTTATTAGGATACTATCGATTGAACCTTTTACAACGTTATGTTATGTGTAATGAGATAAGAGATACTAATATTGAAGTTGAAGTTGGTGGAAGAAAATCAATAGTATGAATATTTAGCAGCCACATATGCTTTTTTTAGTGGGAGGGATGGGGAAGGGGAGGCTACTAAATAGGTAGCATGTACCAATTATCTTCTATCAATCACATCACTATAGGACTAGCAAAGTCAATGTGTCTCTTCCTATGTGGGGTAGACATGTTTTAGATGCTTCATGGACAGTGTGTCATATTGCTGGTCTCTTCATTGGGAAGTCTAACTTGTCTGTTGACTCTGTTCTATGCATGGTAAATGTGTTTTTTTTTGCTTCTTATCACTGTGTGTCGTCATACTCTGTCGGTTACACACAGTTTTTGACTATTGTTTCATGCTTACTGCCTTCCTATGAAGAATATCTTCCCCCGATTGTTGCAGACGTCTATGACGATCACCATCACAGACAGTTTTTCCTTTTTGAATTTCAATAAGAGTTCAACATCAACATAGATCATGCAGGTGGGACAGTACATGACATAATTTTTAACATGGTGGTGGTTAATATGTTTGTGATGATTGTCAATCTGTCATCACAAATGTCTGTGACTTTGATTTCCCGAATCTTGTGTAGAGTGTAAAATAATGTCTATATGTATGAGTGGATGTATTTTTCATACTTGTTTCTCTAAAAAAAATTAGTTGTTTGTGCATGCTCACAGGTGGTTGAATTATGAAGATCCCCTGATAAACCATGACCCGTGGACTGGCGAAGAGGATAAATCTCTTTTGCTTACTGTCCAAATTATGGGCATTAGGAACTGGTCTGGTATTGCTGTATCATTGGCCACAAATAGGACTCCATTTCAATGCTTAGCACGGTACCAAAGGAGCTTAAATGCTTCTATGCTAAATAGTGAATGGACTGAGGAAGAAGATGCTCAACTTTGTTCTGCTGTAGCATTATATGGTGAGCATGATTGGCAGTCTGTGGCTTCTGTTTTAGAACGGCGCACGGGAACCCAATGCTCAAATAGGTGAGTCAGTTTTTTTATCTATTCTTTTAATCACATGGTTGTTACTTATTAGTTCATTGTCTGACCTTACTTTTTTATTGTTGTAGTTCACTCAAATTACTAAAGTGCATATTATGAGTTAGTTTGAAGACTTCTCACAAGTATTTCATCTACTATTGCATATTCTTTAAAATGGAATGGCACTATTATAGCAAAACATTGTTAGGTCGGGCGGCCTATTGAGGTTCTCTCTAAGTGCCTAGTGTGGTCTGGGAGGGTAGATATACGCAACCATACCCCTATTACTGAAGAGGTTGTTTCCAGGGTTTGATTTAAACATGCCAACTGATATAGAAAACTTAAACATGATTAATTGTTTTTGATAACTTTGATTTAATAAGCTGGTGTGGATTTTAAGTATATTGGTGAAAGGGAGAAGTTGTTTATCAGCTGCTGCATTTTGCTTACTCACACAATATGAATTATATAACTCATGCAGATGGAAGAAATCGCTTTATCCTGATAAGAAAGGGTGCTTTACGCGAGAGGAGGATGAACGCTTAACAGTAGCTGTCATGCTTTTTGGACGGAAATGGAGTCAAGTAGCTAAATTTGTTCCAGGCCGAATCCAGTCTCAGTGTAGGGACAGGTAATGCATTTTATTTTAATTCTTGAGATAATATATTATATATTTTTTTAGGGTTATTGTTAAAGTTCTTGAGCATTATTATTGGCAGATACCTCAATAGTTTGGATCCTTCGTTGAAATGGGGTGGGTGGACAAAGGAAGAGGATTCAAGATTAAAAGATGCAATTGCCAAGCATGGATTCTGCTGGTCTAAGGTTGCTGAAGATTTGCTTCCTCGTACTGATTCTCAATGCCGGAAGTATGAGTTTAGAATTAAGTTGATGTGAAATTGCTTTTTCTAAAATTTTAATTTTGTTGTCTTTCTCATCTGTAATCTTTTCATTGACCAGGAGGTGGAGGGTGCTATGTCCTGATCAAGTTCCTTTGCTTCGAGATGCTAGAAAGATGCAAAAGTTAACTGTTAATAGCAACTTTGTTGATCGAGAATCTGAACGCCCAGCACTCACATTGAAGGACTTTCTTCCTTTACCTATGTTGCCTCTTCTATCTGATGAGGCTGATGATGTGAAAGTCCCTAGAAAGCGAAAGTGGAAGTGGAGGTAGTCCCTCTTTATTCTCCCTTTTATTTTTACCTTGACAACTTGTGTGTGTGTGTGTGTGTGTGTATATATATCCCAGCCCTGTTAGAATTATAGTTTCAGTATATTAAGTTGACCATATAATGTTTGAAATTGGATATTGCTTTAGGTATACAATACCTTCGTTTTCTGATTCACGTTCTTGCATGCAGCAATGTTTCAAACAAAATGCGATCAAAAAGACAAGCAAGAAAAGCTCAAGTTTGTCTCAAAGATATAGCATTTAGTGATGGGGTCAAAATTTGTGATGAAGATGCTGTCAACATGGCATGTTTACGAAAGAGTAATTTTTTTCCAACCAATGACCAAGGGGATTTAAGTCGGCAAGATACAAGTGAGAAGTTTCTGTATTTTAATCCAATATGGAAATGGCAGGGTTGTACTGGACAAAACAAAGAGAACTGGAGCTGTACATTACCTTGTGAAAGCCCAGCATCTATGACCAGCAGAGGAAAGACTCATCGGCAGCGTCGTGGTAGGAATCATTCTGCTAAGGACTCGTTGGAACACAAAAGCAAACATATCAGAGGGGCTGAACCATCAGAACACAAACAAAAGACTAAAATGCGAAAACCTGGAAGCTTATCTGCTTGTGTGGAGAGTTTGGATCAGGACAGGGACATTACTCTCGCTTCCTTGTTAAACCACAAATCAAAGAAGAACATAGCTTCTCACCCAAAAGTGAAAAAACAGAATGTAATGATTGATGATGATGGTGGTGGTGATGATGTGACACTTGCTTGCCTTCTGGCAAACAAATCGAAGAAACCAAATGAAGCTGCTAAAGGACGTCGTGCCTGCTGCTCTCCTTCGAAATTGAAAAAAGGATCTGTGTTACTTCCTGAGGTGCTTTGTACAAACAAGCCAGTCATCACAGCTGATGACAATGAGCTGTCACTGCCAGAGCTTGTTGAGGAGCAGCCTGTTTCCAGTGGTGCTGTAGCTGAACCCACAAACATCAACGTGGAGGGAGATGACTTGCTTGTTAACTTCCTGCAAAATAAGAGAAGGAAACAGCGAAAGAGAGCCCGAATCGGATAAAGGTAATTTTAAATGATCCAAATTCACTGGGCAGGTACATCATTTGTTTTCTGATATCTATGTATGAATAGAAGACAATTGACAAAATCTGGGGGGGTGAGCATGGTTTGGTTTTACTCTCTTATCTGGTATGAGCTAGTCATGGTCGAGCTCAAATAAGATTGGGTTTAGGCCGAATTTGAGTTCAAAGATTAAACTCGATCAATATTTAAGATTAAGTAGGGGCCAAGCATAACTCGTCACATGATCATTTACTCATCATGTTTGTGTGTGTCTCAATTCAAATGTGTACAATTAATGTCACCTTTTTGGTCGAAGGTATCGTTGATTCTCTAATTTTTCATCATATATACATGATTAACAATATATATATATATATATATAACATTTTATATATCAAATTACATATTCATAATAATAAATAATATTGAGAAGACTTTATCTAAAATGAGTATGCATTATATTTAATCGAGTCTAGGGTGAGGTTCGAATCTAAAGGCTGACCTATACAATATTTAGTGTCTACTTAACTTCGAGACTAGGACGAGGTTCGTGTTAAAAAAATGACACAAGCAACATTTAAAATCGGGTAAGAACAAGTCGTTCCTAGCTCATGCTCACCCTAATCTCCATCTATGTTTTCTACTTAGTAGTTAGTACCATGTAATTGGTTATTTTTTGTTTTACTCCTTGCAAAAAAAATGTTGTTTAGGTTGTTATAAACTTCTTTATTTGATTCTAGTTTTTGTTTTTATTGGTTTTGTGCTTAGCATGTCTTTTTTATTTTAGATTTAATCTCTAAAATATGTTGATGTTTTTCGGATTTGGTCTTTTTTCCATGTTAAAATTTTGAGCTTTACCTTTATAATGTATTTAAGTTTTAGTGTAAAGTCTATACACCGTGTATAAAGATTTATATAGAGTTAATATATTATTAAATATTTATTTATATTACTTATATTTTAAAGTTAATAATAATTAAATATGAATGATCTATGTATAATAACATTATTATAAACTCTTAGACTATTCACATATACATTTTTTTTATCTTTTAAGTATTGAATTTGATTTGTGTATTTGGTTTTGGTCCTTATACTATTAAAATTTTGCATGTGTTTTTTATTAGTATCCTTAAGAGTGGTGGAGACTATTTTTAACAACGAAAAGACTCATAATTTACATATATTAGATATATATTCAAGTAAAAACATCAATGCATTAATTTTTTTTATAGGAGACAAAAGCTAATATCAGTTATGACTAATATTGTAATACAGTTCATTATGCTAATTGTAAATTTTTCTACACTATAAAAACTAGTTTGTACAGAGATAAAAGTGTCTCCTTGTTAATATTGTATGGTACTATGTATTTAATTTTTATATATTTCATTTTTTAGAATTTGTATATATTTGTTGTATTCGATGTACATTATATTATATTTTTGTTGTTTATGATAATATTTAGTTTAAAGTGAGAGACGTGGTTAATTAATAGGTTGATGGTGGTTAATTAGATTATATTGTTTTTTTATAAATATTAAATAATATGAATGACAAAATAGGAAATGAAAATTACACCATGGTGGAAGTTACACCATGTTTTACCTTTTTATAGAGTATATAATATATATATATGATTACACTTTTAACACATCATTCACCGTTATATATATATGATTAAACTTTCAACACATCATTCACCGTTATATATATAAATGTATTAGAATGTAATTGTTGTGTTCGATATACTTTATATTATATTTTTTATAGATTTCATTTTTTTAGAATTAGAATGTATTTGTTGTTTTCAATATACTTTATATTATATTTTTTGTATTCATGATAATGTTCAATTTAAAAATAGATAAATGGTTAATTAATGTGTTGGTGTTGGTTACTTAGGATTATATGGTTTTTTGTAAAAATTAAATAATGTTAAGGACAAAACATGAATTGAAAATTACACTATGATGAAAGTTACACCATGTTTTATCTTAATATATACTAGCGTATCGAGAGACACTTTTGTACCTGCCAACCTGCATTCTTATTTCATAGTATTAAATATTTAATTTTTATGTATTTTATTTTAGAAAATCATATCATATTGATAATATAATATTTTTAGGTATGTAACTTTCTCCGACTCCTATTAATATTTTTTATTATGTACAAAATGATTGTAATAATAGCTAATTAGAATGGTAAAATAGACAATAAAAAATTACACTATATTAGATAGTTATAAGATGTTTTGGCTTTATAGACAACTAGCGTGTCGACCGCACTCTGTGCCGATCGACCCGCATTCTTATTTTTTGATATAAGTTATAAGTATAAAAAATGAAACATATGAATTCAATAGAAAATGTAAATTTAGTAATATAAGATGTAATAATTGATATGATATACACAAAACTTTTATAAATTCCTCGTGCATCTAATAATCATTATTGAGTTGTTGGATATATTTTTTCATATGCTATTGTTTTATATTTGGATTGAGAAAGAGATAAAATAAAAAAGAATGTGTAGATGAGTAATAATATATTGATAAAAAATGAAAGCAAAATGAGAAAGTTTTCATTTATTAAGGAGAGAAGTTAAAAAAGATAAAAATAGAATTTAAAAATAATACCATACATTGTGGTTATTATTTGTTTTGACTTTATTAACAGTATAGATAGAGACATATTTTACTTTTCTATTTTTTTAATTATTTTGTTGTGTGAATAGGTTGGTAATGTATATGTTCAGTTTAAAGAGGAAGATCATCCTGCAAATGCTGTAATGAATCTCACCGGAAGGTTTTAGGTAGGTAACTTTCTCCAATTCCCAGTCATATTTTTATTATGTACAAAAATATTGTAATAATAGCTAATTAGAAGGATAAAATAGATAATATAAAATTATACCATATTAGATAGTTATGAAATGTTTTGACTTTATATATAAATTAACGTGTTGACATACACTCTGTCAACTCGCTTTTCTATTGTTTGGAATGTAATTGTCTATTTAAATAATTGAATCGATTATAATTAGTTTTGTATATAAAGTGTAAAATTGATGCGAAATTATTCAAATAAACTTATCATGAAAAGAAATATTTGTCAACTACATTCTTATTTTTAGTAATGATTGCACAAAGTAATAAATATTATAAACTTATTAATGAGATGAAATAGAGAAATAAAATCTTATTTATAAAACGTTGTTATTGAATATTGAAGTCGTGAGATCACACTTAAGAGATAAATGTTATTACAAAATATTTTTTGTTTCGTAAGTAAAGAAAAAAAATGTCGTGGTTACAAAATTAAGAAGAATACACAATTAAAAAAATAATATGGGACATGTAATGATGATATGAACATTAGATTATATGGTCTTTTTTATTTATAAAAAATAGAAAATAGGCAAGAGTAAAATAGAGAATTTTAAATTACACCATGGTAGGTGGTTACACCATGTTTTGGCTTTATAATAAGTAAGTATAGATATTTTTTATTCAAAAATATTGTAATAATAGCTAACTAGAAGGGTAAAATAGACAATAAAAAATTACACAATATTAAGTAGTTATATATAGTATAGATATAGATATATAGATATAGATATTATCCAATATTTATGTATTAGGATTTATTAAAGAGGCAATAACAATTAACATATGAGTTGTGAATGATATATTCCCTATGTAAAATTATTACATATTAACATTCAGCTTAAAAACTTAAATATTTAAATATAGGGGAAAGATTCAGTTACTCTCCATCATAGTCATCAATTCTAAAGAAATCTAATGGTTTGAATTAATAAATATATTTAAATTATTAGATGTCCATAAAATTAATAGCTAGGATGATTTCTTGGAGTGAGATCCCCGCTCTTAAATATAAATCCATTTAAAAAAACAACTTGATAAAATGTATATAGGGAGAAGATAAATTTGAGCATTTTAAGCATAAATGTATTTGGAAAATAAATAATAACTACCATAAAAATGAATTTCTAATAATGATAATTAATATTGTTGATAGAATTATTGTAATCACGGACCATATATCCTAATTATAATAATTATTACTATTATTATTGAGTGAATTAATGTTTACACCATTAGGCCCATCGATTTGGAAGGTTTTCAATTGAATCCAAAATAATTTGATGGGCCTTTGATAGAAAAAAAGAAAGTAACCGAACTACAAAACGACGTCGTTTCAACCTGTCTCCTTTCCTCCCTCCAATTTTTCCTTATTATTACCTAACAAAATGTATCAAACACGCTGCAACTTATTCAATTCTCCAGCTCCAAAACACAAACACACACTTTCTCACTCTCACTTTCAAATTTGAAAACCCTAATTCCTTTCTTCTTCATTTCACTCTCTTATTTCTCATACTTCAAATTCGATGACGCCACGCGCTGATGAATACGAAGAAGATAATCTCTCCTCAACCGACGACGACGAAGACGATGTAGCATTGAAGGAAGACATGGCCGCGTTATCACGTGCTTGTATGCTTGTTTCCGGCTCCGCCACCGCCGGTGATGGTGTTACTGCTCGGAGCAAAAACGACCACCATGAACTTGTCCTTCATGACGATGATGATGATGATGATGATAGTGGAGGGATTCTATTAGAGGATCCTCTGTTGGAATCCGGTGATGCTATTGTACCTTTGAAGAATGTTGATTCTGATTCTGATGATGATGATGATGAAGATGATTTGGAATGTCTTAGACGAGTTGAGAGCCTGTACCAGCCTCTTGCCTCTCTTCCGCCGCTGTCGCCGTTGAGGATAACGATGACGAATGCCTCTGGCAATAATGTTGATGATGAGGATGAGGATGATGATGAGGATGATTTGGAGACGCTTCGTGCCATTCGGTCACGGTTCTCTAGCTACAATGAAGGTAGGCCACTGGATTCTTTATTTGGTTTTGTAATTTCAATTATCACTTTGAGTTTGCTCTGTGTTTTCCATTTTTTTGTATATTTGTTAATTTTGGCATGCTAGCTATGAGAATGGATGTGTTTAAGGGAAAAGAATTCAACTTGTATGTTTAATAACGGATCTTTAATCTATGTTAAAAAAATGATTGTTTGATCAGAGGAGAAAAATGTATCTTTGAAGTCATTTTCAGTGAAACCGGAGGAATTCAACATTCTTTGAAGTCATTTTTGCTTCTTGTTGTTGTTAGTTATCTTTGTTTCCTATCCATTTCCCCCCACCAAATATGACATTCTGATAAGTATCATGTCTCCATGAAGGCGACATGGAAACACTGGTTGATGGAGATCAAACCTCATGTTTAGGCCACGAGGGTGAGACTGCCAATGGGTCTGTATCTGACAGATGGGATGTTGGTGAATTATGTGCTGTTTCTCCAATTCAGGATAATGCCACTGACTCTTTTCCCAGTAACGTTGAAGTGGAGCATTGTGGTTTGATTGACAGTTGTGAGCAGGATGCTTGCAGGTTGTCCAAGCTACCACAGAAAAGATCAAGCTTTCCTTCATCGGCTCAGGCCTTTATTGATGCCATCAATAAGAACAGATCTATGCAGCGGTTTCTTAGAAGTAAGCTGATTGAGATTGAAGCAAAAATTGAGGAGAACAAACAGCTAAGGAACAAAGTCAAAGTCATGAAGGACTTCCAGGCTGCATGCATTAGAAAAACAGGGAGTGCTTTATCACTAAAAAAGGATCCCCGTGTTCAGTTAATATCAGCAAAGAAACCTTCTGCTCCAAAAAACTCAAAGGTTGGTTGTGTACTTTTATAGTTCTGTGAACTTGGAAGCCTGAAATATAATCCATGTTGGTTTTGTTGTGAATTTATGGTTAGATATTATTATATGCTAGATATTATTTAAGACATTCCTTCATTTTTAACAATTTTTTGAAATTGCTAGAACTTGTTGTTTAGATGCTTTTATCATGCACATATAGTTTATATTTGAATGGGCAATATCAAATAGGAAGATAGAAGAAGGCCCTCTTTTGTACGGTCTTTGTTATCTGATTCTGGTACTGTGACTGACTGTCTCTGTCTTTGATAGATTGAGAGGTTTGAATCTATTTCTTAACAATTTCAGTCAGTGCCATAGCTTACTGTAAAAATTTAATAAATGAAAACAGAGAATTAGTTAGTTTAGTCATCATCTCTTTACTGAGTTATGACATAGCATAGCATCTGTGATATTCTTAGTATTGTTTCTTATAAATATTGGCAATCCTTGGTTTCCCTCTTTTTGGCAGAGCCGTAATAAAAAAATATCTGCAATGTGTTATGGCCCAGCTGAGAATTCTCATGTCTCTAATTATAAGATGGTTTTAGAAAGATTTCCACTTTCCCTAGATCGTAAAAAATGGACAAATTCAGAAAGGGAGAATCTTAAGAAGGGAATTAAGCAACAATTCCAAGAAACGGTGCTTCAAAATTCAGCAGATAGAATAAGGTGATCTAGTTCGGCTTTGTATATAACTGTGTCTTTGATATTTGTGCGCCTTCCCATGTTTTGTTTTGACTTCTTTTCTTGATGTTCACTCTTTGCAGTTCAGAGTTCTCAGATGGATATGGAAATGACATGGATAGCATAATTGCATCTGTTAATGATCTTGAAATCACACCTGAGGATATTAAAAAATTTATACCTCAAGTTAATTGGGATAAATTAGCTTCAACATATGATGTTGGTCATACTGGTGCTGAATGTGAATCTAGGTATGTATTTTCTAATTGAAGAACCTATAATTTCATAAATTTATTTTGTTTTAATTTTTATGTCTTGGTGGTATGTATGAAAAAGATGGTTCTTGTTGGATGTTTTATAATAAAAGTGTGTTTTATGTTTCTGTGATTCTATGTGCATATCATATGTCCTAGGAGAACCACATTAAAAAAGGTGGGCATGACGTTACCACCCAGTAGGGTCTGAAGAGAGTAAATGTATGCAGTCTTACTCTCACAAGCGAAGAGACTATTTCCAAGATTTGAATTCATGACCTCTAGGTCACAAGGCAACCAACCCTACCGTTGTACTGAGGCTCAGCCTCTTCCAAGGAGAACCACATTGCCTCTGCTTTTTATTAGGATACTATCGATTGAACCTTTTACAACGTTATGTTATGTGTAATGAGATAAGAGATACTAATATTGAAGTTGAAGTTGGTGGAAGAAAATCAATAGTATGAATATTTAGCAGCCACATATGCTTTTTTTAGTGGGAGGGATGGGGAAGGGGAGGCTACTAAATAGGTAGCATGTACCAATTATCTTCTATCAATCACATCACTATAGGACTAGCAAAGTCAATGTGTCTCTTCCTATGTGGGGTAGACATGTTTTAGATGCTTCATGGACAGTGTGTCATATTGCTGGTCTCTTCATTGGGAAGTCTAACTTGTCTGTTGACTCTGTTCTATGCATGGTAAATGTGTTTTTTTTTGCTTCTTATCACTGTGTGTCGTCATACTCTGTCGGTTACACACAGTTTTTGACTATTGTTTCATGCTTACTGCCTTCCTATGAAGAATATCTTCCCCCGATTGTTGCAGACGTCTATGACGATCACCATCACAGACAGTTTTTCCTTTTTGAATTTCAATAAGAGTTCAACATCAACATAGATCATGCAGGTGGGACAGTACATGACATAATTTTTAACATGGTGGTGGTTAATATGTTTGTGATGATTGTCAATCTGTCATCACAAATGTCTGTGACTTTGATTTCCCGAATCTTGTGTAGAGTGTAAAATAATGTCTATATGTATGAGTGGATGTATTTTTCATACTTGTTTCTCTAAAAAAAATTAGTTGTTTGTGCATGCTCACAGGTGGTTGAATTATGAAGATCCCCTGATAAACCATGACCCGTGGACTGGCGAAGAGGATAAATCTCTTTTGCTTACTGTCCAAATTATGGGCATTAGGAACTGGTCTGGTATTGCTGTATCATTGGCCACAAATAGGACTCCATTTCAATGCTTAGCACGGTACCAAAGGAGCTTAAATGCTTCTATGCTAAATAGTGAATGGACTGAGGAAGAAGATGCTCAACTTTGTTCTGCTGTAGCATTATATGGTGAGCATGATTGGCAGTCTGTGGCTTCTGTTTTAGAACGGCGCACGGGAACCCAATGCTCAAATAGGTGAGTCAGTTTTTTTATCTATTCTTTTAATCACATGGTTGTTACTTATTAGTTCATTGTCTGACCTTACTTTTTTATTGTTGTAGTTCACTCAAATTACTAAAGTGCATATTATGAGTTAGTTTGAAGACTTCTCACAAGTATTTCATCTACTATTGCATATTCTTTAAAATGGAATGGCACTATTATAGCAAAACATTGTTAGGTCGGGCGGCCTATTGAGGTTCTCTCTAAGTGCCTAGTGTGGTCTGGGAGGGTAGATATACGCAACCATACCCCTATTACTGAAGAGGTTGTTTCCAGGGTTTGATTTAAACATGCCAACTGATATAGAAAACTTAAACATGATTAATTGTTTTTGATAACTTTGATTTAATAAGCTGGTGTGGATTTTAAGTATATTGGTGAAAGGGAGAAGTTGTTTATCAGCTGCTGCATTTTGCTTACTCACACAATATGAATTATATAACTCATGCAGATGGAAGAAATCGCTTTATCCTGATAAGAAAGGGTGCTTTACGCGAGAGGAGGATGAACGCTTAACAGTAGCTGTCATGCTTTTTGGACGGAAATGGAGTCAAGTAGCTAAATTTGTTCCAGGCCGAATCCAGTCTCAGTGTAGGGACAGGTAATGCATTTTATTTTAATTCTTGAGATAATATATTATATATTTTTTTAGGGTTATTGTTAAAGTTCTTGAGCATTATTATTGGCAGATACCTCAATAGTTTGGATCCTTCGTTGAAATGGGGTGGGTGGACAAAGGAAGAGGATTCAAGATTAAAAGATGCAATTGCCAAGCATGGATTCTGCTGGTCTAAGGTTGCTGAAGATTTGCTTCCTCGTACTGATTCTCAATGCCGGAAGTATGAGTTTAGAATTAAGTTGATGTGAAATTGCTTTTTCTAAAATTTTAATTTTGTTGTCTTTCTCATCTGTAATCTTTTCATTGACCAGGAGGTGGAGGGTGCTATGTCCTGATCAAGTTCCTTTGCTTCGAGATGCTAGAAAGATGCAAAAGTTAACTGTTAATAGCAACTTTGTTGATCGAGAATCTGAACGCCCAGCACTCACATTGAAGGACTTTCTTCCTTTACCTATGTTGCCTCTTCTATCTGATGAGGCTGATGATGTGAAAGTCCCTAGAAAGCGAAAGTGGAAGTGGAGGTAGTCCCTCTTTATTCTCCCTTTTATTTTTACCTTGACAACTTGTGTGTGTGTGTGTGTGTGTGTATATATATCCCAGCCCTGTTAGAATTATAGTTTCAGTATATTAAGTTGACCATATAATGTTTGAAATTGGATATTGCTTTAGGTATACAATACCTTCGTTTTCTGATTCACGTTCTTGCATGCAGCAATGTTTCAAACAAAATGCGATCAAAAAGACAAGCAAGAAAAGCTCAAGTTTGTCTCAAAGATATAGCATTTAGTGATGGGGTCAAAATTTGTGATGAAGATGCTGTCAACATGGCATGTTTACGAAAGAGTAATTTTTTTCCAACCAATGACCAAGGGGATTTAAGTCGGCAAGATACAAGTGAGAAGTTTCTGTATTTTAATCCAATATGGAAATGGCAGGGTTGTACTGGACAAAACAAAGAGAACTGGAGCTGTACATTACCTTGTGAAAGCCCAGCATCTATGACCAGCAGAGGAAAGACTCATCGGCAGCGTCGTGGTAGGAATCATTCTGCTAAGGACTCGTTGGAACACAAAAGCAAACATATCAGAGGGGCTGAACCATCAGAACACAAACAAAAGACTAAAATGCGAAAACCTGGAAGCTTATCTGCTTGTGTGGAGAGTTTGGATCAGGACAGGGACATTACTCTCGCTTCCTTGTTAAACCACAAATCAAAGAAGAACATAGCTTCTCACCCAAAAGTGAAAAAACAGAATGTAATGATTGATGATGATGGTGGTGGTGATGATGTGACACTTGCTTGCCTTCTGGCAAACAAATCGAAGAAACCAAATGAAGCTGCTAAAGGACGTCGTGCCTGCTGCTCTCCTTCGAAATTGAAAAAAGGATCTGTGTTACTTCCTGAGGTGCTTTGTACAAACAAGCCAGTCATCACAGCTGATGACAATGAGCTGTCACTGCCAGAGCTTGTTGAGGAGCAGCCTGTTTCCAGTGGTGCTGTAGCTGAACCCACAAACATCAACGTGGAGGGAGATGACTTGCTTGTTAACTTCCTGCAAAATAAGAGAAGGAAACAGCGAAAGAGAGCCCGAATCGGATAAAGGTAATTTTAAATGATCCAAATTCACTGGGCAGGTACATCATTTGTTTTCTGATATCTATGTATGAATAGAAGACAATTGACAAAATCTGGGGGGGGGGGGCCTTTGGTTAATTTGTGATAGTTGTAGGTTAGAGTTAGTTCTTAGATACTAAGTATGAAAATGCAATTTTGCCAAGCTTGGGCCTGTATAGACAGATTTTCGGCCTGGCTCACTGTATATTTGAATTTTGAACCGATGGATTGTCAGAATTCCCTTCCTATTTTACTTTTGATCCCATTGTAAATCATTATAAGAGTTCAGATTTTCCAATTAACTCTTTATGATGTGTTGAGATATAGTATCAAGTGGTGCTGTATTTTTTACTTTTTACATTGTATTAAAATTAAAATATTCACTGTTTTTTGGGTGAACAGTGAACACCTAGTTGTGCAGGATCTCTATGACATTACTTTATCTATTATAAAATATAATATATATAGTGTGTTATTACAATCCCTCCTATAGCTTCATCCATATATGATGAATTCTGTGCTAACTTGTTAATTCATATTCTGGAAGGTAGAACACCAACCATCTCAATGTTCTTATACAACTTGAATTTTTTTTGATTGTTTGAAGCATTTTCTTGGTCATATACGAATCACCAAAGAAATCCCCATTCAACACAATGAAGAAAACAACCATTTCCTGTCAGTGATACAGCAATGCATCAGTCACAGCGCAACCCACAACATAACTGGAACACTTGCATGGGCATGTTTCCATCACTCCAATTCATACATTCCAGAAACATCTGAAACACGCAAAGGGGTGACTGTGCGACCGTTGAACACTGCGAAACATGAACAAGATGGAGGCACCAACATGACCTTGGATATGATGAAGTTAAATGTGGTTGTATGCTAGTGGAAAAAAAAAAGATAATTGGAATCATTGAAGTCATGAAGTGAGATCATTGTGAGGGGAAGGGTGAAATTTCAGATGCACAAATGATGTTCACTTGAGTTTATAAATTGAATAAAGAAATACAGAAGATAGTCCTTGCCGGTTGTTGATGGATATTGAATAAATGAACAAACAGAACTTTATTAAAGGATTGGCGTAGAAGCTTATAAGAGGAATACTAGATCCAAGGGTAACAATAAACTTCTCTATAAAGTTTGGTGTCTGAAATATGCCTTGCAATGGGCTATGTTTTCCTGTTTGGGAGACTTGTGAGATGACCCAATGTTCTTAGTTTGTTTCTAGGTAGATGACTCATATTTAGGTGTGGTAATTGGATGAATATGGATTTGAATTATAATGGATGGATGAAAAGTCATTCATCAATCCATATAAATTCATAAAATCACATTTCTAACTATTCAATTCATTTATATCCAATGGATTCCAATCCACATATTCTATCTATATATCCATTTTAATGGATTGAATGGATGTATATCCAATCCATTTTTTAATTTGAACTAAATCATTTTTTTTGAAAGAAAAAATCTTTTTAAAAATTTATTATTTAATAAAACATTTTTAAAAATCAATTTAAAAAACATTTTTAAAATCTGTTTTTTTTAAAACATTTTGTAGAAAAGCTCAGTATTTAAATTTACCTGTGAAAGCTTTGAAATACAAAAATATAGGTGAGGTCATAGATATTGTATTGTACAATTATACATTTTTTCTTGTGCTCAATCATGACATAATATGTTATATCAATCCTTATTGAATCTTTTTGAAAAAATACTTTGATAAAAAAATGTTGAGGGAATCCTTTTGTTAGGAAGAGATTAGTTTATATCACTGGTATTAAAACCGGTTCGTGTCGACTGGTGAACAGTTGAATCGGTCTTAATACCGCTACGATACAATATTTATATTGCTCATGTAATTATACTGGTAAAAATGATTTATTTTTATCAAAATATTTGTAAGGATGATCAAACACACAACTACTACATTTTTTATACATCTAAAACACAATCTACAATATACATTTTTAATAAGTAGTATAGATGAAAATAGTTATTGTCTTCTTTATTGATTTTTTAAAATTAATATTAGTATAAAATATATGAATATCTAATTTCACCTGTATGCGGGTTTAATAGCAAATGACTAGTTGAATCACTATACCACTATATCAGTATTCTGACTGGTACGATATCAATAACATTAGTTTATATTTTGCACGTTAGGTTTGCATAACAAAGTTGGGTCTGCATGTTACTTTATGGAAAATAATATTTTAGTTTTTATTTTTTTGGATGGATTGAGTATCTATCTAAATGGATATACACATGAATATCTATGGATATAATGGATGGATTTGAATACATCCATTATCAACATTATCTATTAGATTATATTCATTTAAATCCATTAAGTTCTAACGGATTGATTTAGATGAATTTAATTTGAATGGATTTAGATGGATTGTGAATTGTGGATAATTTTGTCACCTCTACTCATATTTGTTTTGGTGATGTGATCAATTGGTTCTTTCATGTCTTTCTTCCTTTTTAATGTACTATTTTAAAGTGTGATTGTAAACCCTTGTTAGAAACAGTTGTTTCAACAATTTTGAAGATTTCGGGTTCATAAGATTAAGGCATGGTAGATTCTTTATCATATATTAAATGTGTTTCCAACATTCGAATGAGCATATGTTAAAGAAGCTGCTCATGAGAGGTTTACCCTAGTCATGGAGTGTCATTTCTATTGATATCAAGGAAGAACATCACCAAATGCTTTACTTCTCATAAGAAGATTAGTAATTTCTGGCTCACAATATTTGAGGAATTTGTCATTGTTTGGACAACTTGAATATGATCATTTCATACATATCAAACATTGTTGGATAGGATAAGTAGTTATGTGGTTAATGATAAGGATGGCAAAAAAACCCGACCCGTGGAAATACCTGCAACGAGTACCCGCAATAATAGCTTATGGGCGGAAGCGGGTTTTGTGATATCCGCCCCGCGGGTACCCGCAAATTTGTATATTTAGTTTTTAGTTAAATTTATATATATTTATTATTATTTCAAGATTATATATCATATACTTTATTATTATTTCATAATAAATTACACATATTTAATTATGATAATAAACTTATCATATAAATATCATATTATTCATGTTACAATTATTTTTACATATTGATTATTACAAATTATATAAATATATAATTAAAATTAAAAACCTGTTGGGTATCGTAAATACCTGCTACCCGTACGGGTACCCACAAATATTACGGGTTTAGGTACGGAGAAGCACTACCCATACCTTCTTAGTCTTATCTAGCTCTCTCATCTATCCTTCTAACTCAATTGGTTGTAAGTGGAGCAAGTAGGAGTTGGAATTTTAGATTAATTTAAATGTAAAATGTTTTTAAAAGTAATGGATGACCTAGGTGATAAATTTAAATTAATTTACAAAGTTTACAAGTCATTAACATATAGAAAACTCTTGTTGATACAATTAGCATATAAACTAGTCAAGAGCTTATAAAACTAACAAACTACCTAATTAATACATGTCCCTAACTTACATTAGTTAGTATAGCTTATGAAATACAATTTTATAACTAGATTAATTAAGCTAGTTGTTTGACTTATCAAAACACATTCTTTAAGTCAACAAGATCATTTATCAAGTAAGATCTAACTAGATCCCAAATATCATATAGATCAAAAATTTGATTTTTTAGCAATTCTGGTTAAGAATTAGTTCCTTACCCATATTAATCGTAGGTCAAAGGATATAGTTGATTATAAAAAAAAAATACTCTTCAATTTTGTTAAGAGTATAATATCTATGCACTGTAATATAAATGTTTATATACAATAAATATATAATCCACAATTCATTGATATTACTTTTTTGAAAAGTCAAGAATCATTAAAAATAAATAACAAATAATACACTACTAATATATAAAAATATTATAATGATAGTGTATAAAAGTTTCACACTAACGGTGATAATGTATACATTTTTTCTCTCTTTCTTTCTAGTAGCAAATATCTCAACCATAAACCGGTTTGTTCATTATCTCAACCATTTAAAAAAAAACCCTAAACCGGTTTATGTTGATTAACTCAAATTAACAACCCTACCTATATAAACCCTCATTTTCTCACTTGAGCTGCTACATCACCGAAACCCTAGAGAGAGAGAAAATGGCAGAGGGACTCGTTCTTCGCGGCACATTGCGGGCCCACACCGACGAAGTAACCGCAATCGCCACCCCCGTCGACAACTCCGACATGATCGTCTCCTCCTCCCGCGACAAATCCATCATCGTCTGGCACCTAACCAAGGAGGACGGCACCTACGGCGTCCCCCGCCGCCGTCTCACCGGACACTCTCACTTCGTTCAGGATGTTGTTCTCTCCTCCGACGGCCAGTTCGCGTTGTCTGGATCCTGGGACGGCGAGCTCCGCCTCTGGGACCTCGCTGCCGGCGTTTCATCACGCCGATTCGTTGGTCACACGAAGGATGTGTTGTCTGTTGCGTTCTCGGTTGATAACCGTCAGATCGTGTCGGCTTCTCGTGACCGTACGATTAAGCTGTGGAATACTCTTGGGGAGTGTAAGTATACTATATCTGATGGTGCTGAAGGACACAATGATTGGGTCTCAGCTGTTAGATTTAGCCCTAATAATCTTCAGCCAACCATTGTTTCTGCATCTTGGGATAGGTACTTTTTTTATCATGTATAATTTGTATAATATTTTTATTTATTTATTTATTTAATTTTGTATGTTAATGATACCCATTGTGAAAATTGGCTCAATATAACTTTTGTTTACTGTGAATATCTCATTTTTGTTTGATTTAGTTCTGTTTTAACATTGCTATGCGACTAAATTTACACTTTTTTGTGTGAATGGAGTGAACAAAGATTGTCCTATTTACATATAGAGCAAAAAAAAAAGCTTTGAATTGAATTAGTTATATCATAGTTTTGAATTGTGTAGTATCTTTATTTATGGTTCTAAAGGCATTGTTTTGATTGATGGTAATGGAGTGGAATCCAATGGTAACTGGTTTTGTTATGTTTTGATTGGTGTAATTTGTCTGGATTGTTGAAATGGGATGAGATGGGGCAAACTGTTATGGAATTGAATCTATTTTATTCTATCCATACCAATTTTTCAACCCATTCTATGTCACATAATTGGATATTCAAACAGTGTGGAGTGTCATGTGTTGGTATAATAATCATTCTATATTAATTTTGTGTGGTTGTCTCCACTGTGAACCATTTTTTGACCAGTGTCTGAGATTTACAATGACTAAATGCTGGAGTTTTCATATTTCATGAAGTAAAGTTGGGGTGCATTATTTTTGAAGAAGGAATTTGAGTGTTTAAATGATATTTATTATACAATTAGAATTTGTATGCAGTTTCCTCGGATTATGGTTAGTTTGATGAGATGGTTTGTTCTACAGTAGCCACACCATTGGTGCTTCATACACTTTTAATTTCCATCAGCTATCAGTAAATGTTAATTCCATTTTTTATTTTTTCTCCTTAATGTGCATTTGTGACAATAGGACTGTGAAAGTGTGGAACTTGACATATTGATGCTTCATACACTTTTAATTTCCAGCAGCTATCAGTAAATGTTAATTCCATTTTTTCTCTTTTCTCCTTAATGTGCATTTGTGACAATAGGACTGTGAAAGTGTGGAACTTGACAAATTGCAAGTTGAAGAACACCCTTGCTGGGCACAATGGGTATGTGAACACAGTGGCTGTTTCACCTGATGGATCACTTTGTGCAAGTGGCGGGAAAGATGGGGTGATTTTGCTGTGGGATTTGGCAGAAGGGAAGAAGCTCTATTCACTTGAGGCAGGTTCTATTATTCATTCTTTGTGCTTCAGTCCTAATAGGTACTGGCTATGTGCTGCCACAGAGCAGAGTATTAAGATATGGGATTTGGAGAGCAAGAGCATTGTGGAGGATCTGAAGGTTGATGTAAAGGCTGATGCCAACACTGGTGGTGGAATAGCCAACAAGAAGAAGGTAAAATGTTTTTCATAATATTTTCTTCAGTTGGTTATTGATATTGAATGGTTAGTGTGGTTAGCAGTTTTACTAATTTGGTGATTGACAATTTTGTATATTCTTACTAATTTGAGCGTTCTTGTAATTTGTGGATAATGGCATGGTTCGATTGAAGTGACATGAATCACATGTTCCTTTTCCATTGAATGGGAAATTGGGAATTTAGTTGTCCTCATTGAAGGACTGATGCTCCTAGCTGCAAATTTTACTCAGTTTTAGTTTATGTAATCTATTGGAACAAACTGTTTGTTTTGGTTCTACAGTAGTCGTTTAGATGATGTCCTATTTATTCTCTGTCGTCTCATCTTATGAATTGTGTAATGTCCTATTTGTTCTACAGTAAATGTTCTGAACCTAGTCATAGCATGTTGAGTTTTTTGTACACAAAAATCTTTTGTTTCCAATTCACTTGTTCATTGATTGTTTCTTGGTCACTGTTTTGCAGGTTATCTACAGTACAAGTTTGAACTGGAGCGCTGATGGAAGCACATTGTTCAGTGGTTACACCGATGGTGTGATTAGAGTTTGGGGGATCGGGCGAGGCTTCTAAGTAATTTTGAGATGCGATTATCTGTTTTGATTTGAGACAAAGCTATTTACTTTTTACAAGATATTCTCTAGTTTGTTGAATATTTTTTGGGTTCAATTTTGTCATGTTGGAGTGATAATGGCTTTCGGGGCCTTGTTTCAAGCACTGTTGGTTTTAATTATTAATGATGAAATGGTTGTTTTCAATTCTCCTTTCTTGTTATTGCCACTTATTCTGCCTAAGGTGAAAGCTGTATGGGCGTTGCATATAAGAATGGTATGCATTTTGCTTATTCATTGCCTTTGGAGGCAAGAATGGCAATTGAGATGTTGATGGGTTTGTAATATGGGAATGAATGGAGCTTGTGATTAGTTGGAAAAATATTTAATAATTAAATTTTAATTTATATATATTTTTTCTAGTCAATCAAAAACTCATGGTATATATATATATATATGAGATTCATTAAAATCATATGTATCCACTAATCCATATGAGATTCATGAATGAAAAATCACCCACTAATCCATATGAGATTCATTAAATCATATGAGCTCATTTTGTAACCAATAGTCATCCTTGTGGTCTTATCCATGGCATATACATGATAATGACATTACGTAATAATTCTGTTAAAACAAACAATAAACAGTATTACAGTATTACTTGACACCATTTCAAGTTATATCACATATTAAGTCTGGGACCTTATTCAGGGTTGAAGGTGCAACATCCTCAGATATTGTCTTAGGGTTAGTTTAAGAGTTAGATTTTGAAGGGGAAAAAAGGAAAATAGAAGGTTTGAGAGTCATCTCACAAGTGTATTTCATGGCTCTCAAGCCTTCCCTTTCCCTTCATTCCCTTCCGAAATCCAACTCCCAAACTAACTCTTAGTCATCTTGACATCAATAGTTGAAATCTCAATATCCAAACAGACGACAGAGAAGAAACAAGAGTGTGGTTACCTTCTTATTACTGATATGGGTAATGTATTTGTTTGCTGTGAAATCTTATCCTAATATATCATAATGTTGGTGAAGTAGTAAGAGGAGTAAGTGAAGAGAACAAGATGAGAAGAAGAATGAGGATGGAGGGAACACGGGTGGGTAATGGAAATCAAATGATAAATAGAATAAGTTGTATCCATTAGGATTAGTTTGAATAATTTAGTGCTTATATTTAATGAGTGTATCTATTCACTAATGTCATAAAGTATCTATTCACTAATGTCATAAAGATTTATACTCACTCAATACATCATTTCACTATTCATTTGTATTATTTTTATTTAAGAGTCAACGATGATTTAAAATGAATAACAAAATAATATAATGACAATATAACAAACTTTCATAGTGTATATATCTTTTTCTCTTATTCTATTACATATGTTAGAATTATGAGTGTGTATAAAGTAAAGATCGTTTAACATTGTTCTAATAGTACAAGTCCCTACTAGATATCTAGGATGACCAAAAAGTCAAATATTTAATTCCTGATAGCTATATTTATTAGGAGAGGTAGTCACATTTGTTAAAAATGTAATTACACAACTAAAAAAATTAGTTACTTAATCAAAAAAATATGAAAGCATATAAAAAAGTGTTTAACATTCTAAAGTAGATATATGGTGTATCATTCAAACATTCATATATTAATTATCATTAACATCTAACTTTTAATCAAAAGTAATAGAAAGAATGATGTATGTACTCAAAGTGTAAGAATTTTATCTTCTACCATTCATTTCTAATTATTATTTACTTTTAAATAAAAGTAACACAAATGAATTGCACATAAAAATTTATAGTAGTTAGATATTATTCAATTTTATGCACGAACAATGTAATGTAAATATTTATAGAAATAATCATATTAAAAATGTAGAATGAATAATACATTATATGTTTTATGTCTTTAATCAATTCTTTTGGGTAGATAATACACTTTAAGCACATAAATAGCTTGTAGCCGTTGCAGCCTCCTCTTTCCGTCTCTGTTTCACGCTCCCATCTTCCATTAACACGACCAAACCCTCTTTCAATGAATGATTATCCTCAAACCCTTTCTAAACACTAACCACTTCCACACTCACCCACTTTTCAATTTTCAATTTTGAACCTCAATTTTAACTTCAATTCAATATTTACCAATTTTCCCCTTTCAAACCCTAACCACTCCCGGATGATACTAATTGTAAAGTCTCAATTTTGGAGCTGAATTTGAGTTATAATTCATTTTTTTATACCAATATTGGGGATAAAATGGTGGAACTCGATCTATCGAAGAAAGTAGCTGATAGGTATCTGAAGCGTGAGGTCCTTGGTGAAGGTACCTATGGAGTTGTTTACAAAGCCATTGATACTGAGGTAATGTTCTTTTAAGAAAATATATGAATAATTTTTTGTGGGTTTTTAGTGAAAAAAGGATTTATTTTGTGTTGTGAGAATTGGGTCTATGAATAAAATTTGGAACTTGGAAGAGAAGGTTCATTCTTTATTGGTAAGATTGAGTTAAGAAAATCGGTGAATAAATATCTTCATATAGAATGGTCACGTAATGTGGAAAGTGAATATACATTTATATGCCTTTAAAAGTTGTTTAATCATGGATTTGGTGAAGTTATGCCTTGTTCTTATTATAACATGCAATGGGGAGTGTCAGATTTTCTTTTTTTTTTGGTGATTATTTGATTGGATAATGGAGATAAGCATGCGTGCTTGTCTCGGTGAACTGGCCTTTTATTTAGTGATTAAGTTGATTGTGTGTTAGTACTGTTATTGTATGGTGGTCATTATAAATATGTTTTCGTTGCATGGGCAGACAGGACAGACGGTTGCAATTAAGAAAATTCGGCTTGGCAAGCAGAAAGAAGGGGTGAATTTTACAGCTCTTAGAGAAATTAAACTCCTTAAAGAGCTTAAATATTCGCATATAATTGAGTTGATTGATGCCTTCCCACATAAAGAGAATTTGCATCTCGTGTTTGAATTCATGGAGACGGATCTCGAAGCTGTCATAAGAGACCGGAATATTTTTCTTTCACCAGGCGATATAAAATCTTATCTTCAAATGACACTTAGAGGTCTTGCCTTTTGCCACAAGAAATGGGTTTTGCATAGGTAGATCATGTTGCTGAGTTGGTAATTTCAAAACTGTTACTTGCTTTTAGTGGCGAGTTCAAAAGTTTGGTTGTGTATTTTCAGGGATATGAAGCCAAATAACTTGTTGATAGGATCTAATGGACAGCTGAAACTTGCAGATTTTGGTTTAGCCCGGATATTTGGAAGCCCAGACCGCAGGTTCACTCATCAGGTTTGCTTCTTTATGTAGAATAGCACGTGAATCCCATTGAGTATCTGGGAGTAAGCGCTTAGAGGACTCCAAAAATGACCTCATTTCTTTTAATCAAGCTCAGCATTCTTAGTGAACTGTGTATTTAAACTCAAATCATTCTGTTAATCATCCTACTTTCTTCAGATTCTTGTGCAATAACATATCCATGTATTTAAGTAGAAGTAGACTAAGTTTTGATGCATGTGTCCTCTAAAGAGTATACATTTAACTGCTTGCTCACCAATTTCTATGGAATAAAAATGTTACATCCAGAGCCTTTTCTTCCTTTCAATTTAAATGTATTTTTTTCTTCTAGAGTCTGCTTATGCATATTATTGAACATAATATTTTTCGTCCGTATGTTTTCCTTTGGGACTTTATGTTGGTGGATCTACACACATTTGTCACTTGTACTTGAATAGGTATTTGCTCGATGGTACAGAGCACCTGAGCTATTATTTGGTACCAAGCAGTATGGTTCAGGGGTTGATGTTTGGGCTGCAGCTTGTATATTTGCTGAACTGCTTCTTCGTCGACCCTTTCTGCAGGTAAACCAAGATTGTCATAGTGACTAGGTTATTTATGGTTTTTTTATGGTAAAGCATAATTGGTTGATAATCTGGAATCCTGAGTAGATAAATTTTATCTTAACAATTGACCATCCATAGCCATTTTAAGCATTCAACTTTGTTTAAAAAAAAAATATAAGATAAACCATTTAACTTTATCATCTAGTTCATTTGGCAGTCTTAATGAACCATTCAAAGCTGTTTTACTGAACAAGGATTAGCTTGGAAGCTGTTGGCTATGTGTTTATAGACATTATTGACTCACTTCCATATTATTTCTTTATGTAGTTGTTCTTTTCTAATTTCGAAGTGTTGATGTCATCTATTCCATAGGCAGATTTTACTCATCTGTTTATGTGTGCTTGTGCATCCTTCTTTTGGGTATTTTCCTCACTTTGTTGTAAACTTTTGTTAGGGTTCAAGTGATATTGATCAATTAGGAAAGATTTTTGCAGCACTTGGAACTCCATCACCTTCTCAGTGGCCTGATATGGTATACCTTCCTGATTATGTTGAATACCAATATGTTCCCACCCCTCCTTTGCGCTCCTTATTTCCAGTAGCAAGTGATGATGCTTTAGATTTGTTGTCGAAGATGTTTACATATGATCCAAAAGTTAGAATTTCAGCTCAGCAGGCATTAGAGCACAGGTATGTGTCTTAAACATTCTGTCAAGAAAATAATTACTTTCTCCTTTCTTTTCCCCTAAACTAGTCTCCCCTCTTCCACTTTAGGTACTTTACATCTGTACCTCTGCCCACAGATCCAAATAAGCTTCCGAGACCTGCCCCTAAGAGAGAACCTAAGGCTTCAGATTTTGATTCACACGAGGGTCCTACTGTCCTATCGCCTCCGAGAAAGTCTAGGAGAGTGATACCAGGGCGTGATGGGTTTGAAGGCAATTCTTTGCAAAGAGATAAGGTTGAAGACAATGTTGGTAATTCCAGACAGACAGCTGGTGATACTACAGGCAAGAATGATCCAGCACCAATGTCACTGGATTTTTCGGTCTTTGGATTAAAAGCTCCAAGTAGACCTACAATTAACAGGTAAAGCAATATTTGATCATCCAATCATTTCAAAGTGGCCTAGAGCCTAATATATATATAAGCACCCCTTTACATATATAGGGGCCATATTGGGTGAGAGGAAAGATTTTGTTGTGAGCCTAATATTTGATCATTGAATCTTGGCTGTGTAGTTTGTATGCTATGTATATATATATATGAAGTGACTCAGGTGAGAACAATTCTTATTGTGAGAAATTAGAACAATTAATATGGACTATTAGATCTTATTTGAACGACCAAGATTAAAAGAAGTGATCATGTGAGTATGTGACCAATAACTAACTTTTAATCCGAGCCATCTATGTATGGTTGTATAGCCCAGATTTATTATTCTTATATTTTTTATATGAGAATTGTTCTCACTTAATATATATATTAAAATTTCGTCTTGTTGATAAAGTTGAGGAGAATGCGCTAGTTGTTTGTCATATTCTTCCTTTCAAAATGTAAATAATGTTATCTAACTTAGTTCCTTTTTGTTCTGCAGTGCTGACAGATCACATTTAAAAAGAAAATTAGATCTAGATTTCCAGCAGCCAGAATGAATAATCTATGACACTACATCAGTTCAAGGGTTCTTATGCCTTTGAAGAAATGGTGAATCTTCTTTGATTGCATGTCATTTGTAATCCATGTCTCTCTATGGAGTTACTATGGATGTGTAAAGGAAGAAGTGGGTGTGACAGAAGATTAGTTCAGATATCCAAAATAACTTCTATAAAAAATAGTAACCATACTATTTGGACCCTTCCTTTGTTCTTAATTTTTGTTCTTTGCATTCAAGGAACTTGTATAGGTCCAGTAAAGGGGTTGAGTGAGGGTATTTTCCTGAGCCCTTGCATTATCTCACACCTTGAACAAGTATTTGTGCAAACTGAAGTTAATCACTAATTTGTTATTAAACATCAAAGCTTTTTTGTACACAAAAAGTGTATAATATGTATTTTCTCAGTTTTCTACTGAAAAAACATTTTTTTCTAGACATGGTTGGTTTTTTGGCAGATAGCATGCATTTATAGGTTCCTCTTGTTTTTATGTGCAGAACATTTATTTATTTTCATTTTTTTGTCAAAAGTATACTTTATGCAAAGTTATTGAAAACCTATTAAAATTTTCATAGCTGCTACTCTTATTAGAATTGTTAATGGAATCTACTA
The DNA here is from genome assembly GCF_001865875.1 of Lupinus angustifolius. Lineage (NCBI taxonomy): Eukaryota > Viridiplantae > Streptophyta > Magnoliopsida > Fabales > Fabaceae > Lupinus > Lupinus angustifolius. Next base: position 2,582,196 of record NC_032011.1, on the reverse strand, counting down.
ACATGACATTCTCTGAACACAAAAGTGCTAGTTTAATTTTTACCAACAGGCAAACATGATTAACTTTTTTAGTTAATGATAGGGATGAATATGATGAATTTAAAAAGCAGAATGGTCACTTTTGTCATACTATAGGGATGAATATGATGAATCTCCTAGCATGTCATACTTTGGATTTTTATGGTAGATCATCTTCTGAGACCCATTGCTATTCTTGTATTTATGGGTAGTGATTAGTTGTTAAAATAATACATCTATAACCTATGGGAATTATGTTGATTATATTTATGTTGTGACTCATATGCAGGCTAGGAATCAATATTTATACCCTTAGGCCTTGTTTCTAAGGGAAAAGCTTTCCCCTTGTTTCAGAGTTGAATTAAGGAGAAGATAAAGTTTTGTAGGGTTTCTCAAACCTTCCAAAATCTTATGTGTCTATTTTTAAAGTTCCCAAATTTGAGGTTTTTTGAGATAAAATATTAAAATAGTCAAATATTTTTAGTAATAATATATGATTATATATTATTATTCATTTATCATTGTTAATTACATTTTTAAAGGAAAATAAAAAATATTATTATATTATCATTAGTTTATCCCATTCATCGAGATTTCATACTACCCCAAACAAGGGAGAGGATTTCCTTCCTTTTCCCTTCCCTTCCTCCCCTTTTCTAATCCTTTAATCTCTCTCCTTCCCTTTCCCTCCTAACTCCCAAATAAAGTCTTATGGTCCGTTTGCAAGTTAGATTTTGGAGGGGAATGAAAGAAAAATGAAGGCTTCAGAGTTAGTGCAAAAGTGTATTTCATGGCTCTGAAGTCATTTCCCTTCCTTCTCCTTTAAAACTCAACTCACAAACAAACTCTTATGCTATTAAATGATACAATTTGTTAGTGTTGATAGAATTTTGGGTATCATTGATTAAGATATATTCAGTATTATGATGGTGCATTACTTCCCTTATTTATAGTCATGTAGTTAACCAAGAAAGAATAGATATACATTCTAAGTGCGTTCTAACCTCAGAAAATGTTAATTATTCCTGCTGCAAATATATTGTTTATTATTTATAAATTGATATATACAACAAAACATGGTGTCTTGCCTCAATCACTCTCGATGTATTGTTTGATAGAACTCAAGCTTGGCCAACAGACCAAAATTTACCTTATAATCATGTGTCACTATATTGAACATAGATCTGTTGTCCCAGATATTGTCTCGTATATTATCTTGCACGAACGAAAATGAAGCAAAAACAACACTAATGATAAAGGTTTAAATTCTAATTGTATGACATGTTTTCATTGGTACAAGACAACATACGAAACATGATTTGGGACATCAGATCATGCACCAACCAGAGTTATTCCTTAAGCCAGCTTAGCCTTTAGATCCCTTGACTCTAATATCTATATTTAAATACATGTTACACAACTTGAGATTCTGCTTACAGCAAGGATTACATATAGTTGGTTGACTTGTTCTGATACACTACAAGAACTTGAGAATATTAGTCTATATCTGTTGACAGAGAGACATGTCATGGTATGTCTTTTGAAGTTGCATCTGCTTCTTTAGTCTCCTCTTCAGCATTAAGCAATGGCCTTGTCAATGATGGTTCATTCACCTTTTTTTGGTTGGTTTTGCCCCAAAGGACTAAGTAGAGACCAAACACAATAAGAATTGCACCAATAATCCTGTAACAAAAATTGAAGCTTTTGAGTTTTGAGTGTTTTTTCTCTTTATAAATATGAAATGAATAGATAAAACATTCCATTGATGGTAAATAAATTTTATGCATACCCTCCAGAGTATAACTGATCACCAAGAATTAAGGCTGCCATGACAGCAACAAGAATAGTTTGCATGGGTTGAAAAACAGCTACAAACACAGGGCCACCCTTTTGAATACACCATGTTTGGAGAGAAATGACAATGCCGGATGCTACGATTCCCTGAAACGATCGCGCAATAGTGAATTGAATAAACTCGACAATTGCAAGAACTTTGGACTAAAGGTATCATACATATTAATCAAAATTTATATGATAATTGAGAACTGAAGTGTTGAGTACTAACTGCATATAGGATGGTAAAAAGCTCCTCCATTGATTGTATCTTCCAATGCTCCAAGTCTGTTTCTACAAAGGCTGCTATGATCAAGAATTGGATCAATCCAAAGAAGCAAGTAAATGAAGTGAGTGTTAATTTTGCTGGATACTTCTTCACCACAGGAGCCTGCATAACAACACAAAACTGTTTACTACTCAGGTTGTAGAAATGAATGATAGTAGAATAAGTGTTTTAAATCGCAGTTGAAGTTAATGCGATTGCGATGCGGATTGTGGTCGTTGCGGTGTGAATTATTTTGAGTGAAAAAATATTTTTGATATCGATACGGTCAGAAGTGGCCAGATGCAGTTGTGTCGCGACCTGATGCAGCCCAAATGCGATTGCATTGCAGTTGTCACACCACAATTGTGGTGTGATGCAGTTGCGGCGGAAACTACAAGCGCAATATTGAGGCCGCACCACGTGATGCGATCCGCAATTTGAAACACTGAGTGCAACTACAAAACCACATGTCTAGCCATATGAAGCAACAAATTGTAACATGAAGTTTCAGTTTACATAAGTCATGAGCATTATGATTTGACCTGAAAAACCATCCATCCAGCCCATGATAAACAATGTCCAAGCAAGTATAAGCAACCCAATGTCCAATTTTGATTTTTAGTTGAAGACTGATCTACTTCAAAGTTATCTCCTTGTATTTGGTGAGTCTGATCTTGAAGTAAAGGAAGGCCTTTGTAGAGGGTGATTATAGTGGCACCCCCTACACATGCAATGGTTCCAATAATTTTTGCCAATCCATCTTTCCTAGTAATGTTTACCTCCTCAAGTCTGGTAGAGAATAATAACAAAAGATTATGAAGTTGTATAAAGAGAGATCACAGCTGAAAATGAAAGAACAAGGATATGTGATTACCCTAAAACTGAGGCCAGGACAAAAGTGATGGCAGGAACTGAGTTTTGCATAGCAGAAGCAAAAGTTGGAGAAGCATAATATAATCCCAACAAGTAAAACCCTTGGTTTGCAGTGATCCTACATTAACCAATGTGAAATAAAAAAGGGTTTTTTTAGTAATAAATATTAAGAAAATGAGAGTTTTGAGATTTGTAGCTTATGTATTTGCTTACCCTATTAATGCTAATAGGAAGAACTGAACTAGTAAAGGTATAGTAAGAGGTGGTCTTTGATTCCTGTTACAAAAATATAGACATTTCTCTATGTTATGTACATATATAGCACTGATATAAATGAAACCAAAGGGTACAACAGATAGAATATGACATGAAAGGTGAGAAAAAGCTTCATTTGGAAACTCACTTCTCTAGTAAATAAGCAAGTGGACTCAACAAAAGCAATGCAATTATATTTCTGTAAACAGGATAAACAACTTGGCTAACACCAATGTTTAGTGCTAGTCTAGACACAATGTGAAATCCTGCAAAGCAGAACTGAAGTGTAAGTAGTGCCACAAGAAGTTTCATTTTTTCTGTCATAATACTTCCCATTATTGATAACTTAGGCTTGTTTATGAAGGGTGATAACAAACTACATGCATATATATAGAGAACAATGTTGAAAGAATATTGAAATTGTGCTGTTTTTGGTATTGTTTATATTGGTAGTTGGCTATATCATTTGATGCCACAGAATAGAACTACATGTAAACTTCTTAATATATATGCTAAGTTATGTATAGACTACAAAATCTTATATATATTTCATATGTTTGTTGACTTTAAATTGAATAATTTAGGGAGACAGGGTTTTGGTGAATCATGTTAGCAAGTAGTTAGAGTAACCAACCTCAATCATATGTCTATGACCATGTTCTAACCATTCTGTTATCTTAATATCCCTAGTGGAAGTGTGAAACTACTTTATCAACTCTACTCATTTGTAGAGTAGTAATAATTGAATGCTCCAAAGTTTCAACCATTCAATTATAGCAATGTAATTTTTACATTTAGAGTAGCAAACCTAAACGTGTTGGGATTCGGGGGAGAGATTTAAGATCAAAAATTCTTATTTTAATAAAGGAGATACGAGATATAAACCCAAATTACTTGTGGAATAAACTCAGTTTATTTAAGAGTAGAGGGCAAGTCAATGCCTCTAATTCAAAACCTATTAATAGATCTCTTCGGGCGAGGGCGAAACATGACAAGCCTAAGAGAACCAAAACCTCATATAAATCCTAACGAAATACTTGAGAGTTTCTAGCAAAATTCTAGAGAAAAAAGTCGTGTTGAGTAACGACAATAAGTATACCAAAAGTGTCTAAAAGGATCGTCTACTAGATACTTGAATCAACATTCTTTGAGCATAGAGAAGTTATGAACGATCATTCATCAACCCTAATGATATACTAGAGATAATATATTTCATTCTAGTGGGTGAAATTAAAACTTATCTACCAAAAGATCTATTGTAATTCTTCTTTTCATATTTGAGATATTGATTTCCACGTTAAAATCCTTAGTATTCTTCTTCCACTCTATTTTTTTCTCTATTTTATTATTCTCCATATTCCACCATTATTAATTATTATTGTTATCACCTAATTTACATGCACATGTAAGAGGAAAATTTGATGAACGATATAATCCAAGAGGGAGTTAATTATTATATTGACATAAAATTTGAAGCCACATTTAGGTGATAACAATAATAATTAATAATGGTGATGATTGGGTGCTTCAGACAATTGACTTGAAGGCATTTTTAATAACAAAAAAAGGGGGGAAGAACAGGAATATGAATCAAAGATGCATGTGCTATGGCTTTGACGTATTTCATAAAGAAATAGTGACCCTACAAAGCACATGAAGCATAATGGCGTGGTAATGCCTCTACCTTGTGAATGGTTCTTCCATCCTAGTATTCGGCCTGGTAACGAGCCGACCAACTTATAGGACTATGGCACATAATCGAGTGAAGAAGATCTAGCTCACGTAGCTGGCGATCATGCCTGAGCGGCCAACCTAATTGAGGAAATGGTAACACTAACATGACATAGCCTAGTCAACATATATATGATCATGAGCCTCTACCACAAAACTGTCATGCCGTCTGAAAAGCGCAAACACTACTATAAAACCTGAACATGTCACTTGAGCACTCTGAGCTATCATGTGCCATACAACAAGGATAGACTTAGTATATAGCTACAATAGGGTGGACAAACAACAAAATGACCCACCCTTGATAAGCATTGTGTCAATCATAGCACAAACATGATAGGACTATCTGACACAAATAAAATATCACACACCAATCTGGGACAAACCTAACATGACGTCTTGTCATGATTAAGGCATCTTATTGCGGAATATATCACACTTAACATCTTTATAAATAGAGAGACCAATAGTAAGGAAGTTTACGCTTATACTTTTACACCCTCATATTCTTTACATATTTACACTCATATTGACTTGAGTGTCACAATGTCTTTTCAGGTACCCATCTACACAGTCCAAGACCAACTCTTGTCTATATTCAATAGGCAAATCAACACTTCAACCTCTCAACCTCCCCATAAAAAGAACAATGGCCATATTGCTCACCACCTTATAAATGTTAAATTCTATAATTGATGTTGCACTATTTTTTTTCGTTGAAATGATATTGGATATTATGTTGTTCTTACAAATAATCCACTTTCTTTAAGAAAGAAGTTGTATTCACATAAGTATATTAGTGAATACATCATGATGAGGAAATTATTCACTGAATGTGCTTATTCATGAACCTTTCATAGATCTCAGTCATGGAAAAAAATTATACAAATTCATACAAGTCTGGAATTTCATTAACAAATATGCAACAAAAGTGTAAGTTTGAGAAGTGTGAGAATATTCTCTATTTAAGAGGCTGCTTGTGCATGACACATTATCTGTCTGCTGCACCACAGAAGAGAGGAGACAAGATTTGTTTACTAAAATTATAAAAACACTAATTAATATGTCATTTTGGGTTTGCCTATAAAAAAATGTTATGCACGTTGTTAGTAGCAAACTTCATCATTTGTTTTGATTGCATTACTATTTTATTTATTTGGTACATTGATAGCATATTTTAATGAGGAGTGATCCATTTAATTTAATAGTAAATTTTTAAACTTATTCTTCATTCTCACCATCAATTTTAGAGAATGATTTGAATTAGTTTATAGATTTAAACCATTAAATTTCCCTAAAATTAATAACTACAAACATTAACTGAATTTACAATTTAATAGCATTGTATTATCAAGTTGGTTACATTGGAAGTGAATTATCAAGTTGGTTAGACCACCCCATGCATGATGGGCTTTAGAAGATAGATTGAAAAAAATAATTATTATGATTATAGAATTTTTATCATTTATTATTATTAGCATTAGTGTGTACGCGAATATTGTGTGATACTACATATTCAATTTTTATATATTTCATTTTTTGAATTAAAATGTATTTTTATGTTCGGTGTATTTTATATTATATTTTTTGTGTTTAAGATAATGTTTAATTTAAGGTGAGATATGTGGTTAATTAATGTATTGGTGGTAGTTCTTAGGATTATATAGTTTTTTTGTAAAAATTAAATAATGTTAAGGGCAATATAGGAAATGAAAATTACACCATGAGAGAAGTTATTTCAAGTTTTGGCTTTATATATAGTATAGAAGTATAGATAGATATGCACAAAACTTTGTTCATCCACTCATATTTTTGTTTTATGATATTAAATATTCAATTTTTATATATTTTAATGAGAAAATGGAACATATGAAATGTGTGTTACATCTCAAACTTCTATACTAAATGTATGTATTATTAACATATAAATTTTTTCCATAAGTAAATTAAAAATGAGATTTTATTTGAAAACTGTAATATTAGTAGTTTGTTTTTCTTGTAAGTCCACTTGCTCGTAACTTTGAAAATGCCATTATAAATTAAAAATTAGGTTTTTAAGAATGTAATATTTAAACATTTGGTAAGATTTATAAATAGTCAATACATCATTTATAATTCATTTATAGGATTAGATGATTCATCAAAAAAAACTATTTAATTATTATATTTTAATTTACATATATTTTTTTCATTCGATTAAAAAAGTAACACATGTAATAATACTCATGTTTCAGACACGTGGGCAGTAATAAGTAAACGGAAGTTAAGATTCCCAAACTTTAATAAAACCAAAATATATTGTGTCCAAACAAAAACCCTAACTTCCCAAATCCATTTTCATTTCACCTCAAAAACCCTAAATTCCCATCAATTCCATGATCTAGACTTTAATTCCAAATCATCAATTCACGTAATGTCGCTCCAAAGTAGCTCCAGTGACAACCCGGAAACTCAATCGCCGGCAACCGGAGGAAATGGTGTTCGAAGCAACAGAAACGGCACCGTTTTATCGAACATGAGGCTGAGACTGAACCCTAGCAAGGAGCATGAACCAGATGATTACGAAGATATGGAATTGGAATATAGCGCTGCTCTCTTGAGCTCCCTTGAGATGTACCTTCCACCTAACATGCTCAATGATCCTCGCCATGAAAAGGCGAAGTTCATGCAAGACATTTTGATCAAGTATCTCCCTCCTGGAGAGCGTAGACGAGTATGATTTTGAATTTTTTTATTAGTGTTTTTGTTTGATCGGAAATTTTGAAGAAAATGGAGTTAGGTGAAGAGTAAAAACTGGTTTTTTGGGTTAAAGTTTGTAACTTGTGTGTCAAGGTTGCATAAATGGATTGTTGGGTTGTGTAGCAGTTAGGAGGCTTTTGTGTGGAAAGTTCTTTTTTCTGAAATTTTGTTTTGTTTGATCGGAAAATTTGAAGAAATGAAACTAGATAAAGAGGGGAAAATGGATCTTTATAATTTTTTTGGGGTGAGGTGTGTAGCTTGTGTCTCAAGGTTGCTAAGTTACACAAGCGTACTATTGTTATTTTGATACATTTTTTTAAGTTTTTATTGGTGTTTTGTTTGTGTGAAAGGAAAATTGAAGAAAATGAAGTTAGATATGAATATAAAAAATTATTTTTATTATTTTTTGGGGTGAAGTGTGTAACTTGTGTTTCAAGGTTTCTAAGTTGCATAAATGGATGATAGTTGTTAGATTGTGTAGCAGGTAGGAGGGATTTGGTGGTCAAGTTTTTTAATTATATATCTAAGATTTTTATTGGTATTTTGTTTGTTTGATCGGAAAATAGGAGAAACTGAAGCTAGAAATGAAGATAAAAATCGGATTTTAATTTTTTGGGGTGAAGTATGTAACTCATGAACCAAGGTTGCAAAGTTCCATAAATGGACGATTGTTGTTAATTCGTTTGCAGGTGATAAGTATTATTGGGAAAGTAATTTAGTTTAACTGTAAAATGACATATTTATCCCTGTAACAAGTGTTATACTTGTACACAAGCATGTTAAAATCTAATGTTTTACATCTTGATCCCGATTTTGGTAAATTTGAAATTTTGAATTATTGTGGAACTTGTGAGGTTGGAATGGTGGGGAGTGGGGATGAAGAGCGACTCATGCTAAGAATGAGAATATTATAACACATTTTGGATTAGTGCTATAGCAACTCTTGTTCTCGCTATGCTTATGAATGGAGAGGTTGAAGTTCCTTGGAGAAATTCAATTTTTCCAATGAGGTTAACAAGTTGTAAAACAATTTGTTTAACTGTTACCATCATCATCACTATCGTTATCATTACTGCAAACTTCTTGGTTAGCATTTTTGTTAATTCTCATAATTTTGTGATGCTTCAAATGTTATTTGGCAGGCTATAAAGCATAGAGAATACAGACAGAAGATAATATCAAATTATCAGGTACAGAGTAACCAAAGTTTGATTTGTTTTACTAATTCTTTTTGGCTGCTTTTGTAGGCCCAAAAATGTTGTTGACCCTGAAAGAATAATTACAGGGAGACAACAAGGGGAAGAGAGAAAGAATGCCACACAGTTACATAAAGCAAATACTCAAATAAGATTTACAATCTTAACCCCAAAAAAGGGTATAGCAAACCATAATGGCTCAACCTAATATTGAATCCTACTTTCTAATTTACACAACCTTTAATTTGGCCAAATCTCGATTATTGGATACACAATATAAAACCCTTAATCAAACTGAATACTTTCATCCTCAACTATTTGTCCAACCATAAGATCAGGTTAAAATTTGTTTTTCTCTCACTGTATGCGCCTGTCATTGATATAAGGCACTTATCCATCTAGGGAGGTCAGGATTTATATTAAAAATAAATAAAAAATGCTGCCTGTGAATGTTCTAAGGAATACTTTATCACAATCACACGGGTTAGAGTCCCCCCGCACCTTGCAGGAGATGTCATACCACTCTTTCAATGAGACAAAGGTAAAGGAGCTTGCAGTTTCAAAGGAGTTCAACATCAATCCATTTTATCCAAAATAATAACACCAATCCACTGCAAAAGAATCACATATATACACATGTGTGTATTTAGATTTCATATATACTTTAGTGTAATGAGAATCTTCCCCATGTCTCATTCTCCCCTTCTGTTCTCTATTTTAGCAAGACTTACAGGTTTTCTATCACAATTTTGCAGCCTCAAAATCGGGAGTTGTACACTATGAATCCTACTAAGTTCTTTGTGCCAGCATTTCTGAAAGCAATTAATGATAATACAGAACAAAGCTTTAGAAATATAGTGTCCGAGCCCTCTCCAGGCATTTTCGTGTTTGAAATGCTTCAGAAAGACTTTTGTGAGGCTCTGCTAGAGGAGGTACTTTATCACTTCAACTATTTTTACCTGTGGTATAAGCAGTATCCCATCTTTTATGTTTGAATCTGTAAGTGGATACCTGTGCATATACTTTGTATATTTTTAAATGGGTCTCTGTTCTCCCTAGATTGAGAATTTTGAGAAGTGGGTGACCGAAGCAAAATTTCGAATCATGCGCCCCAACACAATGAATAAATATGGTGCTGTACTTGATGACTTTGGCTTTGAAACAATGCTTGACAAGCTTATGGAAGGTTTTATTCGCCCTTTATCTAGAGGTGAATGAAAGTATGCATAATTAACATTAGCTCTTGGTGATTTGACTAAATGTATTTATTATTTAATCCAGCTTCTTTTATTTTCTTTTTTTACTTTCATTCTTTTAAGATGCGTTCAGTCAATTAATTGTTCATTATACAGTGTTCTTTGCCGAAGTTGGTGGATCAACCTTGGATTCACATCATGGATTTGTTGTTGAATATGGTCAAGATAGAGATGTTGACTTGGGTATGACTTATGCTTGATGAATGTTTCTTTTATCATTCCATGTGCATAATATCAGTCATGTATAGTGAAGAAGGCTAACTAATTTCAAAATCTGTGAACCTTAAGTTATAACGTTATATTATTGTTGCTATGAAGCTTTTTGGTTCATAAAATTTTTGACAGCTTAATTTAATGCTTCTGTTGGAGTTTCAAATTAAAACTAAGCTCAGATAAGGCCATAAATGCTGTATTATTGGTAAAGATATTTTGATCGTGATGGATTCGTGTACCATAAGCCTGTTAATGCATCTGCATTCTTGATGTTATACATGCCTGGTATTTTACTAGAAAAAGTCTTACATTTTTAGGTTTCCATGTGGATGACTCGGAAGTAACCTTGAACGTTTGCTTGGGTAAGCAATTTTCTGGAGGGGAGTTGTTTTTTCGGGGAACACGATGTGAGAAACATGTAAATACAGGAACTCAATCAGAGGTAAGTCATGGAAATGTAATACCATAAATGTTTGGTATTTTTTATTTTCACTGTAAGTTTATGATGGTCTGCTCTCACAGAAGGGCAGCGCCTCAACCAGTAAGAGGCACTGACCCCTTCTGGATTCCTTGTGCCCTCACATCCGTGCCTTTTAGCATCTTTCACTACACTGGCTATATATCTATGTTATATATATATATATGCTAAATACAAACGTATTTATTTGCATACATACAGTCATATATGGATGAGGAAAAAATTGTCTTTTAAATTTTTTGGGAACTCTGTATTGAGCCTGATGAAGTATGGACCTGATTTTAGTTGATGAACTATGCCTTTGCAGTAAATTGCAAAGAAAAAGTAATAATCTTCATGTATGTTTTTCAAGCTGAACTGGGAATATATCCATGTGTTGTTTTTTCATTGTTGTTATAACTACATATGTTGGGATTAGTTCCTTACTCAAAAGGTGAGGGGATACCCTTGGTAGTATCAAAAACTACATATGTTGGGTGTTGGCTGTGATAGTGAACAACAACAACCAAGACTTAGTCCCAAAGGTGAAAGTGAATTGAAATGATGCAGCTATTCATTTTGGGTTCATATTCTGTTCCAATGAAGTTACTTAGTGTTGTCTATTTACTATTTTAAGCAAGTTTTATGGACTAGTGCTTCTTGCTATTTCACATAGGTGGTTGTACACTTTTTTTATGGAGTCCCTTATTTGAAAGCAGGAGATCTTTGACTATTCCCATGCCCCTGGACAAGCTGTTCTTCACCGTGGTCGTCATCGCCATGGTTCTAGAGCTACAACGTCTGGTCATCGGATCAACCTACTTCTGTGGTGCAGAAGGTGCTTTCACTTGTTGCTTGCCTTCGTTGCTACTTCTGTTTGTCTAATGATTTTATCAGTTTTGCTCCCTTCATAGTTAATATTAAAGCATTCCTGGATCTATTTTTTCTTTATTTATTAAATAATTGTCGTAAATGCTATTTTTTTGTGGGGATGGCGCGATGGAAAGCTCATAAAGTGATTAACCAATTGCAAAAATGAAGCTGGAATGTAATTTGCCATGTTTGTTTTTTACTTTTTTAACCCGGACATTTGGCTGGATGTATTAGTTAATTTAAAGGTATATTATCTATTCATTTTGTTTGTCCTCGGCACTCTAAAAGGTTGCATATTTCTGTGCAGTTCTGTCTTCAGAGAGATGAAAAGGTATCAAAAGGATTTCCCTAGCTGGTGTGGTGAGTGTAATCGTGAGAAAAAGGAAAGGCAGCGCTCCTCAATTGCTACCAGATTGGTAAATCTTTAACTAATTTGAATTCTTCATGTACATGCATTACAATTCTAGTAAGTTGGTATTTGTTTTATGCATGACACATGCACACATATCGTTCACTTGGATTCCAACCTTGTGGTAAGTATAGTCTTGGTTAATTCATGAATGGAAATTAAAATTGAGTTTTCAAGGAATCAAGAAATTCGGGCATTGCAAATTTTCATGGCGAGGGCAATATATCTATATATCATATATTATGTGGACTTCTAAATTTGTAAAGCTAGTGTCTGTTGTGCCATTTGCATCATGATTTTTCGTATTATGTAGCTGTTACAAAGTATATAGTCAGAATAGATAATTTTTTAATAAATATCAATTCATGGTTTGGGCTTTTCTAATTTAAAGAAGTAGCTTGCTACTCACAGAATAAATGTTTCCAACGGTTACTTACATGTTTGCTGACTTATTTTTGCTCTCATACTGTATGTTTAGAAATGCATGAATGAGACTGTTGAATATAATTATCTGTTTTTATGGTATTACAGGATATTTTCAGGAGGGAAAGTGAATCTACTGCATAATATTTTGCTTACTGGATGGTTGTAAAATGTTATAGATGTGATCATTAGTCAGGACAATGAGCCTATGATTACTGATCCAGGTGCCTGTACAAGTTATCTGCTGCATTAGATGGTTTTCTTCAAATAAGCTTTGGATTTTACCCCTGGCAATTGTTGTTTAGATAATGCCTATATACAGTGTATGTAAGCTGGTTTAATGCTTCATTGACCACGTTGATTTTTAATGCATGAAACCACAAATATCAATGGTATTTCTGCTGTGAAGTCTGAGGTTTATTATCTGTAACTATTATTTTATTTTTGTGGGAGTAGTTGTTGAGCTTTGGTACAATGGAAGTTTGTTTAGTGATCATCATGGATTTTTTTAGTTGAGGAAACTTCAAACAGTTACCGAGTGAAGTTACATATATTTGATGCTACAATGTTTTCTCATATATCATGTTTATTGACAAAACATTGAGCTCTAAATCTTTCTTTATCATTTTTATTAGATTTTTCTTGGTGTCTCTCTTCCTCTAAAAATTGAACTAACTTCTATTTAATATACTCTTCTTACTATACTTCTATAGGAAATGCATTGGACTAGCTTTAAGATATGCTAAAAATAAACTTTTAGTTAAAGTTCATTCTAACTGGCTTAGAAACAAACTACTTGATCACAGAAGGAAGAAAAAAAGAAAAACATATTTCTGAGAATTTTCTACTGTTTCTAAACCTTTTCTTTCCTTTTTCTTCATGAGACTCACAGTAGAGCAGAGCAGGAAGATTGTATCATATTTCCAGCAAAAAAGTTACTAGTGCTAACTGATTATCAAAATCAAAATCAAATCCCATAAATAATCTATGGAATCTTGCTAATTGTTATTGGTGATTAATCAAACACAAGTGTAACATGTGCAGATTTATTTATTAATTATTTTTCATTTTTTTTAATTGACAATTTGGTCAGACAACATCACAAATTACTGGCTAGATTCCTGTCTGCTGACAACTGTAATGTATGTAGCTGTCGGCTTATACTCATTCCTCCCTCCTCCTCACACTTTTTCAGTACTATATACACAAATTCAGTAAGAAATATTCACATATTTATCTAAGAAAGTGAACACATGTCTTATTCTATTTGATTTTGTTAACTCTAACTTAATTTGAAACTAAAAATCTGGAGAAGATTTCTATGTAAAATAGAAGACCATTTTTCTTACATCCAAACACACCATAAAGCAAATAAAAGACAAAAAGTTAAAAATAGATAAATTAGTGAGGTAAAAATCACTTAACTGTGATTACTGTCATAAAAAACAAAAAGTGGAGATTCCAACTTCCAGCTTTGCACATTCTTCACAAGTGGAAATTATTAAAAGTAGATAAATAAACAAACTTAATAAAAAGGACCTTAACCAAAGATTCTTTCTTCTACTGAAAACCTCAAGTACTATCTTCACATCAACAACAACAACATCATCAATACAAGTCAATTCATAATCTTGTTCATTAATTAACACTTATCAACCAGACACAAGTCACAACACTATCATTTTCAGAAGGAAAAAATAAATAGAAAAGGAAAAAAAGAAAACAATGCATGCAAAGACAGATTCAGAGGTAACTAGTTTAGCAGCTTCATCACCCACAAGATCCCCACCTCGCCGCCCTCTCTACTACGTTCAGAGTCCTTCAAGAGACTCTCACGACGGCGAGAAAACCGTCACCACCGTCTCATTACACTCAACACCACTCGCTTCACCTCACCACTCTTCCTCCGCCGCCCCTCATCATCACCACCGCAAGGACCTTAACAAGCCCTGGAAGCAGATTGATGCCATTGATGAAGGTGTTTATGAAGCTGAAGATCGCCATAGGAATGGTCTTCCTCGTCGCTGCTACTTTCTCGCATTTGTTGTTGGGTTTTTTCTTCTCTTCACTCTGTTTTCGCTTATTCTATGGGGTGCTAGCAGACCCATGAAACCCAAGATTTCCGTAAAGGTAATTTGGTCAAAAGTTTCTATTTTGGTCTTTGTTTTGTGGTTTTTAGGATTAAATATGAACTGGGTCTAGAACAATTTTGCTTTTTTTATTTACTTTAATTTTTCCGCATTATTCAATGTATTAGGTTTGATTTCCATAAAGGCTTTATGATCCCAAGTTTCATTTTTTATCCTTGTTTTGAGGTTTTTAGTCTGAAATCTAAACTGGTTCGGATCATTTTTCCTTTTTTCCTGGGATTAGAGATTTGTTTGGGCTCATGAGAATAGAGTTATGAAAAATAAGCTTCTTGAAGTATCTTATGAAAGTACCCTATGATCTTCTCTTCCTGTAAGTTTTTTAGCTTAAGGGGAGATTTTGAAAATATTTTTCTTAAAAAAACTTACTTCAAAATAGCTTATTGAATAAGTGCTGATTCGAGCTGTTGTTTAACCAAAACACACATAAAATCTGATTTGTTTAGTCCCATGTTTTTGTTTTAAGGTTTTTAGGATAAAATCTGAACTTGATATTCATCATTTTTTCCTTACACTCCATTTTGCAGAGCATAAAGTTTGATGAAGTTAGAGTGCAAGCTGGTGCAGATGCCAGTGGTGTGGCAACTGATATGATCTCCCTAAATTCTACTTTGAAGTTCAGATACCACAACACTGGCACATTCTTTGGTGTACATGTTTCAGCAACACCCTTAGATCTGTCCTACTCAGACATCGTTATTGCTTCAGGGGATGTAAGATCTATGGAACATCCTAATAGTTTTTGTTTAACTACTTAACTATAAGGTTCATCTAGACTTAAGTTTGGTGTTAAAGTCATCAAGTGATCCTTTAAATTATGGGAAATTGGATTGATCTCCATTGAGATTTGACTCAATTACATTCATCATTCCTCTTGTTACAAAAGTCGAACTTTCTTAGATTCGGTTATCATGACATTTACTTCTGGAGGTGATTGGAAATACATTGATTGTTACTTTTAAGTCAAGAGAAGTGTCTACTGTAATTAAACTAGTTAGTGTAACTTCCCTTTATGTCACGAGTTCAAACAGTCTATCTGCTTATGGAGGTAAGACTGCGTACATCTACTCTCCTCGGATCCTAATTAGTAGGATTCTCGTGTACCGAGCCGCCCTTTTTTAGTGTAACTTCCACGTAAACTATTTCTTGAGTTGAAATCATGGTGTACTTTAATAAAATCGAAGTCGATAAATTTTACTTGCTCACTTTGCTTATTTTACAAGTTTACTTCAGTGAAGTTTTTTTTAAACCACAAACATGTTTATGTTTTCTAACATTGTGCTTTGGAATTGGTCCTTTTTGCATTGCAGATGAAGGAGTTTCATCAATCTAGAAAGAGTAAAAGGTTGGTGAGCGTGGCGGTAATTAGTAACAAGGTCCCTCTGTATGGAAGTGGTGCTAGCCTGAGCAGTACGACCGGTATGCCCACAGTGCCAGTGCATTTGAAGCTGAATTTTGTGGTGCAATCTAGAGCTTATGTCCTTGGTAAATTAGTGAAGCCTAAGTATTACAAGAATATTGAATGTTCAATCACTTTGGATCCTAAGAAGATAGGTACCATGGTTCCCCTCAATAATTCGTGCACATATGATTGATACTTGTGAGTGAAGAAAAGAAAAACAGCACATGGAATAGAATTATTAGAAGAAAAAACAATAAGATTATTTTATGATTCATTGGTTCTTTTGAGTTGTGGAAAGATATGGATATACAGATCAGAGGGAAGGATGCATTGGTTGGTCCAAGTTGTGGCATGTGAGTGATCATTTCATGAAGACATTTTCTATATTTTGTTGGGTATTATTCTTTTGTCTGATTTTAATCTGATTAAATGTAAAAGTGATAATTATTTTAAAATTGTTCAATCTCAATGTTGTAAATGTATTATTTTATTGGTCAATGGTTATTAGTTATTTTGAAATATTTATTACAAAATTAGCATTTAATGAATGTTTGATTTTTAGTAACTGGGTCGAATTTGACTAAAGTGACTCAAGATCTATTTTTAAGGATTTTTGTGTCTAAAGCCCACCCATGTATTGATGGAGCACATTTTGACTAGCTTAAACCAATTCTTTTTCACAACTCTAGTTTGTCATCATTTTAATCAAGAGAATTATCTCTTCATATAATGAAATAAATTATTTTCTTAGATCACTAAAATTATGACATGTGTCATATTTAATCATTTTCTATAAACATATTTTTAAAATTAAATAAAACAGTACACATGTCATAGTTTTATTAGCTGAGAGAAATATGTTATATACTCCAAGTATAAGGAGATACTTTATTTTCTTTAATCAAAACCTCTTTACTTATATATGCAAAAAAAAATGAAGTTGCAATACTGTATTGATAGGAATAATGATAATAATTTGCATATTCAGTTATAATTATGATGGTGAGAATCTTGACACAATGAGAAAATTATTGCTTTGTGACTTAGATCAGATCTGAAACTCAAATTTTGAAAACATTCCACAAAGATAAAGTTGAATACACTTTTCTGAACTTACAAAGTGGAAGTATGATGATACATTTAATTTGAATTACCTAATTTTATAAAAATGATCTTTATGTATCTGATGCGTTTATTATTTTTAATTCAATTTAAATAACCTTAAGAAATTCGATTTAATTTTCAAAGATCAAATTTCATTGATATGTGTACGCGGACACATTTATCGCAGAAACCATAAGTCCACTAGTTAAATGATCTAATAATTTTTTAGAATGTTGCAACCCATTTTTTAATTAGCTTCTCAAATGGTAAATTTTCATCTGATGACATATTCACAATTTCACATAGTTATCCGTTCACATTTAATTATCAAACAAAATATTTTATTAACATAATTACTATAAACATAATTAGTGGTCAAGAAAAAATGGTAGATAAAATGATTACAAATAATTTAACGGTAAATGTTGCTTTGTTAATTAATATAAAATATTATGATATTGTTTGATCTATATGTACTGTATTTCAGCTTATAAAATCTAATGAAAATACTTGATTGTTATTATAATTACTATAATCATAATTATAATGAACCAAATCAGAAAACATGTTCGGTTTAGTTTCGTGGTTTAGTTTAATTTCGCAATTAAGGAACTAATTAAGTTTGGTTTGATTTGTTCGAATTGAACCACATGTTAAAGAAATAGATACTAATGAATAATATTATATTATATTTGAATTCTTCAAATAATTTTATGGTTTAAATTATAAATTTTTGGTATTATTATATATTACTAAATTGTTATATATGTTGTTACTTTGTTAAATTGTTATATATGTAGGCTATTTTCCTGGTGTCTTTGATGATTTAGAACTTATCTTGTCACTTTTGTGGTAATGTGTTTGAAACTAGCATATACCATAAATTATTATATCTTACTATTATAAATATATATATATATATATATATATATATATATATATTACTAATTGTATTATGAGTAAATTACACTGACACCCCCTGAGTTTTAGTGAAATTACACAAACCACTCCTCACTTTTCTACACCTACAAAACCCCTCTCATTTTTATACTTTCGTTACACTAACTACCCCTACATGAGAAATAAGTGTAATTTTGTGGGGAAAAAATGTGATAAATGCAATTAAGTTAAACAAAACATGATATATTGTGGAGACAATTCCAAATAATATATGAGTCGATACCTCTTTATTATTTTTGGTTCGTTACGATATAGTATAAGAGCGATTTAAACAATATCTTTTTAGAATTGCTGATGCATTTTGTAACAAAAATAATAATAAATATACATTAATTTGTATATTATTTGGATTTTTCCTCACAATATACCATGTTTTTTTAAACTTAATTGTATTTATCACATTTTTATTCAAAAAATTACACTTATTTCTCATGCAGGGTTGATCAGTATAGTGAAAGTATAAAAACTAGGGGAGGTTTGTGTAGGTGTAGAAAAGTGAGGGGTGGTTTGTGTAATTTCACTAAAACTCAGGGAGTATCAGTGTAATTAACTCTTGTATTATTATATGTTACTAATTACTATATATGGTATCTGTGACAAATTGAGATTATATTGCTAATTATGTTAGTAATTGTTATATATGTTATTATTTCTAACTATGAATTTTATTGTTATATATGTGACTATTCTTTCTTCATACATTACATAATTGTTAATTTGTTATATAGGTTACTAGCAAGCAGTAATGAATTTTAATTTGCTTGCTCATCTTTTTACGGTTTATATTTTCTGATAATAATAATAACAAGGTTCTTTTTTCTTTTATGGACAAATAATGTTTTAAATACATTTTGAACTTTTAATTAATGTGTGATTTTGAAAAAGGAAAATCACTGAACCTAATCAAATTATTCATCATCAATTCAATTTCTACAATTCAATTTACAGTTAATTGAGGTGAACCAATATTTTTATATTGTATTCAGTGACTAAATTACACAAAAAAAAAAAATCAATTGAAACTAATCTTACACCTCTATTACTGTATATGGTAACAAATGTTATCAAGCACTTTCTCCTTTGCTTTAAATGTCACCACTTGTGACATTGCAATCACAATCATCCATTGTCATATCTCTCATTTAATTAGTTTTAATCTTAGTTTAAATGATATATTACAAAAAGAATAAAAACGGCCCAATATGATTGGTAAATACTTATATTCTTTAAACGTGATATATTAAGGATAAGATCCATATTATGTGTATGAAAAACTTTATAAAGACATAACTCATTCTCATAAACTCTATGTCTTAAGAAAATTGTTTTTATTGTGGAGTGGACGACACCTTTATCATAAAAATATTGATATATAGCAAAGAACATAACTTTTTTCCCAAAACAATTTATCATTTTCACTTCTATAAATAAAGAGATCCATATTTCACCTCTTTTCTTTTAATTCTCACTCGTACTAGTTAAAAACAACCTGAATATGAAAGGCCATTAATCCTTCTTGTAAAGGGTCCCTTTCATTCACAGGTATGGTGTGACATTGCACACAAATAAAAATTTAATACCTGAGACACTGGCTTAAGACAGGCTTACACATGATGTCCAAACTTGTGACCTAGTAGGGTTCATCAAAACACAACACATGAGCTAGCTATAGAGCTAGTAACTAGGCTTAGAAAATCAAATGTTTCCATTAATTTCATGTTTTTTCTTTGTAGGCATGTCAAATTCGCAAGTGATATTTATTGTAGGAAGGTTGGTTGTGTATATCGAAAACGAAGTTGTTTGTGCGAAAAGATTGGCAGAATTTGCACAAGTTTGATATCTGATGTCAGAATAATTATTATTATATCTTTCCGGATAGGAATCGGGCCAACAAGCACAAATCACCGTTTTGTTATGAAGTATAGGCTTTTTAGACCATCCGAGTCCGTTTCGGCCTGAAAACGACATTTTAATAATTTTAGAAATTTATGTTTTATTTTTTGTGTGTGGATAATTTCGCATTAGGTTTTGCTTTAAGTATTTAAGCATTTTTGGGATATGGCTGTTCAATATTACCTTATCCTTAAATAAAAGATCCAGAGTTTTCTCTTTCTGATGAATTTCAGAGTTTATCTATTAGGTTTGTGACTTGCAAACTTGTGTTTTCATTCCAATTTTAGCTCTTGCCAACTTTTTATATTTTCTCGACTGCATCAATATTTCTCTCTATGTGATCTACCTTGTTTACCTCAGGCTAATATGGGATAATGCAATCCATAAAATCAACCTAGGATTTTAATAGTCTAGGATTTTTTTTACTTATGTACGATAATAGATATTTTCTGTTTTTCCTTTGGATTTTTCTTATTGGTAATAAATAAAAATTAACGAGAAGATAAAAATAACTTTATTATATGAAAAAGAATATCACATTTTGATATTCAAATAGTTAAATGTTGGAATACGTCTTACAATGGACTAGCTACACAATTTGAGTTAATGACACACAGAAATTCAATGACTTTCTAATTAGCAATGTCATGTAATATTAAATTATTAATATCATGTATAACTATCAGAGTTTGGTGTATTATTCACAATGAATTGAAACCAACTTTTCAATTCATGATGTTGACTGACAAAAGAAAAGGAAGAGCATATTTATCTATGGCATTTAACATATTAGAAATAAGATAGCTTATTATAAGGATCATCTCTATTAATAGAGAGATAAATATTATAAAAATAAAGGAAATATAACATTGTAAACTATTTTTGTCTTTTTACATGTAACAAAATTATAATTTTGTCAAGTAGGTGGAAAAAATATTTATTTCTTTATTAATGAAAATGATCTTTATTCTAAACTTTGGCATAAATTATATGTTAGAAGTTAATTTATTTGAATTCTTGAAACCTCCTAAAAAGTAAGACACTAATTTGTCTATAAAAAAAGTAAGACACTAATTTTATTTTCTAATAAGTTTTAAACCCATCGACTTATCTTAATTTTTATTAGTACTCTGGAAAATGTAATCGGAGTGAATAATGACTTGTTCTCCTAATCTTTTTTTCTTCATCTTAACAACTTTTCAATGATAAAAAAAATCACACATGAGAAGGTTGTGCATAATTGGTTGATATAATTTGTTCTTTAACAGACTCATAATCATAATAAAACATTAGTATAAAACATTAACTGATGTTAAAAAGACAGGTTGATTTTATTCGTGAATAGTAAATACTATGTAGATTGGGACTTATAACAGTGGTCTCTAGAAAGTATATAATAGCATGAAATGTCCATTACTGAGGAACCTGACCCCTTTCTACAACCATCCATTGACTGATACAAATCAGTGTACAATTAATCAATTATGGGACTGGGTTCTGACTTGGACCACTACACTTTCTTTCTTATTCTTCTTCTTCTTCCACAGAGCAAGTGGTAGATTACTGGTAGTTTTCTAATGGAAGAAACAATCAAATAAAAGTAATTGAAAATATATACTATTGTCTCTTAACTAATTAGTGAAGGTCAAATTAATATATATAGATCAAAACAAATGCTTATTGATTTATTGGTAAAATGGTAAGTTGTACACACATTAGGTTAACACTAAGGTAGCTTTTATAAAAATTGTAGCTTTTGCTAAACAAAATAAGCTTCTAATTAAGATAAGAGGTATGCAGAAGAACCTACACTTGCAAACAATTTTTAACTTGTAAATTCAGTTTCTCATTCTAGTAACTTCTTCATACAATCAAAGAACATATCTCATGATCTCTAACAGCCATAACTGGATTTTTGTCCCTGTCTAACTGCAAAATAGAAAAGGTTAATGACCATTAATTTCCCAAACATTTTATCTGATCAGAAACTGATATGAACATTATAACAACAAATATTTCATTTGAGTGGAACAAAAGTTAAATGTGTATAAATGAACATATTAAGCTAGCTAATATATGAAATCAAGTATAAAGAGTTAATGTGACATATACATATATAAACAATATTAACATGTTGGGGAATGGAAGAGTAAGAAATGGAGGGTGAATTGGTGGATGACAGAAGCTTAGAGAGCACAAAGGAGTGAGATGCAATTGTCTTCTGCTATCCATGTATGTATATATATATATATATATGTGCATATCATCATCTGTGCTCTCTATCTTCTGTCAACAACCAGTGCCTCCTTCTCTCTTCTCCCATATATTCATCCCCTTTTTACTGTTCTTTATTTATACAAAACCAGAATCATATGCAGAAGAAGAGTTAGGTATGGAAGGAAGAACTGTAGTCTAGAGAGAAAAGAGAGATTGGTTTGGAAGTTTTGGAGTGTTGGGTTTCTCAAGGGGTTAATAGCACCTATTTATAGGGGGAATGAAAGGGGAATTGAAGCAAGCAAGCCTAATAGAAATAATTGGTAAACCAAGTGGGAACACTTTAGTGTCTCCTTTGAATATCAACCTAATTAAAAAGAAAAATAATAAAAAATAAATTATTTTTTTATATTATTTGGTGAAAAATAATTAGTTTGGAATATGGTAACATAATTTTTTGAAACATGTGATTCTGGTTGGTGTATAACATCCATTCTTTAACAATAATGAGATAATAATTGTATTTTTATTTGTTAATTTGAAATAGGTGTATATTGAGAGTTTAAATAGAAAGTAAGTGAGAAACAATGATAAAAATATATCATATTTAAAACATGATATAAAAATAGTAAAACTCCTTGTGTATGGGGATCATCTCATAAAAACAATTAATAAAAATGATGATTCCAAAACACCACTTTTTTGCACTTATTTTATAATCAGTGATTATTTAATATCCATTATTTTTTTCCAAAATAATGCTTTGATCAATTATTATAAAATAAATGTGAAAAAGGAGAGAATATGGGAGCATTTACATCATAGATTTTTCTAAGAAATAAAACTGATTCATTCAATACATAAAATAAACATGTTGGGAACATCCCTCCAAAACAGGATAACAATAAAACCCAGCCATAAGATATTTTCATCATAATATAAAATTAGTGCACTAGAAATAGCATGTGTATAAAGAGATTTATGCTTAATTTTTAGTGGAAATATTCCTCACCCTATAAACCAATTATATATTATTCTATTACTTGATTGAAAACTTAAAAAGTTTTAAATTAAACTTATATAAAAATAGGTAGAGCTGCCATAAAATGTTCCATCACTAAAGAGTAAGAATCTCTTATCCCAAACTCTGTCCATCACCAATGAAAATATAACATGTTAATTAAAAAAGTTAAATATTTATTATTATTATATTTTTGTTTTAATATTATTGGTCCAATACATGATTTTGAGATATAGTTTACAACAAAAGATCTCGTTCAGCGAGTACCAATGCAATGACACTTTCATGATACTATCAAATTTGTAACCACTTTTCACGAGCATATATATCAACAAAAGGACACCCTAGGTAACTTCCTACCCCATTCACGTACTCCATGTAAAATCATGCATGCCAATTTACATTGGTTTCCCAATATATACGAAGGTTTTTAATCTCTACCCTCTACTTCTTATGAAGGATACTGTAGCACGAATGCTATGATTTTTTGTACACTGAAATCATGATCTATTCAATATTCACAATTGTATCATGACTATAATTGCATTTGTGTTCGTTACGTTTTCTTGCAAGAATATGCAATTGAGATAAATATAACGTAACCATATTTATAAATTAAAGTCATGAATATTATCGTTAAATAATCTGATTAACTAAAGAACTTGTTGAAGCATGTTGACTCATTTGTGTAAGGGTATTGATATGATATTATGATATGCACCCATGTGCAATGGGATTTCCATAAATCTTGTGAGATCATCATAATATATATTTTCCAATTTGCTATCCTAACTTTGCAATCGAAATGCTATACAGAGTTGTTGTGATTTACTTACATCTTTCTTCTTCAGTTACCATATGAGTGGTCTGTGGGGCCCACAATTCAAATGCACCATTATTAGTAATAGGGACCTTGCATGGGTCAAGGCAAGTGAAGTTCTGGATGGTGATACCTGTCCCACACGGTGTCTCACTCCATGTCCCAAGTTAATCAGAGTGCTCTATTTTATTACTTTTTGTTTTTAAATTTTTTATTTTATCCATATGTTAATATATGATTGATTTGAGACAGTGAATAAGACACTGTTGGAGACAAATGATCCCCATCCAAAGTTGTGTATATGTATGAGGATCATGTCCACATTCATTCATGTCTCACTTTGCATCCTAAACCAATTAGAATATCTCATTTCATTAAATGGAAAATAATAAAAATAAAAATTAATATTTTAATATTATTTTATGAAATTTGATTGATTAAGAATATGGAAACATTGATTTTGATGGGATTTAAGATTCTTGAAGCTGTCAAGTGGGTCAGAAAAAATGTGGAATATGTAAAATGTTAATAATATATTGAGACAAAGAAGTCTTTATCTCACACATATATTTTTTCTAGAGTTGGAACTTAAGGACTGTTGTGACTTGTGTGAATTAATTTACCCTATTTAGATTTTAGAGGCCATGACACTTAAAAGAAACCTAACCATACATCTTAGATATGATTTTTTTTGTACTACTAAATATATCCTTTGTTGTTGGATAAAGAATTAATCATTTTTAGAATGTATGACTGACACTCTTAATAAATATTGCTTTCGATAATCGAATACTGGACCATTTCATTATTCTAGAGATCTAACGGGGTATTACACTACTAGATCACATATTAGTTAGTGTATGCTGAATAATAATAGTATGCATGGTTGGGAAGTCACAATCAAAAAGCAGGTTCATCAATTCAGGGGTATCAGTTGTGGGAGAGTGTTTTTCAATGTATGTCTCTTTTAGTTCATCTTCTTTCATGTGATATTAATTACTTGCCTCAACACCATTAAAATGGAGTTAAATAATCTTACAATAGAGTTTTTATCAACAACAACAAAATCTGACAATGGAGTTGTATTCAGATTGTGTTGTCATCATTCGGAGTAAACAGGTTCGAGATGTGTCGGTTTAATTTGATCAATACCTTGTCATAATTCAAATAATATTTTGGTGTATAATGATGATCATGAAAAAAAAGGGTGTTATATGTTATCCACTATTGAGTATATTACTCAAATTTGTACATCAAAGATTCTGTATCACTTTTACAATTTAACTTTTGGTACTTGTAATATAATAATATATAGATAATAATTGATAACATCGCTCTTATATTTAATTATTTATTATAATTAATAATATATATTATATATTTATTTTAGTTTTAAATTTTGTGAGTAATATTATATTGTACTAACAAATCTCACTAAAAATCCTCATCAACAGAATTTAACGCATCATTTGAAGGATTATACACTCACATATAAAGTTAAAGTAGTTGTGTACAAACTATAAAGTGACATGTGTTATTTTTAAGGATTAAAATGATTTTTAAACTAACTTGTTATAGATGACATTTTACATCTTTTTTATAAATTTCAATTTTTTACATAATACAAAATTGTTCTCTTTATTATAAGAATTATATAGGAATATCTACTTTTCTAATTAATACTTTATGGCTTATTTGGTAGGCAAAATAAGATACCATATTTTATCTTATCATCTTGCAATATAAATTTTAGTAAGCTAGTATGATAAGATAGAACTCATTGTTGACCTATTTTATCATACCCCATTCATTTATGTATTTTCTATTATATAGGGAGAGTTGAGTTAGAAATGAAGTGAATATTATAATACAGTTTTTTACTCATTCCTTCTAGTCACCATTACACTGTCATCATTAGTGTCATCACATACATAAATGACATCATTATTTATCTTATCTGAAGTATAAGGGATTATGTTGATCATATCATTACAATGTCTTTATTTTATCCCAACCACCAAATGAACCCTTAATTAGGTAATGGATACAGATTAAGACAACCATGGAAAGTATTAATTATTATTGGAGAGAGTCCAGTAATGAATTAATGAGGAAATGAGACTTTAATTATCAAATTTAAAAATCATTTAAAATAAGTTAAAATCACAATCATTAGATATTTATTTTTGCTACATGTTATAATCTCAACATAATAATGAACTCTCTTGTACTGAGATGATCCAAATTTTAATTATCAATATAAATAATGTATTTTGCCCCAAAAATATCAAAAAACTCATAATGATAATTAGCACTCCCAAATTAATTCAATAAGAGCAAATATAAAATTAATAGTTATCACTTTTTAATTTCCTATAAGGACAAATAATATCAAAAATATGCAAAAATTACAGAGACAATATTACAAGTATATATGTATTTACTTACCAGTTACCAGCAACTAAAGTACAATGGCAAGCATATTAATGAATCAAAAAGTTGTTTGTGTATTATACTTGAAGTGTACAACAAAGATTTAACATATTATATTACTTTTAAAAATTATGTAAGGACTAAATAAAAAATTTATAACCAAGAAGATTCAACATAGTCTGCATATAACTGAGTTTCTGAAACATGATATCAGAAATTCAATTCTTATAAATATGAAGAAAAAAACATTATTAGTAGAGGTAAAACTGACTTTGTTAATCTCTTTACAATATGATTAATTTCCAATCGTCAAACGTAGAATTCTTATTGCAAACCAAAAAATAAAACCTTTTTAGTTCTCTAATTGTAAGTCATTTTACAGCGAGCTTAATTGTAATTAAATTTGTAAACACCCTTGATTAATTAAGGCATACTAAGATCTCAACCCACTTTGATTAACCAATGACAATGAATATATATTTTTTATCTCCAAAAAAAGTTGTAATACACATTGTATATGTTCTTAAATCCACTTTATACAGTCTTATCTTTTTGGAATAACATACAAACCGTATGTCACGGAAAGATATATATGAACTGAGTCCCACACTGAGAGTGCCCGAGTGAGATCCAAAAATGTAGGGCCATTTGTTTCATATTGCAGGGATTTGTTAGTCAGGCTCTAGTTTTTTCCAATATCATTAGTCTTATACTACTTAGTATAATATTTATATATTATCAATAAAGATTTATATACAGTTAATAAATTATTTATCATTGATCCACATAATTCAAGAGTGTATAATATGCAAAAATGGTAAAGAAATATGGGTTAAGAGTGTTGGTAGATTTTCATCCATGAGTTACAACATTCCTCCATGAGCTAAGTGAAAGAAACATATAAGTGAGTTTGACACCACGACCCAAAACCTTTAGGCATTAGGTCTATGGGTTAAGAGTGTTGTGAGATCTTCATCTATGAGTTACAACATTCCTCTATGGGCTAAGTGAAAGAAACGTATAAGTGAGATTGACACCACATCTTGATCCAAAACCTTAAGGTGTTAGGTCTATGGGTCTATCCACTTATATGCTTTTTAACTCATCCATTCTTACTCAATATGAGACTTCTTCATTCACACTTGGATACCCAACAAAGAAAAGTCATAAAAAAGAGCAAGAACTATATAATTAAGGGTCAAATGATTACATTCAGCAGATAATAAATCAAAACAGATTAGTACGTAACTGATCAGTTTCATGATTTTTTTTTTGTAAAGCAAAATGTATTAAAATCAGCACAAGGGGTGCTAACCCAATACAAGGAAAAGATCAAAAGTTGATCTTTTTAGAAGAAAGCAAAATACAAGATTTTGGGTCATTATACCAATTAGCAAAAACTAATGATGTAGGAGCTACTTTTACCAAAAATCAAGTCCAAGATCTAGCTTGAATCAAATCCATGATATGAACATAGCTCACATGCTTATCTAAAAAAATAAAATCATTCCGCATAATCCAAATAGACCAAACAACCGTAAACCAAATCATCCTCCAGAGATGTGATCCTTTGGTAGTAGACATGACAGCATCATGCAAATTAAAGTAATCAATTAAAGATGTTGGAATTGAAGTTGACACTTGAAGCCAACAATAAACTCATTTCCAAACCGCAGAAGCAAACTCACAAGTGAGAAAAAGATGCTCAATAGATTCTTCGTGGTTCAAGCAAATGGCACACTTAGCTTCATCAACATTAAGAAGAACATGTCTCTTGAAAAGTTCCAACTTAGTGGGAAGGCCAAGTCTAAGTAATTTCCACACAAAACAAGAGATTTTTGATGGCACACAATCAATCCAACATTTATTTAAAATAGTACCTAAAGGAGAATGACTTTGATCCCCTTGGATGAGATAAGCGGATTTGACAACATACTTCCCAAATGTATGTAGACTCCAATTCCAATTGTCCTCGGTGTTCTTTTTACAGGCATGCGGTAAAATAAGGTCATACAAATTCTGGACCAAGGTTTCCTCTCTGTCAAACAAATCTCTACGCCATTTGACCTCCCAAGACCACTTATCGTCAATCCAAATACCACAATCCCCCACGGTTGCCCTTCTATTCAAAGCTAAAGCAAAAAGTCTTGGAAAGATCTCTTTCAAACTCTGGTTCCCCACCCAAATATCCATCCAAAAAAGAATTTGCGAACCATTCCCTAGATTCCTCCAAACGTTCTCATCAAACCAACCCCTACCATTACGATGAATAGAACCTACTTTACATAAATCCTTCCACCACGTAGAAGCAGATCTATTAGCAGATAAAGCTAAATTAGTTCCATATTTCGACTCAATTAGCTTTACCCAAAAAGCATCATTCTCCTACAATAGGCGCCATCTCCATTTCCCTAAAAGTGAATCATTAAAACGGGAAATATCCCTAACCTCAAAACCACCAAGGGACTTTGGTTTACACAATAATGAGATATAACTTTTACAAGCTTTCCCTATATCATTTTCCAGTTACAGCTATCATTGGTGAGTAAAACTCTAAGTACATCGGTAAATGCTCTTATAATCCTTCATAAAGCCATCCATGAGTTCCAAAATCGAACTCCCATAAACTGTTGAATATAAAATGTCTGAAACCTAAACATATTAAAGCCATTTAGTTTTCAAGCACTTTTTTCTCTTTTTATTTATTTAGAAGTTAATTTGATGTATTTAAATTATATACTATAAAATTAAAAAAATTATATTATATCATCATTTGTTCCCATGAACATATTTATTTGCTATTTTCATTTCCAAATTATGCATTTATAGTCTGATCTGTAAGTGGTGGCATTTGTCGGCCATCTATCTCTAAAGGGACTTTCCTATCAAATAATTGCAAAGTAATGGATTAAAATTTTCGAAAAATATAATATTAAAGTGAAAGAGCTACTAGTTAAGCAATTTTTTTTTAAATTTTTGACGGAATATTAATATTTTTTTAACCTATGACAATTCTTTATTCCACGGCTTGTGATAGCTGATAACTCTACTAGGAGCATATAAGTCACAAAGTCGATATCCAACTAATTTTTTATGATTATTGTTAATATATCATTACTTATGTATTATTTTTTATGTTTATTATTACTATTATTATTATTATATATAATCATTGTTATATATATATATAAAACATTTTGTAGTATTTTTAAAAATAAATTAATTATTTGAGTTGTTTAAATGAACCAATTCGAATTGAGCCGAACTCGAGCTAAAAAACAATTCGTATTGAACTAGAGTCGAGTTTCGAGTTGAATCGAACTGAGCTCTCTGGTTCGACTCGTTTCTAACCATATTGAAAAGGACTAATTTGAACCATGTTTAATGTTTTTAGAATGATTTTAAGTTTTCTAATTTTTTAAGAACTAAATTGATAGTCGTAAATTTTTTAAAAAACAAAAATATATACTTGCTCTAATATAAAAAAAAAGTGCATAATATGTGGGCCTTGTGAGTAATGGATAAAACTATTCAGAGAATGATAATGAAAGAGTTGGTTTAACTAAAAGGTTTAATCTGATTAACTGTATAGATATCATTATAAGACTTTTGTGCTTTATGTTAACTTAAAAGTGCATGCATGGCACATTTACTTCAATGGTATGTTTTCACTTACCAAGAAAACATTTCAATAGAGATCCCATCATGGCATGCATGTTTCCCTTTTGTATAATTTTAAAGTTTCAATTGTGTGTGACATTGAAAATGGGTGTTGGGTAAGTGGTGAATGATAATGAATTATCACAGCAACATGTCAAAAGCATAGAGAAGATAGTAACTAATTATGAGCATCCCTCAACACACATTTCTTATCCATTTCTAAGTCACCTTTTCCTGTGCAATTCCATAAGCAAAATGGAAATTAGAAGTGCAAGAAAAAGTGCATTGCATAAAAGAACTAGGTGCTCATTAAAGTAAGAAAGATACCTCACATATCTTCAACACTTGTCACTACCCCATACCTCTTTCCTAATTTGGCCTTCATAAATTAGGAAAATGTCCCACTTACAACATTTGTTGACAACAACATGAAACCAACTAGGGGTGAGCATGACCTAACCTTACTCGTTCACTCGACTTGATCTGATCATGATCGGATCCGAATAGGATCGGGTCTCATCGGGTCTACGATCGACTTCGAATTTAAAAATTAGTTCCAAACAATATTTAGGAATGAGTTGGGGATAAACATGACTTGGCTCGTACCCGTCCCATGATTAGTCACCCATCGTATTTATATGTGTCACTATTCAATGATGTATATAGTAATAACATCTCTTCAGTCGAAAGTGTCATTGATTCTCTATATTTTTTATCATATATACATAGTTAACAATATATATACATATTTCATTCATATCTCATACATATTCATAATAATAAATAATATTAAAAGAATTTATCTAAAAGAGGTATATATTAAATTTATTCGGGTCTAAGATCGAATTCAGATTCAAAGGCTTACCAATCAATATTTTGGGTCAGCTTAGATTCAAGTCTAAGACATAATATCAGTTCAAAAAATGTCTCAATCAACATTTAGGGTCGGATAATTGACAAACTTTATCCAACCCTTGCTCACCCCTAACACCAACAATAACTTCCTTTGATAATTTTGAAAGGCACATATATATAAAATAAAAATAATGATAAATACATACTATTGTTAAATATAATATTCAATCTTTGATATCTAAATCAGAATAAACTTTGATATACCAATTAGATCATATACAATAAAAAATTCAAACTAATTCTAAAAAAATCAGAGACTCAAATGGTCTTCACTCTTAAGCACAAAAGTGGCAGGGAATCAGAGACTTTATATGCTGCCATAGAATATGGACAATGATGGTCTGCCATTGGAGACTATACATCTTTGGAACCTTCTGAATTTTCCTTTTTGGGTATAAGGTGATTCTTTCATCTATGGTCATATATGTATATTAATTCGGGTACCACATACCCACCTTGATTGGCCATTATAAGGTTCTCTATGGAAAAGTTGAGAAGAAGTATGAAATTGAATGAAATTTAGCCAAGCAACATCACCATAATTGATGCAAATATCTTCATATCTATTGATGGGTTCTAGAATTATATATGGTTGGTATCTTTGAAAAGAATCATCATAGATAGCGTTTAGACCACTAAGGCTTACCTTCAAGGCTTATGAATTATATATATTATCATGTACTTTTTTGAAAGAGCATACAGAATATAAAGTTTCAATGATATCAAGAAGATAATAGAACATATGCATGTGCAATATGTGTAGGGAAAGAAATATATAGAATGAGAATGACGGAAAGAGAGATGAATATGAATATTATGGGTTGAAAAAGAGAGAGATTTGAGACACTTGGCTAGGATTAGATACTACTAGTAAGGGAATAAATTCTACTTTGGTCTGTAAACTTTTTTAAGTACAAACTGAAGGGATAATGATTAATTAAAAGACGATTATTAGACACATCTAGTAAGGGAATTAAAACTATTTTGGTGTATAAACTTTTCAACTACAACTAGAAATTGAAAGTGAGAGGATGAAAATGGTAAAGGGTGTATGTGATCCCTATTTTTACAGAACTTTTTTATAGGGAAAATTTATTACTAGTACAAGTTACACTAAACTCATTACACTAAATTGCACAAATAAACTCTAGATACAGACTTATAAGGTTAGGATAAAGAGTTTAAGAAATAAAGTAATAATGAGTTTTAGGGTTCGAGATGAAAGAGTAGTTTTTGCAAGTATTCTTAATCTGGTGCACTCCTGCATCAATAAATCTTGTTTTTTTTGCTGATCAAAGGGACAAAAAACATTCTCAAATCTTCACAAATTTTAACTGTATTCTATTTCAAAAACTGACTTTGTAGTATTACTATTTTTTTTTTATAAGCAAGATAATTGGATTACAAGCACAAGAGGTGCTAACCCAAGAAGAACAAAGTAACAAGAGCAACAATCACAAAGAATCTAAAATACACGACCAAGGATCTACACACCAATTGTAGTATTACTATTGTTTCGCTTTAGAAGCCATTGCAGTAAGATCAGTAAACTGATTAGGAACTTGCATGCATTAATTAGTTAACTATTATTACTAAGCCAAACACTGCAATAGTTATAATCCAAGATCAACTCTACTCCAAAAAATATATAATAAAACTCAAATATGGGCTTGAATATTATGGTGGAACAAGTAGTGTTTTCAATATGAAAGGACGATGCATGTTGTGGGTCTAGTATGTTTAAACTGAAATGTTTTGCTATTATGGGGTATGTGGACCTCATATTGAATTTAGGAAGAACGTGTACTTGATAGCTAGGAAGAAATTGTGAAGAGTTGTAATTTGTAATCTTTGATTAAAGTTGGTGTTCCTTCTAGCGAATCTGTGTCATGCGGTAGGGTTCATTGTTCTGCAACCTGTCATAATGCAAGCAAAATATTTAACTTAGCAAATATTTGTTACGACAAAGATTTGTTATCTCAAACTATAGTCTATTTGGACAAATGAAAACATATCACGTCAATTAAATAATTAAAAAGTCACTATTTTTTATATTTTTGTTTTAATATCATTAATTTTTTATATGGTTTGAGACACAGTTTGGGACAACAGATTCTTATCCGTTGTCACCCGACACTATGTAAAATTGTTGACCCAATTCAGTACTTGCCAGTTACAGCATCCACAACAATAATAGGTGTCATAGTTCCATAAAATTGAGTTACTATCGTAGGAGTTTAATTTCAAGAGAAATGTTAACAACTATATTTAGGGAATTTATTTGAAAACAAAAATAGTGAGCTTGTATTAGAAAATATTGTGTTTTACATATGGAAAAATGCTGAAGTTGGATTTTCAATGTTATTTTTTTTTGTATTTCTTAAAAATGCAAGTAAAATTAAATATTTGTCTATTTATTAATGGAGATTATATCAACAATATGAACTTGGCAGTTACCACTACTCCATATGATAAAAAAGTTGAGCTTTAACTACGAAACATGGAAGTTGATTGGGCTCTAGCTTTATCGGCCCAAATAAGCTTTGATTAGTGGCAAGAATAACGTTGCCCTTTAATAGTGTTATAAATCATTTTCTGTCGGTCAAGGAAATCATGTTGCTGACTAATTGCTAGGAAGTCCCTTTCACTTCCTATAATTTGCATGTTTATTTTTAATTTTTATGTACTGCATTAACTATATGTGTCCAACATTATTTAAAGAATACAAAAGAATGAAAACAATATTGAAAAACTAATTCAACTCTTCTCCATATATAAAAAAAAAAACTATTATTGTTTAAGATAAGATTTTTGTTGTTTCTTCCTTAAACAGTGCTCTTAAAGTACTTATTATAGCATTTCCTATTTTTTATTTTGCTCCTAATAAGTGTGGCCAGCTTCTCCACCTTGTAAGTGTCTCTTCTATTTGTACAATTTTGGTTCAATGGCTTTGCCCCATAATAGGAAAAAGCAAAGAAATGCTTGCAAGTTATTGTATTATAATTGCTTTATTTGAGTTAGAAATTGTTTCATGTTCCCCATCCATATAATTACTACTAACAATATATTAGTCTAGTAGTGTAAGATCCTATTAAATTCTTAGGATGACCAAAAAATCAAATGTTCAATGGCTAAGAACAACACTTGTTGCGATGAACAATCACGTACCCCGAAAGAGATTAGTTCCTTATCAAAAAGAGTGATAAAATATTCTTTGTAGTACAATTTTTTTTATATGATTACATGATAGACAAAATGATATGAGAAAGTAGTTAAGTTGGTGCTGTTCTTAAGTTGGAGACTCTTTCAAGTGTCAACACTGGCTCTTGGATGGGGAATCAGGTCACTTAGGGGCATAGCTAAACTTTGATTTGGTAGCTACTATTCAATGTTCTTCTTTTTCTAAATCAAAATCGGTTGAGCATTATATACTATATATTAAATTGTTTAGGAGAGATTAATAACTTTGGAAAATAACATGTGCCTTGAATACCAGGTTCCACAACTTAAATATTATTGCAATTTCAATCATTGCATTCATGCAAGTACCTACTTGTATTAAGATAAGTAAGCATCTGTATTTACTACATATATAAGATATATTTTTGAAATAGATCTCATCTAAAATGTAATTAAAATTAATTTACAAAGGTCCTTTTCCCTCTTTCCTATAGGGACATATACTAGCAAAAATTTTGACACGTGACACTAAACTTATTTGATAGGTCCAGATTTTCAACTACTTTTTAAATTAAATTTTTTTAAAATTTTTAAAATTTTTCTCAACCTCATATATATTGGATTGGAGGGTCCAGTACTGGATATGATCTCATTTCAATATGCACTCCTTCCATTTAACTTTTTCTTTCATCTTAATTGTGTATTTGTGCAGTACTGTTACTGCTATATAGTTAAGCTAACTAGTTAAATTTAACTTGTATCACTTAAAATTTGAACGATAAATAGTGGATGTAGATGTGGAACCTTTTTTATTTTAAATTAGAAAAACTTGAAATAAAAAATGGGTATAAGGGTGCTATTGATGTGGAATCTTAATAAAACTAAGAAAGTATTGGCAGCACATATGATATACCATTGACTGATACATTTTGTGGACTGAGACATACATATCACCAAACATATTGTTAATTAGAATTTAATATTTCAAGTTATCTATAATTGTAATAGAAACTATGTGCCAAACCAAATTCTAGTTCATAGATGTAAACCGTGTATTGCCATACAATTGTTGTATGTAAAATAATGTATGATTAAAAATTTGTTTTTAAATTTGATGTAGTTGAGATATGGCCCATTATGATAACGTCAATGTGAATATTAGACACATCAAATTTGTGGGATAATGTGATTTCAATGGTCAATGCAACTATAATATAACAAACTTTAGTTTATTTAGATTAATATTAGTCTAATTTATATGCGAATATGTTTATGTCATATAGGAAACTTTAGTTTATTTAGATTGGTCCACACACAAAAAAAAAGTAAACAAAGTTGGCTGAAAAAACTGGCAGCCCTTAATTGGGTTGGAAAGGTTGCCTTAAAAAAGATGAGTAAATCCATTATCAACATAGGAAGGCAATGCATATATAAATGAATTAAGTGGAGCTCATTTACTAGATTCCTTGACATGATACAAAGTGATAATCTCTTTCAACAAGAGGGGAAAATGGAAAGTCAACTCTTGAAAATTTAAATGAAATCAAAGCCAACATGAAGAAACCAAATACATGGTATTACAAACATCTTATTAAATCAATGTACAAACCAAATGGCAAATGGCAAATGTAGGCATAAAGCCTTACTCCACTTACAAGTGGAGTGTTTATATAATTTGAACTTATAATCACTCCATCACAAATTTTATTATTGAGTTGAGGCTCATAACTATTTTATATTTTGCAAAGTTTTTTATGGATCAGGGAGGAAATCGTAAAACTATTAGAGCTTAAACTCAGATGGTCATACTTTATGTTTTACAACTTTACCAACTAAGCTGACTCTTGTAGTTCTCACCCTTAAAGTATAATTTAAATTTTTTTATCAATCATATCAATAGAAAGAGCTACACAAATTATAACAAAGTGATGTTATCCCTAGGGGGAGTATCACATGATGGAGCAAGAATCATTAGGGCATGAATCATAAACAACCCTATAGTAATAAGGTGGACAAGGTGGACAAGGTGCATAATAGGGTATATAGCACCTAGGACATGAACACCATGGAGGACACTGATTAAAGCTTGGTGGTGAAGATCCAGCCTTACCAGACAAAGTACACTGACCATGACACTTAGGGCTATTGCACTTAAAGCATGCAATAGTGACACAATTTCCACCACACTTAGCACTTTGGCACTTAGAGCAAGGGTCATGATGGTCACACTTACCCTTACATTCTGGTTTTTGACACTTACATATTAGGACACAGTGTCCATTACACTTGGAACTTTGGCACTTGGAACAAGGGTTACACTTACCTTGGCAAGTAGTAATATGGCACTTGGTACATGATGGTGGTAAATGACACAAAGCAGCACAACATTGCAACCTTTTCTTTTCTTCTTCCTTTTTCTTTTCATCTTCCTTTTTCTTTTCTTCTTCTTTTTTCTTTTCTTCTTCTTTTTTCTTCTCTTCAGGTGTAGGAATCTTCACTTCTTCTACACTAAAAACCATGATTGAGCGAAACTTCTTCTTCAGCCGGTTAGCCAAACAAACTGTGTCTACATTGTCACCGGTCACAACCACACGATCTTTTTCAGGCCCATCTAGTGACACCGCTGTTACACCTGTGTGTGTGTTAATATTGGTCATTACTCATTATGATGAATTATGAATCACACTACAGTAGAGAGAATGTTACTTGCAAAAAGTTATTGCTCTCAACTACTCATTGCATGTTTTTTTAAGGGAACTATTCATAATCCATTACATGAGTCTATCACTTATCTACAGTTACAATAGTTGTTTTGGAAAATTCCAAGGCTAACAAAGTTTACTTTACTGCTTCAAATTAGGTTCATGTCTGCCCTGAACAGGATGGCGCGTAAGAAATAGAATGTAAAATGTTATGAGTTCGAGTCCCACCATCAATAAAAAAATGAATTATAAAATGGTTTGGCGAGAGTGAAAAATGTTGAGGATGAAATCTCACTTACAACAAAAATATTAACATACTGACAACTAACAATTGCCGATAAAAGAAATTAGATTCATGTCAAGCGTGACTACTAAAATAGTCATTTTATTATTATTTTATGAGTTAGAAAACCATTTTTAAAATATGATTGGTTAATTTGTAATGTAAAGCATTAAAAATATGTTTCTTTATTTATTTTGAATTTTAATAAAGATGAGGAATTATGAGATAACTTAAGTTCAAATTTAAAAATTATAGTTATTTCAAAATTTTATTCTCAATTTCTCTTAAAATGTAATCAAAGTAAAGATAATAAAAGTTACTAGCATGCTAGCATTAAATGACACAAAATGGTAATTAATTAACTTTCTGTTATTCTAGAAAAATATTAGATGTTGGACTAATTGTGTTTCATTCTAATCTTTTTTGGCACTATCAAGTTTTGGGACTATAGTATTTTTGCCATCCTACAAAGGTTTTGTTTTAATCTACCATCAAGAAAGTTAATTCTACCCTAAAATCTAATTTATTGTAAGGATTTCTTAAATTGATGATTATAAACTCCAACTGAAAAGATTGTCCAAATTATTTTAAATTGCTTCTTATTGTTGTTGGTACCAATACCAAGGTTTGAACCTTAGCATTGGTCATACCGGGTTGATTCTAACTATATCAAAGATCACCAAATTAGCAGGTTGAAATGGTTAAATAATTTATTATTTTATTATTTTATTATTTTATTTTTAGAGTATTTTCATACTCTACAACAGTTGAAAGACTACTTACTCTCTTGGAGTATGATCAATTAAGTAAAACCTTCGATAATGATTTTTTCCATATACATAAATACAACATAATATCTATAAATTCATACTTAAGAAAAATAAGTTCCATTTACTTAAACCAACAAATTAAATGGCTATGATTCTCTACTTATATAGGATGAAACTTTAATACTTAATAATACTTATGAACTTTATCTTTCTTATATGCATCACATCACCTAAACAATTTTTCCCTAAGCAAAAACATATATTAAAGAGTGTTTGTCCAAATATGACCATGAACAATTCGGAGAACCGATACTTGAAAAATCAATTGTAATTACATAAATCAAATCTGTGAGTATATATATACGTGTGTGCCTGTATTTATACGTTATATATATACCTTTTATCTCAGCAGCAGTTTTGAGGGCCTTGTTTCTGCATTTTTCACAGTCCATTTGCAACTTTATAACAATCTTTTGCTGCATCATTTGGCATTTTGTGTATAAGATGTTAAGTAATTTATCTAGCAAACAAAACAAAACATAACAAAACTCATCAAGTGGGATTATATTTCACCTTCATATTTGCTAAATTGAAATACAAGGCTTCTTTATGCTCCTGCGTTCAGAAAGAAACTCAAAGCAATTCTAAGTAATTGTCCTATACTTTGGACATGAGTTATATTTATAGTGAAGTTTATATATAATTTGTTGACTTGAATGAGTATGTGCTGGACTGGCTGATAAAGACATAAGCAAAAAACTTATCTGTTAGTATCAATCTTGGGCAGTTGTTAGCTACTTAGTCACTATTGGATGAAGGTACAATAATTGACAAAGGGGAAAGAAAATAGTACAAGATGATGATATTACAATTAGAGTTTAATGACTATGAAACTATTGTTTCATTCATCTTCATAACTTTTAGGGAAAGATCAATGATGTTTTAAGGTATGAGTTTAATATAGATGTAATGTTTTTTTTAGGCAAGGGTGTCAAAGCACCCACTGATATATTTCAAACAAGAAGAACAAAACAGAGGAATCCATTACAGATTTTTGAACCTATAATTAGGTAATAAACACCTATTACTATTAAATTCATTGGAAAGAAATGGAGGAACTAAATTCCATCAAGAGTTGGTTCTTGATCTAACTCCAAAGAATGCTAGCTTATCAGCACAAGTATTCCTCTCTCTGAAAATATGAGACACTTTAAGCCTTAAGGATGGAATTATCCTCCTGTAGTGCTCTCAGTAGTTCCTAAGCTTCCAAGGAGGATCTATATTACCCTTGACAATTTCAACCACCAAACTGAAATCACATTCCAACCAAATGGCCCTCTAGTCCTTTGAGTTAGCTATCTGAATGGCCATGATGGTAGTGAATAGTTCAACATATAGAGAGTCTTGGATGTTAAGATAAGTAGCAAAATACCCTAGCATGTCCTCCTTGTTGTTTATAAAAATACCACCACCACCTGCATGACCAGAAAAGCCATGAGCAACACCATATGAGTTAACTTTGATCCACCCCTGAGGGGGGGAAGCCACCTAACTTCAGCTATAACAGGAGCAGGGTTGGAGTGAGGTGTGACCTGGAATCTTCTAATTATGCCAAACTCAAAAAGAGAAGGTTTTATAGCCAATCTAGAATGGTTTCCAGTGAGAGCAGTTTCCTTCTTTATCTTGTCACAAGCTTGCATGAACCTGATGGTGGTATCTTCAAACCTTCTCTGGTTTCTACAGTGGCAGATAGTTGAGATTATATTGATTATGCTTGCGTTAACTACCACTTTCAATTGTGGATTACAACTGGTATGGCACACCATCAAAAGGCTCTAAATAGAAGAACTGTCCAGAGGAGAACCAATGAAATTACCAAGCCAATTCTATAGAAATATAGCAAAATTGCACTCAAAGAATAGGTGATTGGATGACTCCTCTGCAACATGACAGAGAGAGTAAGCATATGCCATATGAATACCCTTTTTTTGAAGATTGACATCAGTAGGCATTTTGTTACTATATAACCTCCAGATTATGAAAGATTTAGAGGGAGGAATAGAGATGGACCAAATAGACTTACACCAGTTAATATGATTAGCACTAGGCTTGAAGAAGTTGTAGGGATCCTTCATACTAAGGCCACCATCATTTCAATGTATCCAAACTATCTGATCATTCTGATTATTATTGGAAACATGAATTTTGATAATTGACTTGAGGATAGTAGGATACAAAGTAGCCATCCAGGAAGGGATTGTCCACTGTTGATCATTGATGAAATCTGCTACCTTGGTAATCAAGGAGGAGTGAAGATGATGAGGAATGTTTAGAGTCTGAGCTATAGGACTTCCTAGCAAATTATCTAACCAGTAGTTGATTTTAGATCCATTACCAACAATCCAAATTAAGTAATCAGTGATCACATTCCAAACTCTTTTGATACCAGGCCATATAGAAGACTTAATATAGCTTGTCTGCATATTTCCAGCTTTATAGAATCTAGTTCTATAAAAAGATGCCCACTCCTGAGAAGAAGATTTCATTTCCCAAGCTAGCTTGAGCAAAGCAGCTTGATTCATTTCAGCAATGGACCTCAGACTCATACCTCCTTCCTTAGTAGGGGTGCAAACTTTGTGCCAAACCACTATTACCAACTTTTTGGTGTTTATATCACCTGACCAGATGAAGTTTCTTATGCTCTTGTCAACAGATTTCAACAGAGAGATGGGCCAAGAATAGACATGAAAGCTAAAGGTCAACATGCTATGAATAATAGACCTAACAAGTTCTACCATGCCCATGGTAGAAAGAGAGACTCATTTCCACTTTGTCAGCTTGTTCACAATTCTATTAGCTATTGGTTGAAGATGAATGGCCCTAGGCTTGCCTCTAAATATAGGAACTCCCGAATAGGAAAAGGGGAGACTGCCCACAGAGAAACCCAACCAAGTAGATATGGTAGAAATTTTTGCTGGAGTAGCTTTAGTAGTGTAGAATTGCACTTACTTGGGTTGATGTGTTGACCAAAGGCTTGAGCATAGCTTAAAATAAGCTTATTTAATGCCAAAATTTCTCTCTTGATCCTCTTGCAAAAGATGAGAATATCATCAGCATATAAAACATGAGTAGGAGTAGAGATCTGACTAGGACCAAAAATGGAATGAATTTTACCCTCAGCGTGCAACTTAGATATGCTCCTGCTCAAAACATCTTCAGTTAGACAGAAAAGAAGGGGGGAAGGGGGTCTCCTTGCCTAACACCCATCTTAGAACTAAAGTAGCCAGTATTTTGACCATTAACAACAATTGAGATCTTAGCAGAGTGCGAGATTGTATTAATCCAACCAATGAATTTGACATCAAAACTAAAGGCCTGAAGAGTATTACTCAAGAATCCCCAATCAATAGTATCAAAGGCTTTCCTAATGTCCAGCTTAACAACAATATTCCCCCCAAAAGCCTTATGATCTAACAGATTGATAGCCTTAGAGGCAATGCGGATGTAATCTTGAATATGCCTTCCTTTGATGAAGCCTCTTTGCTGTTTTGAGATAATATTAGGAGCAATAGAAGCCAACTTATCAGTCAAGACCTTTGTAATCACTTTCAATTGGAAATTGACAAGGGCAATGGGTCTAAAGTCTTCAATCCTATCTGCTCCAGGGAACTTAAGAATCAGAACCATAGAGTTGGAGTTCATATTAGGCAAAATCCAGCCCTGATTAAAGAATTGAGAAACTGAGTTGCACACATCAAGACCAACTATATCCCAAAATTCTTGAAAGAAACAGCCACCAAATCCATCAGGACCACGAGCCCCATCACCATTCATATCACAAACAACATTTCTAATTTCTTCATGCAAAGGGAGCTTAGTAAGCATGTAGTTTTGATCCTCAGAAACCAACTTGAGCACCACAGAACTTATCAAGTCATTTTGTTGGGGGTTATTATTTGAAGCATACAACTCTGAGAAGTAAGATTGAGCATGATTAGCTATATCAGATTGCTCTAACATGATTGTGTCCCCCTCCCTCAGCATGGTCATGGTCTTAGTAGAATGTCTTATTTTGGCTAACTTTTGAAAATAGGAAGTATTCCTATCACAATTAGAATGCCAATTAATCCTAACTTTTTCTTTTCATAATTCCTCTTCAATTGTTAGAGCACACAGGAGCTCCTTATGAGCAAGATTTTCCTGCTCCCTGAGATCAAGATCATCACCCCTGAGATTTAAGCATTGCTGAATTTTATTCACCTGATCCAAAGAAGTCTTCACCCTAAGATGAATATTGCCAAACACCTCATTATTCCAACTTTAAGTTCTTTAACTTCCTTGAGAGAACAAACATAGGGCAGCCAACCACCCTAGTATACCAATTGTCCTTAATCAATTTTCTTAGGCCATGATGGAGTAGCCACATCTTACGAAACTTAAAAGAGGCATGCTTGATATTTGTAGCACCAGAGGCACTGAGGAGCAGAGGGTGGTGATCAGAGTTAGCTCTAGGCAAAGTACAAAAAATGATGCTAGACCACTCACTCAGCTAAGAATCATTACAGATTGCTCTATCTAGCCTATTCTTTTATTAGTATTTTAGATGTATATATATTATATATTATTCATGTTTAATACTTTTGTTTATTTTTGTTTATTATTTAACATATCAGTGATGTAATGTTAACATATAAATTTTTTACTATATTAGTTTATAAATATTTAATCCTCAAACTAATATGTACTAATAGTCTTCTCTTATTAAAGTCAACTTAAGCATATCAAGTAGTTAGAAGTTAGGTATATGAGAATATGATAAAATAAATTTTTTTATATAACTACATTTTATTTCTCTCCCACTTTATTCCCTTTTTCAAAATAAACTTTTTATTGACTTTTAAAATATAAAACATGTTTAATATCTATGTTTATATTATGATTATAAAGTT
The DNA here is from genome assembly GCF_001865875.1 of Lupinus angustifolius. Taxonomy (NCBI): domain Eukaryota; kingdom Viridiplantae; phylum Streptophyta; class Magnoliopsida; order Fabales; family Fabaceae; genus Lupinus; species Lupinus angustifolius. The sequence goes on along the minus strand of NC_032011.1, from coordinate 2,539,199 downwards.
TTTTACATTATCAATTTATTATGCACTATTTATGTATATTACTTTTATTTAATAATTTGATTACTAAAATATGAGTGATTTATGATGTAATTACAATTTAGATAATACTAACTCTTTCTGTGCACAAATAATTTTGTCATACAAGGGACTTCAATATCTCTACAGATATTTATATGAACTTATTGTCTAAGCTTCCATATTCAACTTATGAAAACCGTACGTTGATTCAATTGGAAAACAGTGAATCGATCATCATGTGATACAATAATCAAATCAATTAAAATTGGCCAAAATTAGTATGACAGCGATTTCCATTTAAACTGAATCAACCATACATTTCAGTTTTCATTTTAAATGATAAAATGTTAAATAGAAATATTTATTATATTTTCTCTTAGTTTTTAAATATTAATGTTAGTATTATATATATATAAATAAAGTATCTCTTTATATTATACAATAAAAGTATGACATATGTATTATTTTGTTTAGCTTTAAAAATATTTTTGTAGAAAATAATTAAATAAGATACATGTCGTGATTTAAATAGCTGGAGAAAATACATTATCTCCTTATACCACAAGATATTTTATTGTATATATATATATTTAACTGTTGTATTTAATTATTGAAACAATATGTTACTGTATCAGTATTATGACTGATTTAATAACATTGTGTTATTTAATATACAATATTTTGTTGGTACTACAAAGAGTATATCGTCATCTTTTTGGGTAAGAAACTAATTTCTTTCGTAGTACAAGATTGCTCCTCCCAACAAGTATATGTTCTCGGAAATTAAATTTTTGACTTTTTTATCATACTAGAGATCTAAGGATGTCTTATACTATTACATTCATGACTTATTGATATATACAATATTAATAATACTACTATTTAAGTATTTAACTTAATTAATTATATAAAAAATATTTTAGTTCAGAAAAAATATTTTGCTTGTGCTAGTAAAATGAAACACGCATGTATTTATGGTTGTGAATAATTATAACCATAAATATTGTTTTGGAGTATTACTTTAATCGTCCTATGCAATTGGCTATAGACTATAATCGAATAATAGTCGGTTTGTAGTCAATTCAAGACTTTTGAGTTTCGTACTAGTGGTCCACCATACTTGTTGATACCAAAATTATTGTCTCAAAATTTGGAAGTATCCAAATGTGTCCTTGTATAGAGAAGAATAATCTTAAAATATATTTTCAAAAGACCATAAATAAAAATTGTGAAGTTTTAACTGTATTTACACATACAATAAAATGCCATCGAACGCCATCAATTGATTATAACGCTTATTTTACTCCACCAAACTAGTGTTATTTAATATTCAATACAAAATACATATTGCACATTAATGTCATTAAATAAAGACCTTGACTAATGATAATAAAAATACCCTCCCAATTCAAACATATCCTCTCTGATGGCGAAACTATGTTCAAGTGGAGGTTATACATTGTTAATTAGTGTATAAAAATGTAAAGACACCAAATAATGTATGACATCATGTGTGACAAATACAATCCATGATTGGGTATAATGTATCACAATTAAATAAGTTAAATTTGTCAAAAATATAATAAAATAGAAAGCAAATTGCATTTTTTTAAAAGAGTGTACACACTTTGAAAAGGTCAGAATAATTAAAGTGCATATATTTAGGTTATGAGAAAAAGTTCTTAGGCATTCCTTAAAGTAGTGTCATTCAATAAGTCACACGTTGCATAAATTTTTATTCAAAATTTGTTCATCAATTACAAACATATGAAATAGGTTTAAAATATTTCGTGAATATGAAAGTACTACACTTTCCAATAGGGAAAGTTCGATCACAATGAAGTCCATCTCCTCTTTTATTAGTGTAACCTTGGTAACAATGTAGATAGACTCCTCTTCTCTAATAAAAATCAATCTCTCAAATTTTGCCAACTTCATGATTTCCATTCAATGAAAGGATAGGTTGTTTTGTGGGTTACATGAATTTGTCCTCTTGGACTAAGCATGTATGTAGCGGGTCAAAATCATATAATACTAGAGATGATTCTTTTCCCCGGTATTCAGAATTACTGAAAAACTCACTCAGTAATTCCTTGAGTATGTTTCGTTGTGAGAACTACTACAATACAATATATTTTTTTCTAGCTTCCATTGTGTCGCAACTAAAGTGTGCCTCAAGTGCATCTTGAATATGAAAAAAAAAATAATGAATTTATAGACATATTTGGTGTCTAAAGAAACTCCTCACAAAGTGTCTTAGAGGAAAAATTAAATAGTTTTCCACTTTTCCCACTTTTTAATTAGTAGCATTTAATATATACCCAATCACCCCTGCGCATTTGTTTGAAGCTTAAACCCAAAGCTTAATAGATTCTGAAAATTATCAAAATTTTATTATCTACTTTGAGTAGGTTTAGTTTGCAATGAGGTGTGATGAGAAAAGCAATGTCTAAAACAAATTTTACAATAAAAAATTATTATAAACTAAAATACTTCTTTTAAACAATAAAAAAAATATTTGTTTTTAATGGTGATGGACTGGATGTGTGAATATAATATATATAATCTAGTGATTCAAAAGTTAATATAGGTATAGAGAGGATTGGATGGATGATCCAATTAGTTGTTTTTTTATTTTAGTTGAGTGAGAGAGTAATGGTAACATAACTAATTTGGTGTGCTTTTACTCCTTAAATGAACCCTATGGAGAGTAATGATCCAACTATGTTTTAATCCTTTGTTTTTCCTTTTTATTAATGAAAGTTAATATGGTTTTGTACTCAAATTCTTATAAAAAAAATTATTTTAACTTTTTTATTAATTCATTGATTAACTCATACGGTAAATTCCCTATATATTCTTTAGTGGAGCTTATATTTGCAACATCATTTGTTTTTATTATATTGATATGGAAAGTGGAAGTAACATATACAAAGTGATAATCTCTCTCAAGAAGAGGGGAAATGTATGAAAAGTCAACTCTTGAAAATTTAAATAAAAATCGAAGCCAATATATGAACAAACTAATACATGGTATTACAAACATCTTATTAAATCATGAACAAGCCAAATGACGACAAATTTTGATTGTCAACTCTTGAAAATGAATAATATGGATGCCAACATGAACAAACGAGATACATGATATTACAAACATCTTATTAAATCATGAACAAGCTAAATGGCTAATGACCACGTATATATAGCCTTACTTCACAAATAAGCAAAGTGTTTATATAAATTAAACAAATGCTAGCTCACCGGTTCATTGAGTTGAAGCTCATCACTTTTTCTTACATTATAGTTTAAATTTATTTTTTATCAATCATGTTGATTGAGGAAATCACATTATTATTAGAGTTTAAATCAGATATTTACATTTTATCTCACAACTTTACCAACTAAACTGACTCTTGCATACTCTTAAATTATAACTTAATTTTTTTATCAACCTTATGAATTGAAAGAGTGACACAAATCATAACAAAATGATACTATCTCCCCATTGGAGTATCCCATGATGGATCAAGAATCATTAAGGCATGTATCATAAACAACCCAATAATAATAAGGGGGCAAGGTGAATTATAACACCTAGGACATGAGCACCATGGAGGACACTATTAAACCACGGTGGTGGTGAAGGAGGGTTACCGGACAAAGTACACCAACCATGGCACTTAGGGCTATATCACTTAAAGCATGCAGTGACCTAATTTCCATCACACTTAGCACTCGGAACAAGCATGATGATGATCACACTAACACTTGCACTCTGTGCTGTATCATTTGTAACATATTAGGGCACAGTGTCCATCACACTTATGACAATGGCACTTGTTGCAAGGGTCATACCTACATTGGCAACTAGTAATATGACACTGAGTACATGATGGTGGTGAATGACACAAAGCACAACATTGTAATTTTTTCTTTTCTTCTTCTTTTTTCTTCTCTTCTTCTTTTTTCTTTTCTTCTTCCTTTTTCTTTTCTTCTTGTTTTTTCTTTTCTTCAGGTGTAGGACTCTTCACTTCTTCCACACTAAAAACCATGATTGATCGGAACTTCTTCCTCAGCCGGTTAGCCAAACAAACCGTGTCTACATTGTCACCGGTCACCACCACACCATCACCATCTATTGACACCGCAGTCACACCTGTGTGTGTTATTTTCGGTCATCGCTTCACTCAAAATGATTGTCCAAATAATTATATATAAATTGCTTTTAATTGTTATTGGAACCAAGGTTAGAACCTTAGAATTGGTGACATGATGGTAAAATTGACTGAATTAAACTCTAGACAGGAGAGCGTTATAAAATAACAAAGAAAAAATCATATGTAATGATATTTATATCCCTCTATTTATAGTTAAAAAATATTTTTACCCTTAAAATTGAAAGAAAAAAATAATATCTTCTTTTATACTAGGGATAAATCTGACTCAATATTTACTATGTGAAGTATTATGTTTAGTATGTTGAACAAGTTAAATAGCTTTTCTTTTATTTGATTTTTTAGAATATTCTTAGACTATAATTGAGAGACTAATCTCTTATAGTATAATCAATCGGGGAAGTAAAACCTTAGAAAATGATTTTTGCCATATACACAAATAAAATCCATACACTCATGCTTAAGAAATTCAAGCTTAATTTACTTAAACCAACAAACAACTTGCATAGTTATATGTGGGATGAAACTTTAGGACTAAATACATATGAACTTTAGCTTCCTTATATGCATTATATCACTTAAAGATTTAGGATTCGTTTGTGTGTTAGATTTTAGAGGAGAAGGAAAGAAAATAAAAGACTTCTTAAGAGTTATATTACAAATATATTTCATGGCTTCAACCTTTTCTTTTCTTTTTCTACCAAAATTCAACTTGCAAACGGGAGAACAATTATAATTACATATACCAAATTTGTGACTATATAATACGTGTGTGCCTGTATTTATATGTTATTTACCTTTTATCTCAGCAGCAATTGTGAGAGCCTTATTTCTGCACCTATCAGAGCCCATTTGCAACTTTATAACTATCTTTTGCTGCATCATTTGGAATTTTGTGCACAGCATGTTAAGAAACTTATCTATAGAACAAAACAGAACAGAACAAAAATCAAGTGAAATCATATCTCACCTTCATATTTGCTTAATTGAAACACAAGGCTTCTTTATGCTCCACGTTCAGGAAAAACTCAAAATGGTTCTTCGTACTTGTCCTATACTTTGGATTAGTGTTGATATACTTGTTTTTATATATAGTGGAGTTTATATATAGTTTGTTGACTTGAACAAGTATGGAGCAAGAAAACTTATGAGAATAAAATATCTCTTTACATCATGATAATTTAAAATGTGGCAGATAGTTGAGATTATATTGATTATGCTTGCGTTAACTACCACTTTCAATTGTGGATTACAACTGGTATGGCACACCATCAAAAGGCTCTAAATAGAAGAACTGTCCAGAGGAGAACCAATGAAATTACCAAGCCAATTCTATAGAAATATAGCAAAATTGCACTCAAAGAATAGGTGATTGGATGACTCCTCTGCAACATGACAGAGAGAGTAAGCATATGCCATATGAATACCCTTTTTTTGAAGATTGACATCAGTAGGCATTTTGTTACTATATAACCTCCAGATTATGAAAGATTTAGAGGGAGGAATAGAGATGGACCAAATAGACTTACACCAGTTAATATGATTAGCACTAGGCTTGAAGAAGTTGTAGGGATCCTTCATACTAAGGCCACCATCATTTCAATGTATCCAAACTATCTGATCATTCTGATTATTATTGGAAACATGAATTTTGATAATTGACTTGAGGATAGTAGGATACAAAGTAGCCATCCAGGAAGGGATTGTCCACTGTTGATCATTGATGAAATCTGCTACCTTGGTAATCAAGGAGGAGTGAAGATGATGAGGAATGTTTAGAGTCTGAGCTATAGGACTTCCTAGCAAATTATCTAACCAGTAGTTGATTTTAGATCCATTACCAACAATCCAAATTAAGTAATCAGTGATCACATTCCAAACTCTTTTGATACCAGGCCATATAGAAGACTTAATATAGCTTGTCTGCATATTTCCAGCTTTATAGAATCTAGTTCTATAAAAAGATGCCCACTCCTGAGAAGAAGATTTCATTTCCCAAGCTAGCTTGAGCAAAGCAGCTTGATTCATTTCAGCAATGGACCTCAGACTCATACCTCCTTCCTTAGTAGGGGTGCAAACTTTGTGCCAAACCACTATTACCAACTTTTTGGTGTTTATATCACCTGACCAGATGAAGTTTCTTATGCTCTTGTCAACAGATTTCAACAGAGAGATGGGCCAAGAATAGACATGAAAGCTAAAGGTCAACATGCTATGAATAATAGACCTAACAAGTTCTACCATGCCCATGGTAGAAAGAGAGACTCATTTCCACTTTGTCAGCTTGTTCACAATTCTATTAGCTATTGGTTGAAGATGAATGGCCCTAGGCTTGCCTCTAAATATAGGAACTCCCGAATAGGAAAAGGGGAGACTGCCCACAGAGAAACCCAACCAAGTAGATATGGTAGAAATTTTTGCTGGAGTAGCTTTAGTAGTGTAGAATTGCACTTACTTGGGTTGATGTGTTGACCAAAGGCTTGAGCATAGCTTAAAATAAGCTTATTTAATGCCAAAATTTCTCTCTTGATCCTCTTGCAAAAGATGAGAATATCATCAGCATATAAAACATGAGTAGGAGTAGAGATCTGACTAGGACCAAAAATGGAATGAATTTTACCCTCAGCGTGCAACTTAGATATGCTCCTGCTCAAAACATCTTCAGTTAGACAGAAAAGAAGGGGGGAAGGGGGTCTCCTTGCCTAACACCCATCTTAGAACTAAAGTAGCCAGTATTTTGACCATTAACAACAATTGAGATCTTAGCAGAGTGCGAGATTGTATTAATCCAACCAATGAATTTGACATCAAAACTAAAGGCCTGAAGAGTATTACTCAAGAATCCCCAATCAATAGTATCAAAGGCTTTCCTAATGTCCAGCTTAACAACAATATTCCCCCCAAAAGCCTTATGATCTAACAGATTGATAGCCTTAGAGGCAATGCGGATGTAATCTTGAATATGCCTTCCTTTGATGAAGCCTCTTTGCTGTTTTGAGATAATATTAGGAGCAATAGAAGCCAACTTATCAGTCAAGACCTTTGTAATCACTTTCAATTGGAAATTGACAAGGGCAATGGGTCTAAAGTCTTCAATCCTATCTGCTCCAGGGAACTTAAGAATCAGAACCATAGAGTTGGAGTTCATATTAGGCAAAATCCAGCCCTGATTAAAGAATTGAGAAACTGAGTTGCACACATCAAGACCAACTATATCCCAAAATTCTTGAAAGAAACAGCCACCAAATCCATCAGGACCACGAGCCCCATCACCATTCATATCACAAACAACATTTCTAATTTCTTCATGCAAAGGGAGCTTAGTAAGCATGTAGTTTTGATCCTCAGAAACCAACTTGAGCACCACAGAACTTATCAAGTCATTTTGTTGGGGGTTATTATTTGAAGCATACAACTCTGAGAAGTAAGATTGAGCATGATTAGCTATATCAGATTGCTCTAACATGATTGTGTCCCCCTCCCTCAGCATGGTCATGGTCTTAGTAGAATGTCTTATTTTGGCTAACTTTTGAAAATAGGAAGTATTCCTATCACAATTAGAATGCCAATTAATCCTAACTTTTTCTTTTCATAATTCCTCTTCAATTGTTAGAGCACACAGGAGCTCCTTATGAGCAAGATTTTCCTGCTCCCTGAGATCAAGATCATCACCCCTGAGATTTAAGCATTGCTGAATTTTATTCACCTGATCCAAAGAAGTCTTCACCCTAAGATGAATATTGCCAAACACCTCATTATTCCAACTTTAAGTTCTTTAACTTCCTTGAGAGAACAAACATAGGGCAGCCAACCACCCTAGTATACCAATTGTCCTTAATCAATTTTCTTAGGCCATGATGGAGTAGCCACATCTTACGAAACTTAAAAGAGGCATGCTTGATATTTGTAGCACCAGAGGCACTGAGGAGCAGAGGGTGGTGATCAGAGTTAGCTCTAGGCAAAGTACAAAAAATGATGCTAGACCACTCACTCAGCTAAGAATCATTACAGATTGCTCTATCTAGCCTATTCTTTTATTAGTATTTTAGATGTATATATATTATATATTATTCATGTTTAATACTTTTGTTTATTTTTGTTTATTATTTAACATATCAGTGATGTAATGTTAACATATAAATTTTTTACTATATTAGTTTATAAATATTTAATCCTCAAACTAATATGTACTAATAGTCTTCTCTTATTAAAGTCAACTTAAGCATATCAAGTAGTTAGAAGTTAGGTATATGAGAATATGATAAAATAAATTTTTTTATATAACTACATTTTATTTCTCTCCCACTTTATTCCCTTTTTCAAAATAAACTTTTTATTGACTTTTAAAATATAAAACATGTTTAATATCTATGTTTATATTATGATTATAAAGTTTTTTACATTATCAATTTATTATGCACTATTTATGTATATTACTTTTATTTAATAATTTGATTACTAAAATATGAGTGATTTATGATGTAATTACAATTTAGATAATACTAACTCTTTCTGTGCACAAATAATTTTGTCATACAAGGGACTTCAATATCTCTACAGATATTTATATGAACTTATTGTCTAAGCTTCCATATTCAACTTATGAAAACCGTACGTTGATTCAATTGGAAAACAGTGAATCGATCATCATGTGATACAATAATCAAATCAATTAAAATTGGCCAAAATTAGTATGACAGCGATTTCCATTTAAACTGAATCAACCATACATTTCAGTTTTCATTTTAAATGATAAAATGTTAAATAGAAATATTTATTATATTTTCTCTTAGTTTTTAAATATTAATGTTAGTATTATATATATATAAATAAAGTATCTCTTTATATTATACAATAAAAGTATGACATATGTATTATTTTGTTTAGCTTTAAAAATATTTTTGTAGAAAATAATTAAATAAGATACATGTCGTGATTTAAATAGCTGGAGAAAATACATTATCTCCTTATACCACAAGATATTTTATTGTATATATATATATTTAACTGTTGTATTTAATTATTGAAACAATATGTTACTGTATCAGTATTATGACTGATTTAATAACATTGTGTTATTTAATATACAATATTTTGTTGGTACTACAAAGAGTATATCGTCATCTTTTTGGGTAAGAAACTAATTTCTTTCGTAGTACAAGATTGCTCCTCCCAACAAGTATATGTTCTCGGAAATTAAATTTTTGACTTTTTTATCATACTAGAGATCTAAGGATGTCTTATACTATTACATTCATGACTTATTGATATATACAATATTAATAATACTACTATTTAAGTATTTAACTTAATTAATTATATAAAAAATATTTTAGTTCAGAAAAAATATTTTGCTTGTGCTAGTAAAATGAAACACGCATGTATTTATGGTTGTGAATAATTATAACCATAAATATTGTTTTGGAGTATTACTTTAATCGTCCTATGCAATTGGCTATAGACTATAATCGAATAATAGTCGGTTTGTAGTCAATTCAAGACTTTTGAGTTTCGTACTAGTGGTCCACCATACTTGTTGATACCAAAATTATTGTCTCAAAATTTGGAAGTATCCAAATGTGTCCTTGTATAGAGAAGAATAATCTTAAAATATATTTTCAAAAGACCATAAATAAAAATTGTGAAGTTTTAACTGTATTTACACATACAATAAAATGCCATCGAACGCCATCAATTGATTATAACGCTTATTTTACTCCACCAAACTAGTGTTATTTAATATTCAATACAAAATACATATTGCACATTAATGTCATTAAATAAAGACCTTGACTAATGATAATAAAAATACCCTCCCAATTCAAACATATCCTCTCTGATGGCGAAACTATGTTCAAGTGGAGGTTATACATTGTTAATTAGTGTATAAAAATGTAAAGACACCAAATAATGTATGACATCATGTGTGACAAATACAATCCATGATTGGGTATAATGTATCACAATTAAATAAGTTAAATTTGTCAAAAATATAATAAAATAGAAAGCAAATTGCATTTTTTTAAAAGAGTGTACACACTTTGAAAAGGTCAGAATAATTAAAGTGCATATATTTAGGTTATGAGAAAAAGTTCTTAGGCATTCCTTAAAGTAGTGTCATTCAATAAGTCACACGTTGCATAAATTTTTATTCAAAATTTGTTCATCAATTACAAACATATGAAATAGGTTTAAAATATTTCGTGAATATGAAAGTACTACACTTTCCAATAGGGAAAGTTCGATCACAATGAAGTCCATCTCCTCTTTTATTAGTGTAACCTTGGTAACAATGTAGATAGACTCCTCTTCTCTAATAAAAATCAATCTCTCAAATTTTGCCAACTTCATGATTTCCATTCAATGAAAGGATAGGTTGTTTTGTGGGTTACATGAATTTGTCCTCTTGGACTAAGCATGTATGTAGCGGGTCAAAATCATATAATACTAGAGATGATTCTTTTCCCCGGTATTCAGAATTACTGAAAAACTCACTCAGTAATTCCTTGAGTATGTTTCGTTGTGAGAACTACTACAATACAATATATTTTTTTCTAGCTTCCATTGTGTCGCAACTAAAGTGTGCCTCAAGTGCATCTTGAATATGAAAAAAAAAATAATGAATTTATAGACATATTTGGTGTCTAAAGAAACTCCTCACAAAGTGTCTTAGAGGAAAAATTAAATAGTTTTCCACTTTTCCCACTTTTTAATTAGTAGCATTTAATATATACCCAATCACCCCTGCGCATTTGTTTGAAGCTTAAACCCAAAGCTTAATAGATTCTGAAAATTATCAAAATTTTATTATCTACTTTGAGTAGGTTTAGTTTGCAATGAGGTGTGATGAGAAAAGCAATGTCTAAAACAAATTTTACAATAAAAAATTATTATAAACTAAAATACTTCTTTTAAACAATAAAAAAAATATTTGTTTTTAATGGTGATGGACTGGATGTGTGAATATAATATATATAATCTAGTGATTCAAAAGTTAATATAGGTATAGAGAGGATTGGATGGATGATCCAATTAGTTGTTTTTTTATTTTAGTTGAGTGAGAGAGTAATGGTAACATAACTAATTTGGTGTGCTTTTACTCCTTAAATGAACCCTATGGAGAGTAATGATCCAACTATGTTTTAATCCTTTGTTTTTCCTTTTTATTAATGAAAGTTAATATGGTTTTGTACTCAAATTCTTATAAAAAAAATTATTTTAACTTTTTTATTAATTCATTGATTAACTCATACGGTAAATTCCCTATATATTCTTTAGTGGAGCTTATATTTGCAACATCATTTGTTTTTATTATATTGATATGGAAAGTGGAAGTAACATATACAAAGTGATAATCTCTCTCAAGAAGAGGGGAAATGTATGAAAAGTCAACTCTTGAAAATTTAAATAAAAATCGAAGCCAATATATGAACAAACTAATACATGGTATTACAAACATCTTATTAAATCATGAACAAGCCAAATGACGACAAATTTTGATTGTCAACTCTTGAAAATGAATAATATGGATGCCAACATGAACAAACGAGATACATGATATTACAAACATCTTATTAAATCATGAACAAGCTAAATGGCTAATGACCACGTATATATAGCCTTACTTCACAAATAAGCAAAGTGTTTATATAAATTAAACAAATGCTAGCTCACCGGTTCATTGAGTTGAAGCTCATCACTTTTTCTTACATTATAGTTTAAATTTATTTTTTATCAATCATGTTGATTGAGGAAATCACATTATTATTAGAGTTTAAATCAGATATTTACATTTTATCTCACAACTTTACCAACTAAACTGACTCTTGCATACTCTTAAATTATAACTTAATTTTTTTATCAACCTTATGAATTGAAAGAGTGACACAAATCATAACAAAATGATACTATCTCCCCATTGGAGTATCCCATGATGGATCAAGAATCATTAAGGCATGTATCATAAACAACCCAATAATAATAAGGGGGCAAGGTGAATTATAACACCTAGGACATGAGCACCATGGAGGACACTATTAAACCACGGTGGTGGTGAAGGAGGGTTACCGGACAAAGTACACCAACCATGGCACTTAGGGCTATATCACTTAAAGCATGCAGTGACCTAATTTCCATCACACTTAGCACTCGGAACAAGCATGATGATGATCACACTAACACTTGCACTCTGTGCTGTATCATTTGTAACATATTAGGGCACAGTGTCCATCACACTTATGACAATGGCACTTGTTGCAAGGGTCATACCTACATTGGCAACTAGTAATATGACACTGAGTACATGATGGTGGTGAATGACACAAAGCACAACATTGTAATTTTTTCTTTTCTTCTTCTTTTTTCTTCTCTTCTTCTTTTTTCTTTTCTTCTTCCTTTTTCTTTTCTTCTTGTTTTTTCTTTTCTTCAGGTGTAGGACTCTTCACTTCTTCCACACTAAAAACCATGATTGATCGGAACTTCTTCCTCAGCCGGTTAGCCAAACAAACCGTGTCTACATTGTCACCGGTCACCACCACACCATCACCATCTATTGACACCGCAGTCACACCTGTGTGTGTTATTTTCGGTCATCGCTTCACTCAAAATGATTGTCCAAATAATTATATATAAATTGCTTTTAATTGTTATTGGAACCAAGGTTAGAACCTTAGAATTGGTGACATGATGGTAAAATTGACTGAATTAAACTCTAGACAGGAGAGCGTTATAAAATAACAAAGAAAAAATCATATGTAATGATATTTATATCCCTCTATTTATAGTTAAAAAATATTTTTACCCTTAAAATTGAAAGAAAAAAATAATATCTTCTTTTATACTAGGGATAAATCTGACTCAATATTTACTATGTGAAGTATTATGTTTAGTATGTTGAACAAGTTAAATAGCTTTTCTTTTATTTGATTTTTTAGAATATTCTTAGACTATAATTGAGAGACTAATCTCTTATAGTATAATCAATCGGGGAAGTAAAACCTTAGAAAATGATTTTTGCCATATACACAAATAAAATCCATACACTCATGCTTAAGAAATTCAAGCTTAATTTACTTAAACCAACAAACAACTTGCATAGTTATATGTGGGATGAAACTTTAGGACTAAATACATATGAACTTTAGCTTCCTTATATGCATTATATCACTTAAAGATTTAGGATTCGTTTGTGTGTTAGATTTTAGAGGAGAAGGAAAGAAAATAAAAGACTTCTTAAGAGTTATATTACAAATATATTTCATGGCTTCAACCTTTTCTTTTCTTTTTCTACCAAAATTCAACTTGCAAACGGGAGAACAATTATAATTACATATACCAAATTTGTGACTATATAATACGTGTGTGCCTGTATTTATATGTTATTTACCTTTTATCTCAGCAGCAATTGTGAGAGCCTTATTTCTGCACCTATCAGAGCCCATTTGCAACTTTATAACTATCTTTTGCTGCATCATTTGGAATTTTGTGCACAGCATGTTAAGAAACTTATCTATAGAACAAAACAGAACAGAACAAAAATCAAGTGAAATCATATCTCACCTTCATATTTGCTTAATTGAAACACAAGGCTTCTTTATGCTCCACGTTCAGGAAAAACTCAAAATGGTTCTTCGTACTTGTCCTATACTTTGGATTAGTGTTGATATACTTGTTTTTATATATAGTGGAGTTTATATATAGTTTGTTGACTTGAACAAGTATGGAGCAAGAAAACTTATGAGAATAAAATATCTCTTTACATCATGATAATTTAAAATATATTATAAAAGAAAATATATAATACGTGTTAAACAATCAATAAATTTAAAGAAATAAGTTATCTTATTAGTACGAGGAGATATTTTATTTTCAAAACTTATTTATTAGTATCAATATGGGATAGTTGTTGAGTTTAATATTAGGGTAAACTTTTTAAATTGACATTAAATCACTGTTTATGAATATCATATTTATATAAGAGACAATTATGATTAACATATGAATAATAGATGATACGATGAATAATCATTTTCATTCTTAGTACGTAAATGTTAAATCTTAGAGCTATTATCTACAACTAGTCTTCTTGTTAAAGTCAACTCAGGCAGATCAAGTACTTAGAACTTAGGTAGGTATGTACATGAGAAAATAACTTAATTACTATATAACTTTAAAAAAAATTCACACATTCGACTATATTGTATATGTTCCAATTAAAAATACATGATTTTTTTTTATAAATTTCGACATATAAAATGTTTTTAATGTCAGCAGATTTTCGGTGTAAGAAATTTTTCACTATGAAATTATCATCAATAACTTATATATATATCACTTCTATTTAACAATTGATAATTATTAAAACATGAAAGATGTATGATAAGGTGACAAATAAAATATTACAAACATGAGCATAAATGATTTTCCCATACAATATACTTCAATATCTACACAAATATTTGAATTAAATTTCTGTTGGGTGTCAAACTATTTCTGCTACATAATTAACTAAATTAATAGTATACAAAATATTTTACTTGAGAAAATGTTTCGGATAGAACGAAACAGGCGTGTATGTTGGATGTGAATAATGATAACAATAACTGTGTCAAAGTATTAATTTAAACGTCCTATACAAATGGTAAAGGATATAATCGAATAATAGTGTGCTTGTAGTCAACTCTAGACTTTATTTTAGTACTATTGTATGAAAAGTTGGAAGTATGCAAATGTGTTCTTCTATAGAGGAGAATAATCCCTTAAATTTATTTTAGTACATCATAATTAATAATTGTGAAGTTTGAACTGGTATTTAAAGACAATAAAATGCCATCGAGTGACGTCAATTGATTATGAACCACTTATTTTCCTCCACCAAACTAGCGTTATTAATAACGAATCAAAAATAGTGAAATACACATGGCATTAAATCATAATTAAAGACCTTGACTTGTGGAAATAAAAATCCCTTCGATTTCAATCGTATCCACTCTCGGCCAGAGAAGCTATGCTCTTGAGGAGGTGTTATACACTGTTAATAAGAGTAGAAAAAACAACACCAAATAATGAATGACATCACGTGTGACAATTATCACACATTTTTTTTAGTATTACTATTAGTATCACTTATTTGAGTCAGAAACTAATTTATTCGGAGTTCATGACTACATCTTCCAATAAATGTCGCTCATAAGAATCAAACTCTCAATTTTAAAGATCTATTGATGCCTTATATACCAATAGACCAACAGTTTTTTGGTAACAATCACAATACATGATTGAATGTCCAAAACAATTAAATAACGTAAATTGGTCAAAACTAAAAAAAACATAAAGCAAATTGCATTTTTCAAAGCGAAACTGAGCTAATAATTAAAGTGCAGGGATATAAGTTAAGAGATAAAATTCTAAAACATTTCTGCAACATTTGGTAATAAATTACAAAATGTAAGGATAGGTATTGAAAACGAAAGTACTAGACTCTCCAATAGGAAAACTTTGATCACATAGAAGCCCATCTCCTCTTTTGTTACAGTAACCTGGGTAACAATGTTGATAGAACTTTGCTTCTCCAACAAAGATCAAATCCTCAAGTAATGCCAACTCCTTGATTTTCCATTCACTGAAAGGATAGCTTGTCTTGTGGGTCACATGAATTACTCCACCACAATAAAGCAAGTCTTTAGCATTGTTGAAAAACCCACGCACTAAATTCTTATGGAGCCTGCATTTATTTTATATATATATATATCAGTGTATACATTTTTTCTCGTATATTACTAAGTCAAATTAGAGAAAATAGAAATGACTAGCTTACCCAATCTGGAGGAAGGAACGTTCACGGTAAATGAAACCAGCATGAGGAAAATTGAACACTATCAAAATGGTACAACCAAGATTCTTGAGTTCAGTCAAGTTGTCTAACACCTTTGTATATTTTAAACTTAGAGACTCTAAAATGTTGTCATGTTAAAAAAAATAACCAAGTTAGTATTTAATACAAATCATTATATATAGAGAACGATAAAGAAAGTGCATCTTTCATAATTTGAAACGAACTAATAAATGAATAATAATGTATCCAATTCCGTGCTATGTATATTATTGTTTCTGATGTCGCCTTTTTCTTTTTCATTAATAAAATTTTTACTTATAAAAAAATAATATATCCAACTCAATAGTTGAAAAAATACCTATAGAATCTAGAGAAGTGGCAACAATGTTCTTAGCAGTACCAAATTTTCTAGCCAAACATAGTGCAAATGAAAAATCTCCCTCCCCAACAAGGAGTATCCTGTCAGAGCTTCTGTATTTAATTATATTTTTTTCTTCCATTGTGTTGCAGCTATGGTGCCTAAATTGTAACTTGAAAGTGAAAAAAATCACTAGTGGTGAATGGATATATATAGACACATATGGTTTCTAAAGAAATTTAATTTTCCACTTCACTCCCACTTTTTAATTAATAGCCTTTAATGTATGTCTGATCATCATTGCGCATGTGTTTGGGAATTGAGAAGCATGTCCTTTAACTTCTCCAAAAATAGAATTGATTAGTGTAGTGGAAGATAATGATATTTCCAACCTAGGGAATGAAAGGATGCACAAGGGATTAGACAAGGTATTCCATTGTCAAGCTCAATGTATTAGTAACACTCTAACACACTAACCTCATTAAACTATTAGAGTTGTTATGTTATATAAACAAAAATCAAAAGAACTTTTTTTTTTTAAGGTTACCACATGTATCATCGTACATTAATTTTGTCTGAGTTGTAAACATGGTATGTGGGGCTAATTCCCACATTTTTTTCATCCACAAGACTCGAACCCGAGATATTACTTAAGGGAAATCAACCAAGTATCATTTGAACCAGCACCCATTGGTAGAGCTTATAGTATTTGAAAACTATATTTGGAAATGTACTCAAAGTATCGTTCAAAATGTGAAATAAAACTTTTAGTAATCCGTCTATTAATAGTACCTTCAAAATATTTAAAAATTAAAATTACATTAATTACATCTGAAACTTTATTACTTTTTAGTCATTTTCAAATTTTAATAATTTCAATTCAAAACTAATTTTAACAAATAACTTTAATTTAATAAGGTAGTTATACAACTATTAAGTTAGTTTTATCGAAAAAATTCATTATCAACCCAACCCTTTAACTTTTTTAGTGCATTTGAAAACTTAAATTAAATAATTTAGAGTAAATTACACTGACACCTTCTGAGTTTTAATGAAATTACACAAACCACCCATCACTTTCTAAACTTACACAAACCTCCACTACTTTTGTACTTTCATTACACTAAGCACCCCTGTATAATAAATAAGTGTAATTTTTTTAACAAAAAATGTGATAAATGCAATTAAGTTAAACAAAACATGATATATTGTGTAGACAAGTCTAAATAATATACAAATCAATGTATCTTTATTATTTGTCTACACAATATATCATGTTTTGTTTAACTTAATTGCATTTATCACATTTTTTGTTTAAAAGATTACACTTATTTCTTATACAGGGTGGTCAGTGTAATGAAAGTACAAAACTATGGGAAGTTTGTGTAGGTTTAGAAAAGTGAAAGGTGGTTTGTGTAATTTCACTAAAACTCAGGGAATGTCAATATAATTTACTCAATAATTTAATAACACTTGTTCTTTTGTCACACCATAACCACTTTATTTTCATTCCTCAAGTCCATAATATGTGATCCATCTAAGCCATAGTCTCATCTAAATTTCGGTACACCTCAATTCCAAGTCATCGTCCTGGGAATGCTACACAATCGATAGTTCGATACCCAAAACATGCAATAACAATACATTAATATTTGTATCATCGTATCAATTTCAAAACCAATTTTGAAACTAAATATATGAATACTATTTAAGCAACTTCATATATAAATCAAAGCCTTATTATCACAAATCTCAAGTTGGGTCTTGCACAAAATCTTAAAATCAAAAGTTCCCAAAGTTGGATTAAACGACACCCTAACTTTGAAGTATATTTTTAAAAGAGAATAAAATATATTCTGGTATAAGGAGATAAGTTATCTCCTACAACCACTAAAATCATGATATGTGTCAGATTTAAACATTTTCTGCAAAAATATTTCTAAAACAAAATAGTACACGTATCATATTTTTATTAACTAAAAGATATAATTATGAGGAGATACTTTATTCTGTTTTTAAAAATGGATAATACAAAAACCAAACATTTCACAAACTTTGAACAAAAGCTAAAACGAGATAAAGGAGTAGAAATTACCTAAGAGTAGTTGGGAACATCAAAAGAGGAGAAGAACGATAGAACAATGGTATTGATGTAATGCGAACAATAAAGGGGGTGAGGAGAACACGATCTAAAGAACGGGTGATATTAATACCAAAAAATAATATATCATAAAGTAATATTTTCTTTTATGATTAATTCACAAGTGACATTTCACTTTTCCTACGAAAATATATCATTACATTGTACCAACACTTAACATCAAGACATTAATATAATGGTAAAATTATTGAACTAGTATTTTTGTAGTTAAATTATATAGAAAAGGATATAGACATTGACTTTAAGAGATTTTTATATTGTCTATATTATCTATTATTCCTACGTTAGCATTACCTATTAAATAAATATAATACAAATAAACGGTGAATAGTATACTAACAGTAAATTTTTAGACCATCTATGTATAGATATGACACTCTAAATTAAATTATGTTAAATTAGATATACATATATGAGTGTAAAAAATTCATACACTATCATTTTCGGTGCATAAATCTTTTTATCTACATATATGTTATGAGAAAAAGATGTATATACTTGTGTAAAAGTATTTTACACAGTCAGCATATTATCCAACATTCATTTTTAATCATTATTGACTTTTAAATTAAAGTAATACATATGAATAGTGGATGATGCATTACCTTTGTATAAAACTTTATACTATCACGTCATAAATATTACACTTACATATTATACTAATATTAATATTTAACACTAATAAAGATGATAAATATGTTTATTTATATAATTTGTTAAAATAAAATGTGTCACTTGACAACAAACAATGTTTCAGAAGAATAAATTATAGTAGTAGTTATGTTGTAATTTTAATTGAAAATAGTTGATATTATAAGTGCTATTTAAATAAAAGTTGACCAGTTTAAACTATTTTTAACTAACATGATTATATGATTAGAATAATTGTTATCATGTACTCTAATTTATAAATTTTCTAATTGAACCAGACAGTACCATCCAATTTTCATGATTGTGCAAATTATCTCATTAAACTCACCTGTTGAGTAAAATATTTCATAATAACAACTACAATAGAAAAAGCATCAATGTGCAGACCAGTTTTACAAATTACATTAATTTGCTACTAGCTAGAGTAGTGCCATTTCTATTAAAAAAGTAATGCCTTTCTACACTAACAAATAACAATACAATGGAGTAAAAATTAGAAGCCCATTTTGAACATAAAAGTACTACACTCCAACAGTGAAAGTGCGATTACAATTAGGACCATCTCCTTTTTTGTTAATGTAACCTGGGTAACAGCTAAATTTGAAATCCTCTTTGTCGCGATCCGATTTTTGGTTGGAAGACCGGCTCTACGACTTGGGAGGAGGCGAACTCGATTTCTACCTCTCCCGATTGATTTGGAGTCGCCACTACGTTTTTTGTGGTTAAAACGTAGAAAACTCTATAGTAAGCCCAATTAGGATAATATGGTCTTTAAGCAGAGATTCTGAGCTCGGGAGTCGATTACGGATCGGGGAAGGTATTAGCACCCCGTCCGCCCGTATTAAAACGGTACCCTCGCTAATAACATGGACTTTTATACCCTTAACAATTATTTATTTAGAATTACTTATTTTTATTATTGAGCCTGACAATATTGATTTTGGTCCTACGTACCCCTATTAAGGGGATCAAGGCTTACGTAGTTCTAGTTCNAAACGGTACCCTCGAAAATTGTTTAGTTACTTTGGTTAATTGTTAGTGATTTAGAAAATATTGGTAAGTTTAGAAATATCCATTTATTGAGTTGGTTAATATATAATTGTTTTGGTTCAACGAGACTAACAGTTCAGGAACGGTGTTGGTCGTAGACCTTCTCCTCATTTCCGGGGAGTTAGAGACGACTCGAACCATAACCTCACTATAAAAATCTCAATTTATTCGGTAAAATAATATTGGGTTATTTTTAGAATTAGGTAGCAAAATAGGCTGGGGAATTATTTTCTATATACATGATTAATAGCTTAGAGACAGCATTGGTTGTAGACATTCTTCTCGTTTTCGGAGAAGTTACAGACAACTCGAACCGTAACCTTACTAAAAAATCCATAAATTTTATTTAGTATACTAGTTTCTAATCATTTATAAATATAGGATTTTAGTAATAAAATAGTTTATTAATTATATATATATATATATNTAATAGCTTAGAGACAGCATTGGTTGTAGACATTCTTCTCGTTTTCAGAGAAGTTAGAGACAACTCGAACCGTAACCTTACTAAAAAATCCATAAAATTTATTTAGTATAATAGTTTCTAATTATTTATAGATATAGGATTTTATTAATAAAATAGTTTATTAAGAGATAGCATTGGTTGTAGACCTTCTTCTTATTCTCAGAGAAGTTAGAGACAACTCGAACCATAACCTTACTATAAAAATTCCATGATTAATTTGATAACATAGTTTCTAACTATTCGCACACATAGAATCTAGGTGATAAAACAGTTTATTAATTATACATATAGAATTAATAGTTTAGAGACGGTGTTGGTTGTAGACCTTCTTCTCATTCTCGGAGAAGTTAGAGACAACTCGAACCATAACCTTACTATAAAAATTCCATGATTAAATTGATAATATCTTATTATTTATACATATAGAGTTTAGTAACAAAATAGTCTTATTAATTAAAATAGTTTATATGGAATTGATGGTTGAATTTAGTGATAAAAGAGCTAGTTAATTAAAGTTGGAATATACAGTCATTATAATGATTATGAGATACATTCCAAGAAAATTGCATAGATGGCATAATGAAACAAAGAAAAGTTGAACCCCTCCACCTTTAACCCACTAACCAGAGAAAGAAAATGGGAATAGAATCCCTGATCACGCATCTCCCTCTCCTTGTGCATCTCTTCACGAATCTAGCCCGGAAAGACCCTCCAACCCGTGTTGGAGTGGACCAATGAAGGGAATCCCTTCTTTCTCGAGATGCATCGAACGAAATCCTCATCTTCTCTTCTTCGGTGGTTCATACGGGTTATTGTGGTGTTTGGTGATGGTACTCATCGATGAAGACCTCAACCTTCACGGTAGCTCGGATTCGGATGATGTTGTCTTTTACCTGTGAAGAGATGGTAATTCTGATTCTCATCTATTTCATTGCCTCATCATGTATGACTCTTAGTTGACTGTTTAGAATGCTCCCTTGCACTGGTTATTCCTTTAAGGTGTCTCATCATTGCTGCCATTCATGCTTATTGTAACTAAAATGCCAATGATGTTGTCTTTTACCTGTTGAGTGCCTACTTTTATTTGGGAATTATGCTGATTCACATTTGATTGTTCTTTATAACTGTGCAACTGAAATAGAATAGGTGCTCTGGGTCGCGACCCTTTATCTCCTGACTTGATGTTAACCTATGTGGACTTTCAGTTATGTACTTGCAGAAGTTTTTCAGAGTGCTGGTCCTCTTGCTCTAAAGCTGATGGGAACAATGCCATTCCACTAATGACGCTTATCCCATTAAGATATGCATTATGGCCAGGCACATCTTCCAGAATTTCATTTGACGCAATGTGTTCTGCATAGTCTAAATAAAAGCTAAGTGAGACATCCTTGAAAAACTGCAATCTCAGCAGTGGCAAAAAGTACTCCGGAGATGGCTTTATCAAGAGTTTCCCTGTTTCATGCTGCCACTGATTGTAAGGTTTGGACTTGAACATGCTTGGCCAGTGTATGTTGGGGGAAGCCATGATGTTGATGTTGATGATTCGAGAAAGTAATATATGAAGGAGTTTTGGATAATCACGGAACTAGAAGCTCTGTATTTTCCAATTGATTATTTTGTTGATTAATTGTAATCATTCTTGAGTATGGAACTTGTAGAATTTGTTCATGGCTATAGAAAGATAATGTGTAGGTTAAGCACTGTTCATGATTCGTAATGGTTGCAAGGCTGAAGTAACTACCCCTTTGTTAGATTTGTTGTTAATAACTTTGAGCAAATTGTGTACCCCATAGTATTTGATTCTAGTGACATGTCCTTCAAGTAATCAGGTGTCTTCCTACTAAAATGGGAGTTTGAAACGTGTTCATTTGTTCCTTTTTGTACACTGTTTGTTTGGATATTTCTAAATAATGTTTAATCAATCAAATAGCTAAAGATAAGAGCATTGGATCTCCAACATAATAGAATCATTCTAAATAAAGCCTTTTTTGTTGCCTTGAACGTTTACATATATATATTTTTTATTTTTTATTTTTTATTTTGGAAATGGTCCGGACGAAATTGGGTGTTCACAAGTGGATTCAGTGTGAATTTTATATTAAAAAACTCTTTATGTAATTAAGGTGAAGAATTAATCCCTTTTGAGATTTGTGATTGTCTCTCTCAACAAATATCGCTTCTAAGAATCGAAATTTTGATATTGTTTGGTCATCCTGAAGAGCTAGCATAACTTTACACGACTAGACCAATACCTTGTTGTTGGCCATTGTAAATTGATTCTTAGAGATGTGCGTAGAAGTGAATGATAAAAACATTAATAATGAATTGTTAACTATATATGAAATGAATAATGATATAATACTCTATAATAAATAAATGATGCTTGTTAACAAAATCTTGATTTTTAAAATCATTGTAGTTGTTTTATCTGTAATTTTCTTTAGACTTCATAAAAAATAGTTCGATTTGATGATAGAGAATGATGGTGATATTTGTAGTGATGGCATAGAGTGGTATTTAAGAAATGGGACATTCTTGTACTAATTTTTCTAGTAATCATTTAGTTTATCAAGAATTCAAACTTGGAATATTGTACCTTTTTTGTTACTTTTTTATCCGTTTTAGCACGTAATTTGTCCTAACAAAAAGATGAACCATGTAGTAGAATCACTTAAGTCCTTGACAAAATTATTCCGTAACTCTAATTGGTCAATCTTTTGAAATAGGTGTCTTCCCACAGCATTATTTAGGAAGAAAAATGCTATTTTTATAAAGTGTTTTACTTGGATTTCAAATGTTATATAAACTATGTTTTAACACATTTGTTAACTTTACCCGTTTTTTTCCTAGTGAACTAAATTTACTGTTATTCCAGAAAGTTGTTTTCTAGTTTGGGCTTCCCTTTCAGTATACAACGAGATAATAGAATTCTTCTTCAATAAGATATTGATATAGTGATATATGATCCTATTAAATTCTGGTTGATTTTTTAGAATAATATTTGTTGGATGTGATAACCACAAATATAAAAAGATTAGTTCATTACCCTTATGATGAGGAGTCAGACTCTTCTCCATTACCGGAGAAAACAATTAAATTTTTAAATGTATATTTAAGAGCAAAAATGTAATCCAATATAAGTTAAAAGGATACAAATATTTTTATCTTTTAATTTTCATGTATATTTTTAATTCATTGTCCTCTCCGGGAGAAGAGTCTAAATTTAGGATGAGAGGATTGATAGTATAAAAAAAATGTTACTCCCACACTTTTAAGTTTTAACTAGATTATATATATATATATCATAAATAAATATATATATCATAAAAATAGTTATTTATCTTTATTTTTAAAATATTATAAGATTATAATATTATTCTTTAATAGATAGTCTTAATAATAAAAAAATAGAGATAATCAAACTTTTAATAGGAGCAAACGAAGACAAAAGTTGAAAAACAAAAAAACGCTACCGAAATTCTTATAAAAAATGAAAGTCAAAACATTATAATATTGTCTTATTACACCAGAAGTAGTTATCATGGTAAATCCATTTAATTAAAATTGAAGATTATATGTGATTGTCAAACTCATTTTCCATAAAATTTGAAAACTTGACACTTTTGTGAGAAGATGTCAAACTATGTTGATGATATTTAGTTGGGAATGGAAGCAATAAATCCATCCATGGTATGAACAGTGAAAGTACAATCTACCCATTAAAGTTGTTTAGTATTTTATTTTGTTTTTCCTTTGTAGTAGGGACTCCTTTTCTTTTGAGTAGGGGACCTTGAATGTAAAGCTATGAATAGCCCTAAAAAGAAAAGATAGTCCTTCTTTTTCTATTCAATAGTTTAATTTTCCTTTTTTAATTCAAAGGAGACCAAAACTGTAATGAAATGTGGACATGAATAAGTGAAGGAGGATAAGAAGTGGGACTTGTGATGATGAAAGATGAGAAAAGTTGGGAGGTAGTGATGAAAAGAGGGAAATCAATAAAGCATAGTGTTGAGATCACTTATGTATTTGTTGTATGTTTGTGTGAGTTTATATGATTATTGTGGACTTTGTAACTCATGGTTGGTGGTGTATTTATTGGGAATTTGAAACTTAACATGTGCAATGTTTAGGAATTCTTGTTACCTTTTGCTTACCCATTATCAAAGTCATCTTGTGTTATTGTATAGTTTCCCTTTCACTATCAATTTTGGGAAAAATATAAAACATTTCACATGTGGCATGTTTTGATTTGATGTATTATTGATGACCACCCTACAATGTCCATGGATCCAATTAAGTGACCAAGAAAAAATTCAAATACATGATATCTTTGAACTACTTTTACTAGTAAGTCTTTTATATTATTAAGGGTATTTTCATCCTATTAATAATGAATAAATATATTTTGGAGTATGTGACTATCATTTCTAAAAATGTAGTTGATATGAATTGAAACATTAACATTTTGATGATTTTGAGAATCTTATAGAACAATACACTACTAGACTAACATATTGTTGATATGCGTATATAACAAGTAACACAACTAATGAGGGTCCATAAATATTTTGTTTTTGTGCGAGATAAACATCTATATGTTTTAGTTATGCAATTTTGTTTGGTTGGTGGTAATATAAGGAGTAATTTTTTAATAAGACAAAATATCAATGATATGAAGTATTATTGTGCAAGGGTACTCCATATGGCATTAACAAATTGTGAAATAAGTTTATTCATGTGTGTGGATGGGTGATGATTCACAAACAAATTAATTATGCATAAAATATTTAGATTTGAAAGTCATAATATATATATATATATATATATATATAAAAGAGTTCTCAAACCTTAAATTTCCTCAATTTAATATCAATTTTGGGTTACTTGCTTGAACCTAATCAGTTTGGACTGGATAAAAAATGTTAGAGGTTATTTGAGTTAAAAAATACTACCTCATCCTAGTAGTATGCCAATTCTTTAACATGATTGGATGATTATTTTTTTTGGGGTTTGAGTTTTGTAATCAGATAACTCACTAATTTTCTAAATTTTTTAAAATATTCTTTTCACACTTCATATAATTTAAGTTTCAAAACTCAATCCATCTGGTTGACAGGCCATCTCCTCTCAATATCAAACACCTTCCAACTTTAACACTAAAATGTGAAGCACAAAAATAAACTCCAGTACCTGAATACTACTATAGTCTAATATTCATACATTGATAGTGTAAAAATTTATACATAATGCATTATTCACTTTTATTTGTAGTACTTTTTTGAAAGTCTATAATAAATGGTGGATGACACAATGACAGTATAACTCTTACATCATCGGTGTATACATCTTTTTCTCATTCTATTATCAAAGATGTCCATATTGTCTTAGACATGACCTTCATATGTAAAAGGACAGCCTAGTGGGGTATGGGGAGGGTGAA
>NC_032011.1:2506860-2512947 GCF_001865875.1 Lupinus angustifolius | reverse complement strand
TTCGCCTCCTCCCAAGTCGTAGAGCCGGTCTTCCAACCGAAAATCGAGTCACGACACCACTTTAAAAAAATATATTGTAGAAAAACCATGTTTTGGGCAGAGAGGCACAAAGTAGTATAGTACATCAAAAACAGTGGATGCTTAGAAGTACACACAAAGACATAGAATGGCCATCTGCCACTCAGAAAGACAACTAAAGGGTCAATATTCCTTATAAGCTCACTTGTTTTCAATGATGTCACATATTTTATATCAAGTTAATTATATATTAATATCTAGATAAAATAAAAAATTTAAAATAAAAAAGTAATAAAATGAACTATTCTGATTAGCTTGGAATATGGAGTAGAATATTGTTTGGGACACGTAATCTTCATCTCAATATTCCTTCCTCGTTCTTTTACTCTTTGTTTGACAGCTAGCCCTATACCTTCTTTCTCAATTTTATCCTCAAACTAAACACTTTTTCAATTCGACCCACTTTCTTCTCATATTCCTGTACATTCTCCAAAAATAATGTGTCTCTAAACACATTGCAAAGTTTCAAAATGCATCACTTTCAAATCAACTATTTGATTTGGTAAATTATTTGTTATAACTAATGGCATTCCCACGTAAATGAACTAATATTTTTTTAGATAGTGGGAGTATCTCTTCCCAATAAGTTCGCTACTAGGAATTGATATTTTTAAGGTACGACTAAATATGACACCTTAAGATATAGAGAAATCTTATAATATTAGACGAACGTTGTTTCTCGGTAAATCATTTTTTTGGTATAGCAAAAACATCTTATAACCTTATGAGAAAATAACTAATTCATTTTGAGGTGTGTGATTACCCCTCACAACAAGTATCATTCTTAGTAATCGAATTTTTAACTTTTTAGTTGATTTAGCGATCCAATAAGGTCTTACACTACTAAATTAACATTTTATTTATACTGGATAAATCATTTACCTAAATATTAATTAATGATTAATATCGAGAATCAAAAGATTAAAAACATAAAAGTACCCGTATCTCAATATATTATTAAATGCATTATTTTAATAAAAATACCAATTACTATTGCTTCATTCCTTTTTAACTATCTTTTTAATATTCGTCTCTTTAAAACATCAATAATGAGACTAATAGTTGTTTTTACAATTCTACCCCTATCTGATTAATAGAAATATAATGATTGAAAATAAATAACTATAATTGTAACATAGATACAAATGCAAATCGGTAAAATATTAAATAAATTTGAACAAACTACAGCTTTAAAACAGATAAAACCTAGTACGTTCTTTTCAGAAAAATAAATTTTCTTATTGACCTACTGAAAAGGTCAACGTAGTATTAATGACTGTGTTTACAACTTCAACTCAACCTAATTAATAAGATAATACAGAATGCATAATAATATTCGTTCCAATTTATTCGTTTTATTGGAGAAAAATATGTTCACTGAGAAATATAATGATTTTGTTAATTTAGATGAAATTTAATGTGTTTTTTTCCCGATTTATCATTCTTTATTTAGTTATTAAATTTTTTATTATCAATAAAAAATATATTAAATAAAGATAAATATGAAAAATAGCAATTAATACATCATTCAACTCATATACATGATAAATAAATTGAAAAATCTTCAAAATGGACAGATAAATAAGAACATACATAATATTATATTTATATAAAAAAAATTAATAAACTATCATACAACTGTAATATAAACCAATCATATTAATTTCACTTTTATTTTATGCATTATAGTTTTAAAATGAGTGTCAACAAATTCGCTTCCCATTAGGGATGACAAAAATTCTTATCTTATAGGTACCCATTAAAATATCCACAACTAGTAATTGCAAAAATAACTTATAGATTAGAAGATGTATCATAATATTCACCATATAAGTAACCATATATTTATAAATTAATTATTTAATTAAATATTTTGAATATATTATAATTTTTTATTATTTTATGATTGTATAATATCTTTATTATTATTTTATAATGAATTTTAGAGATTAAAATATAATGATAAATTTAGCATGTACATAACTTAATTACTCATATAATAATTATTTTATATATATATTAATTATTATAAAATATATAGATATATATTTAAACTAAAAAAAACTTGTTAGGTATAGACAAATACTTACTACTCATATAAATACCCACAAATAATGACTAGGAGTATGGGAAAGTACTATTCTCACATTCTGCCCTGTTGCCAATCTTACCTCCTACACTACAAGAAATTATTATATGTCATTTCTAAATCAATCCCAATAATAAATAAATAAAATAGCATTGTACTACACATGTTTAAGTGTGTTATTAACTACAATTAATGATCAAAATAATTAGACTACAAATTTGTCAAGCTTGAATCAAAACTTTAGAAATTTACAATTTGCACCATTTTCCAATAAGTCAATTATTTGTTGGTGTAATTAATTATTAATGATCAAAAGCTTGAGTAACTGGAATATATCACAGAATTCAACCCAGGCAGTAATTGAATTTGACAGAATGATAAATGAAATAAAAGTGAAACTATCTTCCTCCAATTCGCATAGTTAACAATAATTGATAGAACTAAAATACAGAAACATAGCTAGAAGACCAAGATTTTTCTCTACACATACCTTTGATTAATGATAATAAAGGGGAAATTGCATAATAATGAATACAATTCTCTTCATAAACCATTACAATTTTTTTCCTTATAATCAATGACAATAATATAACATAAAAAACTTTCACAAAACCAAAATTAAAATTACAATACTGATGAAAAACCTGAAGCTCTTGGAGAAGTTGTTGGAAACAGTGGCAACAAACGAGGTTCTGCATCTCTTGGAGTTGGAGGTTTCGGTGAAGGGTGCAAGAAAAACCCTTTCTCCTTTATAGCTTTCTCTTCCACTTCAGAAACCAACCGGGTCGGGTCAAACGGGTCGGGTATAAGCGGCGTCACTGGGCTAAGAATTAGCGGCGGAAAATCGACAACACTTGGAGATAAGATCTCGGATTTCCGTTGCGAATAAACCGGGTTCAAAGGATTTATCTTGAGGTGGTTGAGTGATTTTCTTCGCTCATAAAGCTTAAACCCGGTTTGGTTTTTTATTTATTTGTGGGTATGGGATATTATGATGGGTCGAGTTTCCGGTTCGGTTAGAAGAAGAAGAAGAAGAAGAAGCTTGTTTTGCAGTTTCTGAAGATCCAGTGAGCATTTGAACCACTTGCTTGAATGAGGAAGTGTCAGCTTGAACAAAAGTTGTCGGGCTCGGGTTTGTGGAATCGGATCTGATAATGGGTTGAGGAATGGTGAAACCATTGTTGATGTTGTTTGAGGTACGAGGTGAAGAGAGAAGAAGTGATGTTTTTTTATTCTCCATCACCATAGACATGTCTTAGTTAGAGACTCTCTCACACTGGTTTTGAAGGAGAAGAACAACAATAACAAATCAAGAAGAGTATGTGATTGGAGAATTGTATTCAAGTAATTATAATATTATAAGATATATGGATACTTTATTTTTGTTTGAATAAGAAAATGATTTTGGGAGGTTTTTCAAAGTTTTCTACTTATTTTTAATGTTATTCCATACATACATTCTCTAACTGCTTTAATGTTAGTCAAATTATATTTACTAATGTTATAAAAGTTTGAGATTCATTTCCTTATATGTTATTATGTTTAAAAATCTATCTCGGTAAATATTGATTGTAGATGTGAATATAATAAAGAAATAAAAACTCTTTGAGAAGATGATATAATAAAGAAATATGATTAATGAAATATTTGAATATTCGGCTTCTGAGTAGAATAATGATTGAACAAGTCACATAAGATAAAATCACTCTAATACAATGTATAAATATAGGATGATAAAGATTGACTCAATTCAACTATGAATTTGTCCAAGTAATTTATTAAATAAACAAAAACTGTTATAAATGATAAGATAATAATGATCCAGATAATAAATAACAAAATAAACAAAACTAACTATATCTTATATAAGATAGAAATCTATCAATCCAAATATATCTACTACACCTATTTTAGTATTATTAACTAGCTAATATACTAATTTATGGATTATGATTTTAAATAGAGAGTAAAATATCAATTCAACTCCTCAAAGATATAATAGTGACCAAGTTAGTTATCTAAATAAAAATAATATATATATATATATATAAATATAAGTCTTTCGTGTTTTTTGACCTTATCATTTTACTTCTTCAAAATTTGAAAAAATCAAAATAGTCCTAATAATTTCAAATATGGCTAGATTAGTCAATGTTAGCATATTTTATGATATCTGATAGAGACTAATTTAACAATAAAGAGAATTAATGTGACTCATATTTAAAAAAATATGATCCTTTTGAGTTTTTTAATTTTTGAATGATCAAACTAGTAAGATTGAAAAACATGAGGAACTATAATAAATATTTATTCTAAAATAATTATCCAATTAGTTTTAAAAGTATAAATTGTAATAAAATGAAACTAACTAAACCCTAAATAAAATTAGGCTCTTTCAATATAAATATATCTAACATGAATAAAATTATTCTCCCATATGATGTTTTGGAAATAAAAGTATTGGTCAAGGTGGTAGATTTGTTCCTTGCCCATTATATGGAAGAAAATCTAAAGCATTCCAAGTTGCTTAATTTCGGGTGCACAATAACATCTATTATATTACTTCTATTTCAATACCTGATTATTTTTTTATTAACCAATGCATGCATGATCTAGTTAATTCATTTAGTCTCTTCTATTATTTCAATATCAATACATGATAAAGTTAAATTATGTAATATTATCATTTCAATCTCGATCATCAATATAGTTTTTTTTCACATATCACAAACAAAGAGAAATTTGTTACCATTTTTAAACCGTGTTGTTTTGGCTGACAACTAAAACTTATATCAATGATTTCAATTATATTAAAAACTGATTTGATTATGTGCTTTCAATTATATAGTATTTTTGTATTTGTATATAACAATTGCATTAATGAATTGAGTTTTACTAATTATTTTTAATTATTAATATCTAAATATTATAATTTTAAAAGTTATTTTTGGTACATTATAATATTAAGTTGACCAAATATCAAGATATAAATGTCTTCTCTTTATTTTAATATAGTTAATTTGAAGTCACCCAACCATTGATTTGGGGAATTATAAGACATTTATGTAACCACTCTAATATATTGTATTATTATATAACGTAGTTTCTCAATTCATATTTTCAATTTGTCAAACATTCTGTATTTATCTTCTTAGTATTTTACCAATTTTTTCACTAAAGTTGTTCGATCAACATATCTTCCATTTATGTGACAAAATAAATTCGTCGGTTATTTCAACATCAATAATGTAAAAGTCAATAACTTTCATTAAATTTCTTTAAATATAAACTTATATACATTTCAAGAGGAAGATATTCATCAACGATAATGGATATGCATTTTGAATAGTCTCTTACATGTACAAAAGATGATTCGATAGAAAATTTTAACTTTCGTGAATACTTTTTTTATGTGGGAATATAAACAATAGAAGAACATGAATATGAGAAATTGTAAAAGAACATCGTAAAAATAATTAATGAATTATTGTTGGGGATGTTTGAAATATGTTATTATATGAAGTCTCACATTGTCTAGAATTAGAATAGAGTAGAATATCAATGTTATATATTGGACTCATGTCCCTTGTTGTAATGTGCACAAGATATAAGTATCAAATAGAAACACCACATGGGCAGGTGGGCCCATGGGTGTACTAGGGTTTGTAATCCTAATTCTCTAATAATATCTTGGTAGGCGCTCAGCGCTCCCGGGGACGTAGGCACAATTGGCCGAACNATTAGAATAGAGTAGAATATCAATGTTATATATTGGACTCATGTCCCTTGTTGTAATGTGCACAAGATATAAGTACCAAATAGAAACACCATATGGGCAGGTGGGCCCATGGGTGTACTAGGGTTTGTAATCCTAATTCCCTAATAATATCTTGGTAGGCGCTCAGCGCTCCCGGGGACGT
>NC_032011.1:2505361-2506760 GCF_001865875.1 Lupinus angustifolius | reverse complement strand
GCAACCTAAATATACACACCCAGTTGCAGTTAAATATATATCTCCAAACTTGGGGGAGAAGCAACATTTGGAATGGCAACGGTTCAGGTTTTATCTTCCTCAACATCAGAACTACTTAAAATGAGTATTCAACATTTTTTTGCATTATATCAAACTATAATCTGAATTGGAGTTCAGCTATAAAGCTTGCAGAAAATTTTAACACGGAATTTAAGCATCAAAAGTTGGTCTGTGACATATTGCTTCAATACATGAAATTCCACAAATAAAAATACGGAAGAGGTCATCTACCTATCAATTACAACATCTCTTATCCACTGGTTTGACACTCATTTCATGTCCATCTAATTGTCCATAATTTACATGTATTTGACATATTCGAAATTCGGATAAACAGATTTCCCTCCTCACATGGGGAGCAATTCCAGATTAGCACATAATCTCGATACTATTAACAATATGATGATTCATGATAATTCATTTATGGGTCACGAATAAATCAATTCAAAAGCATATTTTTAGTGCAATTTATGAACACATCTAAGAATGTGTTTAACCAAAAACCAAAATATAAAAACACACCCATGAGTATGTTTTAGTGAGGTTGCAAATGAGATGAGCATATCGACATACCTTTTTAGTATGACCAGTAGCTACCATGATTTCATACATCTTGCGCATAAGCATTTCTTCTTCCACCTACAAATCAGAAATACAAAATTCAGGGAATTCAAGTCATTGCAGATGACCAAGTGAATTTGTATTCAATTATTCAATATAATGTTGAATTGCTGATCAAATAAAAGTTCATCTGAAGTTAATTATGTCTTGAGAATCTTGATGCTTAATATTAATGAATTTGTGTAGTAACATGACACTATGACAGTCATCATCATCAGAAGGGGGAAATATCAACTTGGTCATTTTTTAATTATATATTTATATTTTTTTTACCTCTTTTCATCATATAAACATGTCATTGCAAGTAAGATAGAATAAATATCATGAGTTGTGTCATAATCTAAGGTGGCTTTTCAACAAACCATCTAAAAGTCTGTTATAAACATATCATGCAGAAGGTCAACCACACAAAGTCTCATAAATCAATAGGAAAGAGTGTTCGTCGCAAGAGACCGACAAAAAAGGACAGCCTAGTGCACAAGGCTCTCACCTAGTGAGGTATGGGGAGGGTGAACATGTGCATTCCTACAAGCCCTAAAAACAAAATTGAAAATTGGGGAATTGCAGAGAAATACAGAACCTGAAGTTTTTGCAATTCATGGAGCAATGATTGACGTGTTTCCTTCAGGATTTCATTCTGTTTATCTATATGCCTATTCATCAGAATCAAAACCAGTTGTAATATAAAAAAAGATGAAAAATAGAAGTTAAAGGAAAG
>NC_032011.1:2505014-2505261 GCF_001865875.1 Lupinus angustifolius | reverse complement strand
AAAAAGAACAGCACAATTTCAATGATCTTCTTCTTATTTTGTTTTAGGATATGGATTTGGGTTCGGGTTTGTAATATTAGAACTCCATAGAATCCACTTCTAGAATATAACGGCAAATGAAACTATCAAATTTATAAATTATTCTATTAAAAAATAAATTAAAATCATAACCCTTAAATATTTATTTGTGTTATATGTCGCACTCTTAACCTAATAATGGATCCTAGGTGATCCGGATTCAATTTAG
>NC_032011.1:2504656-2504914 GCF_001865875.1 Lupinus angustifolius | reverse complement strand
GTCTAAGACTCTAAGAGGATATGAAATCCCTAACCTTCTACTCCATAGTTGTGTTCCACTTTCCTAAAAGAAAAGATATTTATGTTTATTCTCCATCTTCATCCAGTTCATAGCTGGAAAACCGTGAACGAAAAAAGAAGGTGTTAACATGCCATGTATCTTTTCCATCTTCAGTACTTTAAACAGTATTGTAGAAGAATGAGAGAAAAAATTCAGAGTTTTCTCTGGTTTGTGACTGGGGTACCTCACCTTCCTCCA
>NC_032011.1:2503501-2504556 GCF_001865875.1 Lupinus angustifolius | reverse complement strand
GTTTGTGCAAGAAATCTGAAGGAAAAAAATGTATTGAGTAATGCATTGGAAAAGCAAGAGCAAACTCATAATTTAGATGCAAAAAGATGCACTTCATAAATTTACTTGAATGTAAACACCTTATATATGCATTAATTTCTTGTCTGCTAATGCTTTCACACTAGAACATCAGAATTAGAGTGGTAAATGCAAGGTCTAAAACTTCAAACAAGGCTTGCAACATAAATGGCACATCAGAACATAATGATATTATTAATGTCAACTCCATATGGAGATTTTACTCTCCTTACGGGGCTTCTACTAGTCTCTTCCACATATGTCCAAACCACCTCAGACGCAATTCTAGCATCTTTTCTACAATATGAGCTACTTCAACTTTCTCCCTAATGCATTCATTTCTAATCTAATCTTGTCTAGTATGTCTAATCATCCTAATAACAATTATAAGAATATACAAAATATCATCCACAGCCCAAATATTAATAAGCAATAATCATCTAATTATGCATAACTGTTAACTTCCAGACAAAAAAACATTGATTAAATTGGCTCTATCAACAAAACAAAATAAAAGGGTTGAATGAAGAATATTTCATCTACATTCTTTGGCATTTTTCATTTAGGGAATGAACATTTATATAGTATATACATTATACTGTGCTCATATATACTGTTTTCGCCAAGAATCCTACAGAACAAAGTACTCAACAAAGTGTACAAGTATAGAATGGTCCATGGAACAAAAGGTTGAGCTGATGATTTCTAGTTTCCCATGAAAGTAGGCCCTCTAAGGTTAGGATCTCGCCGGAGTCGACATTCCTCCTCCTTCAAGTACTCTAGCAGAGACTGTGACTCATTTTTCAGGTCTGTCACTACACCATACCAATAAGGACTAGTCCTTTGAAAATTGTTGAAGTGGTTTGGCTGTAATGGTTCGGGGTTTGGTGGTTCAATATATGTGTTGTATTGATCAGAAGACAAAGGGTTGCCCCATCTATCAATTTGATTAAACCTGTAGTTGCCATGGTATAGCAAGTTTTCATGATTTGCAGTAG
>NC_032011.1:2501066-2503401 GCF_001865875.1 Lupinus angustifolius | reverse complement strand
CATGAGTATCTCTGATAATGATTTATGCATGAATGATTGAAATGTATGAATGTCATGAGGATGTAATATTTGACTCATGCAATATGTATGCCTGTTATAATTTTCCTTATTTTTTAGTTCATATGAAGATGCATGAATAATTTATTTTTCTTTTTCGATATTTTGGTGGTGCATGTACGCTGGTGCATGAAATGCAACATTTGAATGATTTGTTATTACGAATGTATGTAAATGAATATAAATGTGTGATGGTATATTATTTTTTGTATAAATAATAGATGAATGTTTGATTTCTTGTATGAATGTTTGAATGATGCATGATATATTTTTTTATTTTTTGATGAATATTTGAATGATGAATATTTTGATGAATGTATGAATGAATAGTATGCATGAACTTGAAGTAGTAATGTCAATGTTTTTTAATGCCCTTAGGGTATGATAGACCCTATTTAGGGGAAATATAGCCTTAGTTACAATATAATAAAATGTCATGATGAATTTGACACCTATTATACTGTTAAGGCCAATTCTTGAGTTAAATGATAAAGTTGTGAGCTTATTAAGATGGAAGAGAACATATCCATAGGGCAATGAGCCCATCGATAGGAATGAAAAAATTATCCATAGGGCGCTTAGCCTATTGTAGGGAATGGAAAACTTATCCCTAGGGCGCTTAGCCCATGGTAGGAATGAAAATTGTCCCTAGGCGTTGAGCCCATGGCAGGGAACAAAACAATTATCCCTAGGGCGCTTAGCCCATGGTATGGAATGAAAACTATCCCTAGGGCGCTTAGCCCATGGTAAGGAATGAAAGAATTATCCCTAGGGCGCTTAGCACATGGTAGGGAACGAAAATATTATCCCTAGGGTGCTTAGCCCATGGTAGGGAAGGAAACAAATATCCCTAGGGCGCTTAGCCCATGGTAGGGAACGAAAACATTATCCCTAGGGCGCTTAGCCCATGGTAGGGAATGAAAAATATATCCCTAGGGCGCTTAGCCCATGGTAGGGAATGAAAAATTATCCCTAGGGCGCTTAGCCCATGGTAGGGAATGGAATATATTTAGTCGTCCTTATAGAATAAGGCCATCAAAGTGCAATGATGTCCTCGAAACATTCAAGCATGAAGACTTTTTAGGGACAAAAGTCCTAATTTATAAATGGTGAAGGATAAAGTTTGGGTTCTGCTTCCCGTGTCCTAAATAAGGTACACTTGTAAGGTTCTGGATAGTCTAAAGGCCACAACCCTATGGCGGAGGTACTAGGTCTTCATTAAAGTGGACTCGGTAAGATCTTTAGACTTCTAGGTCACCAGATCGCATCCAATCCCAAAAGAAAGGAAACCAAATATCATGGACTAGAAACGAGAAGGATCGAGCCCTCCAAGCCGCTAACTCATGATACCGGAAACGATCTGGGTGGTCCATTCCGCCAATACCAGATATGACTCGAAGTCATTTACCGGCAAAACAGATGTCCCTTCTATCTCAAATCCTAAGCACTAATACCCGGGTCAAGGCATATGTGTGTGCAAACTCAAGTGTACAACTTTAGTGTGTGAGGAAGCCTACAAACCTTAAAAAAAATTCCCACCCCCCAATAAGTTTCAAAAAATAATCACATGAACTTGCAAACAATGAAACAAGATAGTTTTAGATAATAAATCAACGTTCTAAAGAAAGAACACAAGATAGAAACAAACAAACAAAAAACAAAAAGGGTATTCAAGTCCATGTTATTAACGGTTCTAGGCCTGACTCTCTAGTGGGTTTTCCCCAGTGGAGTCACCAGCTGTCGCGATCCGCTTTTCGGTTGGAAGACCGGAGCTACGAATTGGGAGGAGGCGGACTCGATTTCTACCTCTCCCAATTAATTTGGAGTCGCCACTACGTTTTTTGCGGTAAAACGTAGAAAACTCTTATTTATGCCCAATTAGGATAATATGATCTTTAAGCAGAGATTCTGAGCTCGGGAGTCGATTACGGATCGGGGAAGGTATTAGCACCCCATCCGCCCGTATTAAAACGGTACCCTCGCTAATAACATGGACTTTTATACCCTTAACAAATATTTATTTAGAATTATTTATTTTTATTATTAAGCCTGACAATATTGACTTTGGTCCTACGTACCCCTATTAAGGGGATCAAGGCTTACGTAGTTCTAGTTCGAAAATTGTTTAGTTACTTTGGTTAATTGTTAGTGATTTAGAAAATATCAGTAAGTTTAGAAATATGAATTTATTGAATTGGTTAATATACAAATGTTTTGATTCAATAAGACTAATAGATTAGAATTGGTGTTGGTCGTAGACCTTCTCCTCATTTATATG
>NC_032011.1:2418455-2500966 GCF_001865875.1 Lupinus angustifolius | reverse complement strand
GTTTATTAATTATATATATATATATATATATATATATATATATATATGTGGAATTAATAGTTTAGAGATAGTGTTGGTCGTAGAGCTTCTTCCCATTCTCAGAGAAGTTAGAGACGACTCGAACCATAACCTTACTATAACAATTTATGATTAATTTGGTGATAAAATAGTTAGGGACACTACATGAAATTAAGTGATACAACTGTTATGAATCACTTTTATATAAGAAATTTAATAGCTTAGAGACGGTGTTGGTCGTAGACCTTCTTCCCATTCTCAGAGAAGTTAGAGACGACTCGAACCATAACCTTACTATAACAATTTCATGATTAATTTGGTGACAAAATAGTTAGGGACACTACATGAAATCAAGTGATACAACCGTTATGAATCACTTTTATACAAGAAATTTAATAGCTTAGAGGTGGTGTTGGTTGTAGACCTTCTTCTCATTTTCAGAGAAGTTAGAGACAACTCGAACCATAACCTTACTACAAAAATCTCATATTTAACTTATTTAATAATATATTATTCTTTTATGTGAAATTATATATAGAGTTAATAGTTCTTTTATTAATCTACAATTTTCACTATGTAAAAAAGAATAAGTCAGTAAACTCTTATTTTGTTAAGCGTGTAAGAATAAATTAAATTAAGAATGAATAAAACAAATACATTCACAACAACTACATATATAAACTAAGTAAAAACAAAAGTGAAAGAAAATGAATAAATGGTAAGTGAAATAAAGAAGTAGGAGAGGGGTAACCCCATACGGGTTCTTTGATCCCCAAATTAGAAAAGGGAATTTCAATCCCTAGCCTCCCTTCTTCTTCACTCCTTCGACGGCAATGGTGACGGTTTGTGGTGGGTTGCGGTAGTTCGCGATGGTTGAGATTGTGTTGTTTCCGATGGCTTATGGTGGTTCGGTTCTCACCCCGGTGGCTTATGATGGTTCGGTTCTCGCTTCCGGTGGCTTATAATGGTTCGGTTTTCACTCCCGGTGACTTATGTTGGTTCGGTTTTCACTCCTGGTGGCTTAAGGTGGTTCAGTTCTCACTTCCGGTGGCTTAAGGTGGTTCCGAATCAGGTAATTATTGCCTTATTTTTTGTCAATTCATTACCTTATGTTGATTCTTGTTTTTCTGTATTTTTTATGGATTTATGCAATTTCGATTCACTACATTTACTGAATGATAATCCAGAGTCACTCATAGCTGAGCCAATATCGATTAAAGAGTACCCAGGATATATGCTACGTCAATTGAGCCAGGACGTATTCCCTCGGTGGTTATTCACACCAACTCGGAGGAGAGGTAATTACTCTCCTTATTCCTCATGAACCCTCACCCGTTGCATGAGATTCAATTAGGTTCCAGATTAGTAATGTTAAGGGAATAATCCCTTAGCTATTGAAATTTTGCCTAACTGGTGGAAATACATTGACTAAAACAAATTTCAATCGTAAATTTTATATTCCAGTCCATTATATGCATGTGCGTTTCTGATTAGAGACAATCATGAATACTCTTATGAGTTTAAAGCATAAGCCACAACAAGCAAGACATTTTCATAAGACAGATTTTTATGGTTTGGATGCTTACCTGAGTGTATGCTCTTTGCTGTACGATATGTATGCTGCCACCTTCTTGGTTTATGATGCTTGTGAAACGTGTCTCTATTTTTTTCAGATTTGCTTTTGCTTGATTGTATGGAAGTTGCTCTCTGGTTATGGTCGTGTGAATAGATGTGATGTAACTATGGTATTGTTCCCCTGGTTACTTCTGCCTTCCTCTCTGATTGTCCTCTCTCAATGTTATGTATTTTGAATGATGTGAGTATGTTCTCCTTCCTGTGTTGTAGGTGTATGTAGCTTGATATTTCTGGGTGCCGGTATAGGCGTGGATTTTCTGGTTGGTTACGAGCTTTGTAAGTCACTCTGCTTCTACGTAATCTGGTTTATTTTCTTTATATAGCTCTCTGATTTATTACGCGTATGATATATGTGTTGTAATCTCTGCCTCTGTTGCAATGTATATGTGTCTGTAATCTCTGTTCTCTTTTTATCACTGTTGCCATGTATGCTCTGATAGAACTGTGTATATGGCTATTTTCTTTGGCCTTTCTAATTTGGAATATGTTCTTTGATTTGGTTGGTGTTGTTCTGGAAATGAGTTTGGTAAAGATGAGAACCTATGCCTGGCCACCAAGGCTTCTAGCCATATCAAAAAAAGTTACATAAACCCCCTTCTGGCAAGTGTTTGTGCACACGGCTAAAATTCCACTTCCCATCATAACAATCTTTAAGAGGATGCTACTCTTGTTTATGCTAATGATGGTAAGGAATAAATTATTATTTTTTCCTACATGGGGTTATGGAATGAGGATTTTTGGATTGTTGGTTACCAAACAGGGCAAAGGGGATAAGGGTGGATTTATATGCTAGGATAATATCAGTATGAGATTGGAGAAGAGATATGTATATGTGAGGGTGTTGCTGTGTTGCACCTTCGAGGGGATATTTGGGTTTTTTTCTCTTCTCTCTCTCATATCAGTGACTTGACTAATACAGAGGAGAAGCTGAGATTAGAAGGATGTGTTGTGAAGCAATATTATGGAGGAGGTAACATAAAAATAATAGAATATGAAATGTGTATATCCCCCTATAACTGTATATGATAGCTTGTTCTCCCCCTTTTACCCCCGTCCAATCTGCTTGGTGCTTGTCCCTTTTATACTGATTGAGGGTTCATGGAAACCTCTTGAGTTGCCAATTGAAATCCAACGTAGGATTACCCTTTTGTTTTCTGACTATTCTATTTTGATTACTCCACTTCAATGCTGCCTATTATTCCTGCCAATTATGTCTGATTTGTAACTGAAAAGGTGAGGTTTTCAGATTTGCCTCTTTTAAATTTCCATGGTTTAGTGAGGCCTTAAAGCTGCCCCTGACTGTTGATAGGGATTTGTAACTGAAGGACCTATGATTTCTGCACTGCCTTTGCTCTTTATGGCTTGTTTATGATTTGATTGATAACCCATGGATATCCCTTGCTGGTTCGTAACTAAAATTGGCTGTTTCAATATTACTACATTTATGCCCCAATATGTAATTGTCTAAAAAACTTACTCTTTGATCTCTTTTTGCAGGAATGACTATCAGAGACATCATCAACACCTTTTTAGGTGAATATCATATTCAATAAATCATCAGTCAACAAGCAGGATGTTACATAAGATGATAAGAGGGACAAATAATTAGTTTTATCACTGAAAACAAACTGAGTATATAGGCAAATAGGTTAGATTTGTTCAGTTACATATATAGGTGAGATTTAAATCACATACATTGAACCAATTGGCAAGTAATAATCCTTTTGTATAATATACAAGCCACTGAGGCAGATAATGTTTATGAACATCTAAGTACTATTCGTATAGGTGAGATTTAAATCACACATACATTGAACCAATTGACAAGTAATAATCCTTTTGTACAATATACAAGCCACTCAGGCAAATAATGTTTATGAACATCTAAGTACTATTCAATGTGATCTAATATATTTAACAGAATTGACACTCATAATAGACTTTTTACATAAATTCCAACGTGGTCCCTTCCAACAACAGTATTGACAAGTAATAATCCTTTTTGTTGTTTTTGTATTTTAATTTATCTGACAAGTGGCCGGACAAAATTGAGTGTTCACACTCTTCTTTAACCAATATTAAATTTTCAAGTTCTGCAATCTCCTCAATTTCCCACTCACTGTAAGGATAAAAAGTCCTGTGGGTGATATGAATTTGTCCCTTATAGCCAAGAATGTGTTTAGCATTTCTAAAAAACCCTCTGACTAATTTCTTGTGACGCCTGCAATTAAATACAAGTATACATAATTATTTAATTATATCAATATTTCTAACTCAATTCAATATCAATAACATAAATACTTGTGTAAAGATTTATGGAGGTAGAGATAACCAATTAAATCTTGACAACATATTAAAAATTTAATTTTAATTAAAATTTATTTATAAATGATAGCATCAAAAAACATAAGTATATTTGTCTTCAAATATAATATGTTATATATGGTTTTACACAAGTTTTTCTATAGCACTAGAGTTTGTTTTTTTATTACAAAGGTATTATTAAATGTGTGCTATTGACATAAATCAAAGAAAGCAATCTTTCTTGTGTTTATTAGTAAAACTCAATAAAAATAAAAGAATTATTAACATTTGAACAAAAACCAAAGATATGGAGATAAAATGATATTTCATCCTACAAATTAAAATCAATTCATAAATCTTGCTACACTATAACTAATTAATTAATGGTGAACTTAAAAAGTAAAAACACTTACAAAATCTATGATATATGAAGATATATCAACTAATTTTGTAAAAGAATATATTATAAATAGAAAGAAGAAGAAAAAAGCATGTTGAGAAAAACAAAATAGAATTATGTTGTGATTCTTCCACAAGCTACAAATCATACTACTATATATAAAATGAAAAACGTATTGAATGCACAAATACACACATCAATGTTTTCAAAATATAAGCACACTCAACATATTTTATGGTTACTTACTTAATTTGGCGCCTATCATTTTCTGAATCAATGAAACCAGAATGTGGAAAATTGAAGACTATTCGATCAAAATCCTTAGACTGGAGAATTGGGTGATGCGCCATTGTATGAACATCTACTCCATGCAAAACAGTGCATCCAAGACTTTCTAATTCACTCAACTTCCCCGAAATACCACTGTACATATCCTCTAGAGAATCTTAAATTTCTCAAATTATACAAAAAATATATATGTAACTAAGTTAGTGTAATATCCATTTACATCAAAACTTAAATAACATAAACTATTCTTAATTTCAACAGAAGTAACTAAATGTTTCAAAGTAACCATCATAAAATGTTTCTAATTCAACATACCTCTAGAGTTTCTAGATGTAGCAACCATGTTCCTAGCGTTACCAAATTTCTTTGCTAAGCAAAGTGCAAAAGAAAAATCTCCCTCTCCTACAAGGAGTATAGTGTGAGAGCTAGTGTATGGTATTTTCTTTTTCTTACTCATTGGATTATGATCTTTAACTCTTTTACTATGATATTAATGAAAATATATAGACACATTTTGGTGTCTGAAGGAATTCCCCACCAAATGTTTTCGAAGAGAATGGAAAATAATAAATGTTGTCTGTTTTTAATTATTAGGAGCCTTTAATATATGGCTAATCATCCGATCTATTAACAATATAATAAAAAAAACTCTTTCATGCCATATGTCACTTTCTCCTTCACTCATGCCACATATCATTTTCTCCTTCCCTCATGTCACATGTCACTTTTTCCTTACATTTTTTCCTTCATGCCACATGTCATCTCCTTCAAACATATTTTTCTTCCTACTTTTTATATATTATATATTTTATATGCTAATAATAATTTAATATTAATTAGTGATTGGTTCATGTCGCTATCCCACTAAAATTGAGTGTTTACAACATCTATGTTTCTTATGTCACATGTCAATTTCTCCTTACATTTTTTCCTTCATGTCACCTCCTCCTCACATTTTTTCCTTCCTACTTTTTATATATTTTATATGTTAATAATAATTTAATACTAATTGTAGAAAATTCAAATTAAAAATTATCAATTTATTTTTCTTATGTGCTTAAACATGCAAATACACAAGTAAGATGTATATTCTTAATAATATGAATGTATGAGTAATATGTGCGTTTTAACTATGCGAATACATGGGTAACATGTGTTTTCTTAGTAATGTGAATGTACGGGTAACATGTGTGTTTTTAGCCATGCGAATGCACGGGTCCATGTATTTAATTACTATCATTATATTATTTAATTAAAAGATAACAATGGTATATATATTCATGGAAAATATATGTATTTTAATTAGGAATATAACAAATTAATTATTAGACTCTTTCTATTATTTTGATTAAATTTATCATAAAAAATATCTGTCATATCCTAACTTAGTGTGTTTTTAATTTATGAGTTATTTTCATACAATGATTATTATCTAAAACATGATCAAATAAATAACATTTAATTATACAATATTTGAATGCTAAAAATATATTCAAATATTTATACACAATGAACATTAATCTAAAATAAAACATAAGCATTTAAGAGATATGCTAAAAAATCTTTATGACTTTATATGATACTTATAAACGTAATC
The DNA here is from genome assembly GCF_001865875.1 of Lupinus angustifolius. Classification (NCBI taxonomy): domain Eukaryota; kingdom Viridiplantae; phylum Streptophyta; class Magnoliopsida; order Fabales; family Fabaceae; genus Lupinus; species Lupinus angustifolius. Next base: position 2,494,724 of record NC_032011.1, on the reverse strand, counting down.
ACAAAAAATATGATGTTAAAATAACTTCTTATATTTATAATTTTATATAGAGAATATAGAGGTGAGATATTATCCAATACAATTTGAATTTTATTTATTGAGTTATTTAAGAATCAAATATTTTCTATAATCACACTTTCAACAAATAAATGCTTATACAAACACATTTATAATTGTTAATACTCTACAAATACACTCAAAAATCAATGTTAATATTGCACCTATATGAATGGGAAATATAATGTTTCAATACATGATTTATTGATAGTATAAAGTATATGTATATTATATTGGCATTATGCATAAACAAATAAGCGACCCGTGCACTTTATGTATGCATGATATTTGTTTTGGAACTGATCCGAGAAGCTTGACCATTTTCTATCAAAAAGCAAGAGATTAATGGAGTAGTAGAAAAATAATGCTATTCCCAATCAAAGAATTAAAGGATTTTTTTCATAGAGAATATATTGTGTCCTAGTCAAATATATCTTGTCAGGGTTCCTTTTGTTGTACAAAATCATGCCCCAATCAAATCACCAGTTTGGTGTTCAAGTATGAACATGATAGATTGGTGTACAACATAGGAAAAAAAATACAAATATTTAGAGGGAAAAATTATCATCACGAGTTACTAGAACGCTATAAATATTTGGTTTTACTTCAGTTTGGTTTTCAAGTAGAGTTTCATTCTTGATATAGTGCTAGAGTAAATTAAACTAAAATATTATGCGTTTTAGTAAAATTATACAAATATGTTATTTTTAAATTTTTATATTTAGATAAATCATTCCTAACTTTAAGTACTCACATGCATAAATTGTTAGTTTTTTTAAAATTGGTACACATTTTATGTCCCATGATGAGTGTTATTTAACTTTGTGATTGGTTGGAAAAAAAAATATTTCAATTAAAATTTAATTTTTAAGTATCTTATGATAACTCATAGTTTATGGTACATGGAATAACACTCTTTATGAAATAGAAGATGTGCTCCCCTCTAAAAGGGAGATGAGTTTAATCTTAAAAAAAAGTTATAAGTATAATTAATCTTAAAAAATATAAGAATAAATAGGTTTTACATGGTTATGGGTTCATCATTGTTAATTATCTTTAACTCCTAAAAATAATAGTAATAAATAGTAGATCATCACCTTATCGTATAAAAAACTTCACGCTTGCACTACATTCATATTTACTCTTCTTTTATTCCACTCTAGGTTGTAGACAAAAATATTAACTTTACAGCTTTGCCATATCAAGCAAATTAAAGCGTAATAGTAAGGAAAAAAACATAATTTACATGAGTGCTTCCTTTCTTCATAAAAGCTTAAAAAAAAGCCTAAATTTTCATGAAGCTGTGAAGTACTAAACTTCATCATCCTATACCTTTTTCTCAAAGCAAATATTGCCAGAACTGTTCATATGTGCAACATTTTCAGCTTTCAAGAGATTTGTGGACAAGCTAATCTTTGGTATATCTTCAACCATTTTCATATTTGGAGTGAATAACTTACCAACATATGAAGTTTGGCTACACTCATTTACCTCTTTGATGCTCTTAAGCCTATGATATGTTGTGTTCCTTCTGGACTTTGAAAAAAACCAATATTCTCCATGAAGAGAGAAAGAGGGAGAGAAGGGTATAGAGCCACAAAGAAACAAAGGTTATTGACTTATTGGTGCTGTGTGGTTGATAGCTGCATGGCCATAGGTAAAGGGAGAAATTGTTGTATAAGTATCAAGCACTCAAAGTTTGGGATAAACAACATGTACCATAGTTATTTTGTATCACCTTGAGAGTAAGAAAGTATAAAATATTTTCGTATTATCAACGGTATTTCTTCCCTCTATTGGCAAGGAGCTAATTCTTTTGGGGTATAATTATCTCTCTCATTAAGTATCGCTCATAGAAATCGAACATTTGACTTTTTTATCATATGTAAATCTAATAGGTCTTACACCATTAGATCAAATCTATTACATTTTATTTCCTTGACATATAAGGGGAATGACTAATGAGAAAAAAAAAGTATGAATATGATTTTTATATACTATTATTATATTATTTATCTTTTTATTGATTTTTCAAAAAATATAATATAAATGAATATTAAATGACGTACTAAGTAAATAATGTACCAAATATGTATAGTTTTTACGTGATAATACCCATGAATGAATTTTTTATTATTATTATTTAATATTAGGAGGACTTATAACATGAGTATAACTAATTAACCTGTGAGGGACCTGAACAACTATTAGTCATGTTATGACATAGACAAGGATTGGGATAGATAGATGATAAATTTAATAGGACCACCATATCTGGAAGCAATATGGGTAAGGTTTGGATAAAGTACATGTACAAAGACAAAAATAGATGATTCGCATTAATTGCCAATTTGCCATGCATAGAATGCCAACAAACTCTAATATAATTATGTTCAATTTTAGAGCCAACTAACTTAAGGAGGTGGATGTGGTAGTTGGCTAGCTTCACAAAAATTATTACTCAATTAAATATACACTTTTCTTTTACTAAGTTATGGTATATAAACTTTTATATGTAGTTTAATGGCTATATAAACTAGTATCACTTACAATATTATACTGGATTTTGGGTTTGGATATAAAAGTTCCAATCTAAGTGTTTTGGGCTTTTCACACTTCATTCTGTGTAAACTCCTCCCCCAATAAACTTCTATATTTTTTTGTAATGAAATTAGGAAAAGTACAAATGCTTATGTATAAACTAGATTTTGCATCAAATCAGAAATACTAATAATAATAGAGTGCAATTTTGGGATACATAAACATCTTGCAAATTCCCAAACAAAGTTCTCTTCAAAGTATATACCAGCATTAAAATTAAAGTTAATAAAGTTACTACATATCTAGAATTGAATCTGACTTATTTATAAACTCTAATAATGTAATAATACTAAAGAAATAAAAATAATGAAGCACTTGTGGTAATATAAGAGCACCCTTGTTTTGTATTGACCATGTTACTCTCTTATAGTTGCTATCTTGGGTTGTGTTCACCTTAAGCATGTGCCAACTCAAAAGGACAGAAAGTCAAAAACTTGAAAATAATGTGGATTGGTTTATAACCAGCTTATTCATGCTGTAAGTTTGCATTGTATGCACAAGTACCAATACATCACCATGTTCATGTACTTAGTTTAATTCCATTAGAAGGGATTATATTGAGAAGCAATATTAAGTAGGGAAAAAGTATGTAATATAAGAGTTTTTTATATTGTCATTATATTATCTATCATTCATCATAATTAATTATTATTGATTGTCTCTCAAATATATAAGTAATACAAATAAATAGTGCATGACGTGATATATTAACTGTATATAAATCTTTACTCCTACATAAATATTACAGTGTATTAAGTAAAGGGTACCAGGAGACAAATTTATAATATTTTGAAACAAATTTTGATCATGAGAAAACACTAACTTTCTTTATTCAATGAAGCTAATTTCATTATTCATAAGCATTTGTCCTCAAATATGTTTACTACCCCTCCTGTTGTCTTGTTAATTTACTTTTAAAATTTCATTATGTCTTCTTGTAACTGTGACATTTACTTCAAGCTATAAGCTTTTCAATTAATTCAAGTGAGCCAAGGCTTCATGTAACTCATATTTTATTTATTTTGTCATACTTTATACTTTTAAATGAAATAGACTAATGAGAATGATACAGAAACCAGCATTTCAGCGTTGAAAATAAAAATGAAGCACTATCTCTAAATACAAGCCAAGAGTTGAATTGAAGTGATGCTGTATCACTTTACTTCTTGAAATCTGTGGCTGATATTTTTTTTTTTTTTGACATCTTTTCTTTTGACATCTTTTCTTTTGACCCTTGAAACTTATGATTGAATACTTGGGCAAAAGCTGTTTTGGTACTAAATACAGCTCCAAACACTGAGATAAGAATATGCTGTCCCAAATCACATTGCAGACTAATAAAAATATGTTATGTCAATTAAAATAATTAAGTGTACATTACTTTTTCTATTTTTACCTCAATATCATTAATCCGAGCCATAGTTTAGGATATCATTTGGGATAACAAATCTTTATCATTTCGAATGAGACATTACATTTTGGTTAACTTTTTTCACTTATCAAAATAAGTCATTAAAAAAGGACTAAGTCCAACTTGCATCATCAACATATAACAGAATCAACTTAACTAACTCTGTTTCTTCTCCTCTGTTCTCACTCTGTTCTCATATTAATGGATCCACCTCCTCCACTACCACTAGCATCTGACTCGACCGCGGAACCTTCAGCATGGAATGATGAGGTTCTTCCACCTGTTCCCGGTGGCAAGATCCGCCTCATGTGCAGTTACGGAGGCCACATAATGCCACGCCCTCACGACAAGTCCCTCTGCTACATTGGAGGCGACACAAGAATCGTTGTCGTGGATCGAATTTCCTCATTGAAAGACCTCACCACACGCCTCTCTCACACAATCCTTAATGGAAGACCCTTTATCCTCAAGTACCAGATACCCAATGAGGATCTTGATAACCTCATCACTGTGACAAATGATGAAGACCTTGACAACATGATTGAAGAGTTTGATAGAATAGCAGAATCCTCTGCCTCTCCCCTGAAACCTTCATCTTCAAGACTAAGGGTGTTTCTGTTCTTCAATAAAAATGAAGCCACAGTTTCAATGGGTTCACTCATTGATGATGCAAAGTCTGAAACATGGTTTGTTGATGCGTTGAACAACTCAGGTATTCTTCCAAGGGTAGTGTCAGAATCTGCTGCAGTTGATAGCTTTGTGAACCTTGATGGTCTTAGTCCTAGTGCTTCAAGCAATAACTTGGAGCCTAAGTTTCATGCTCAGGGTGATAGAGACAATAAGGTTAAGGTTTTGGTTGATGTGGAGAATAGTTCATCAAATTGTTCTTCTCCATCAATGACAAATCTGCCTCCAAACCCTGCACCTGTGACTATGGCATCATTGGCTATGGTTACTACAAGTGATAACATGAATAGGGTTGTGTATGATGATGAAAGATCAGATGAAGGTGCATCTTTTGGGTTTCAGAAACTTCCTTTACCATTGCAGCTTGTGCAACCAAGGAGTGGTGGTTTGTGTTTTCCTTCTCCTGATTCAGTTACAAGGTATTTATCTTTTTATGTGTCATTTTTGTCATAGTATGGTTTTTTTCAATTTGGTCCTTCATATTATTTCAATTTGGTCTGTTTCCACTCTTGCCTTAGTCTCTTTATGTAATTTTTTGTTAATTTGACACGACTAGAAAGAAACACATGGCACAAGAAGCAGGAGACATTGGCGAAAAATTAACGAATCGACTAACATGTTAATAAAAACAAAGTTTAGGGACTAAAATGAAGGGACGAAAATAACATCTTTATCTATTTTTTCTTACAATCTTGAACTTAGGTAATGATAATGTGTTTCAAATTCTTAAATTTTGGTTAATAGTTGAAGTAAACATAAAAAAACCCAGATCTTAAATTTTTTAATTCAGGTGATGATAGTATATGTCTTTTAAATTATTGATTTTGGTTAATATTTACAGTGATAATAGTGTTCCATCTACAAATTCTTTCTCCAAAGCTGTTTACTATCAAGAACAAGTCCAAGTTGCACAAATAGACAACAAAGCTAATAGTGAAATATCTGATCACATCCCTGTACTACAAAGGGAACAAAATCAGGATCCTGGTTTCACACTACCCCCACAAATGGATCCAAATCAGCAACATCATCAACAACAACAACAACAACAATTTGTCCATGCTAGGACTCAATATATTCACCACCCTACAAGTCAAATTCCAATGTCATCCTACTACCAAGTTTATGCTCAACCATCACAGCAACAATACCCACTTTATGTAATGCCTGTTGGACCAACACAACCATATAACATGGCATTGCAATCAAATATAGCTGACCCTAATGTGGTACCCTTAGGTAGAACACTAATACCCCACCAAAGTGTTGCAGCCACAACACCATACAAGGATAACACTCCACCTATTTACCCTACTAAATCAGTTATTCCAACAACATACAAGGATGCTTCAAACCCTGCATTTGTTCAAATGTCATCAAATCAATTTCAGCAACAATATGTTGGTGTGCCTCAACTCCACCATCATTCACCACAACACATTGCTGTAGTTTCTTCAGTTAATACTAGTTATGGTTATGAATATGGTGGCACTGTGCAAGATCAAGTATACTACACACAACAGCAATGTACTGATCCATTGCAATCTCAGTATCAATCTATGATGCCAGTAGTGGCTGCTACTACTGCATTATCTGATGCTTCACAACAATTTTCTTCTGATAATATTCAGCAGCAGACAAATAGAACTTCACAGATGGTATAAATCGACTAGGAGAAAAAATGAACCATTTTGGAGGAGGTATATTGGGGGGTAATTGGACTATGCTTTCATTCTTTAATCATATATATATGGACCCTACTTTTCCAGAGAAAAATATCAACAACATTATAGTTTTGTTACATTTTATTATCTATATGAAAATGAATGACATGTAAGATCATACATTGAAAATATAGGTCTTCTGGTTATCATAGCAATTCAGGTGAATAAGGCAAATTGTTGTCATTAAACTTACCAGGGACATTTTTATTAATGTTCTTTCTAAAGTTTATTATATTTTTGTATTAACAAATTCTACATCAGATTTAAGAAAGTTCACCATTCACACTATGTCATGTTTTGTATATAATCTAAGTTTAGCTGAAGTGAATAATCAGATATTGCATGTCAAAATAGTAAGCAAGAGTAGATTTAGTAAATTAAAGAAGACATGTCCATAAACTTAATTTGGTGAATCACCATTTAACCAAAAAGAAGAGGGCTTGCCATAGTAATCTATATAGCATTTTAATAATCATATTTTTGGTAGCCTTCTTTAACATTTTAATATGTTCTTGATAGTATTTTTCTTTTTACCAGTACCCTTCATTGTTTACTGGCTAGAAAAATGAAACATGAATTTAATATATATTAACTTTCTATTTTTTGACCAATAAAAATAAAAAGATATATGTAACGATACACATATTGAGATAGAAAATATACTCTTAATGAATTCTAAGTAAAAAAGATAAGATAACTTATACTTGCTAAAAGGGGAATAACTACCATTCAACTAACTACCAAGGCTAACTACCTTTCACACCAATACAAGAAAAGAACCTCTGCAACACCAACCTAGCCAATTAAGGATAAGATATCCCAAAAAGCAAACAGAACTAACAATTTTGTTCTTAGGCTTGCCAAGCTAGATGATTGTTCTTACCCTTCATGTTTTGCAATTTAATCAAATACTATTTGTTATTGAGCATTTTGAATTTGCATGTCATTTTAATTCAAAACCATTGTTATATGGTAATTATTTTACAATCTTATATCTGAATTATTATTGTTATTATTATAATAATAGTTCCCCAGTCAAATTTTTGCTCTAGGCCAACATTTCGATTTTAATAGAGCTTAGCTTTTTTCTATACCTATAAATTCTTTTGAACCTAGAAATGATATATTGAAAGAATCTTTTGATCAGACAAAAACGACTTCTCTAATACATTTTTCATAAAATTGTGATAAGTAGAAATGATTCTCACCGTTATCAAGTTTGGGATAATTTTGATTATCTCTTCTCTCTCAAAAGTTTACTTATCTCAACATTTACGGTTGAGATTGTGAGTAATATCTATGCACTATCAGTATAAAAATTTATACATAGTCATTATATTATTTACTATTTATTCAAATTATATTTTTAAGAGTCAATAAAGATTAAAAATTAATGGTGGAAATGAAATGATAATATATAAAGATGCAAATTGCTCTTGTATAAATACTTGAGATTCAACCTGGTTAATGTTACACCAACCTAACCTAACTTATAGGAATGGGGATCACAGGTCTTCATTCATGTCTTATTGACTTGTCCTAAGTCAATGAGAAAACTTCATTCATTTAGAAATAAAAATTATAACCTAACTTGTATAGGGACAATGATCATATGTCATCATTCATGTCTTATTGGCTTGTCCCAAGTCAATTAGAAAATTCCATCCATTTAAAAATAAAAATTATAACCTAACTCATATAGGGACGAGTATCATATGTCCTCATTCATGTCTTATTGGTTTGTCCCAAGCTTGTCCCAAGCCAATTAGAAAACTCCATTCATTTAAAAATAAAAATTATAAAAATAGAAATTAATATTTTTATATTATTTCGTGAAGTTTGATTGATTCAGGATATGAGAACATGAAAATTATGGGACAGGTGATCTTTGTCCAACGTATAGGTCTAACATAACATGGACGCAGATCTCCTGTACGACACTAATAGTGTACCAAACCAAGCAAAATATGTCACTGAATTAATTTTTTTGTATAAAAAACAGAAATTAATATTTCATATTATTTTGAGAAATGTTATTGGTTAGGTATATGGGGACAGAGTATTTTTGGGGCAAAAGATCTTTGTCCATGTAACATTGTTAGATATGAAATGGAGATTACCTATCCCAAGATTTGGTGTCTTATTGTGTATCAATCCTATCAAAAAATGTCAACTAGTTAAGAAAAAAAAATCATAAAAGTAGAAATGAATTTTTTTTGATTACTTATTATAATGTGATTGGCTTGAAACATTAAGATATAAATTTTGGACATGTGAACCCTTCTTCTATGATTCCGTACTAGTCACCCGTTTACTGACTTTTTCATTCATTTGTTGTCAAAACCATCATAAACCATCAAACGTTTGGTATATGTTTCAAAATATTTACGGAAGTAGTGTATTTTTAGGGAAGTCGTGGATGGTATCCACGACTTTGGGGGGAAGTCGTGGATCCCATCCACGACTTCCCGGACATATTCTCTCTCCATGGAAGTCGTGGACCCTGAACACGACTTCCATTGTATATTAATAACAAAAAAGCAATAGGTGGGTGTTGAACCATGGACCTCTAGGTTCCCATAAAAATCAAGAACCACTAGGCAACATAGCTTTTTTGTTATTAATATACAATGGAAGTTGTGTTTATCGTACACGAATTCCCCAAAGTCGTGGATCCCATCCACGACTTCCCCCCAAAGTCATGGATACCATCCACGACTTCCCTAAAAATACACTATTTCCGTAAATATTTTGAAACATATACCAAACGTGTAATAGTGTAGTAGAAAACATAACCAAGATCTCCTTTCAGAAATAACTTAAACTTATTAGATTCACCATTTTAATACTAAAAGTTAGCCAAAAATATCTTCCCTACGCTACTAGAAAACTTTAAGAAATAGGTAACCATGACAAGTAAATCCTCCTTTTTAGTCCATTAATCCACGTAACTAATTCCCTCGAAACAAATAGTGAGGCTCTTAACGTCAATTAAAAAAGTGGATATAAAGTTTTTAAGCCTACAACTACAACTCTATTTTTTTCAAGAGAAAGGACCCACATAATAATAACATGCACAAGTACGTAAACCCACACACCAACTCTATTTTATGTGTGTGTGTGAGATGACAATTCAAGCATTAATGAATGTGCTAATAAATAATATTTTCAAGTTATTGTTGAAACTCAAGAGCAGGAATTAAAAGATGCTAATATATGGAGGGCTAGCATAACTTTAGATACATGGAGAAATGCTTCTTAGGAGAACCTGAAGGTTACATTTTATGGACTATTAAAAGATTAGAAAATTTGTATTAGATATTACATTTTTTTAATTAAAAATGATGCATTTCTTTGTTATCTTTTCTCTACTTTTGTAACTTTCAATCGGACTATTAGAAAATTTGTATTAGATATTACATTTTTAATTAAAAATGATGCATTCCTTTGTTATATTTACTCGACTTTTTCTAACTTTCAATCTTTACTAAAAAGATCAATTTTTTCATCCAAATCTTATTATTTCCATTCAAATCTTATTAATTTATACCATTAACTCAAATGTTGTAATGTATTAAAAAAGTCTTGTTCAATCCTTTAAAATTCAAACATTACACTCTTAATTATTAATAACCTCTTCTAAAAAAGATTAAAATTCATTACATTCCTACCGTCTTTTTAAATCTACCCAACTTTTTTAGACCAAAAAATTCCTTTAAAATCTCAATTCCACAAATCTATTTTCTCTCTAAACTATTGTTATAATTTCTCTAATCAATTTTATCATTTAGAAATCATATTAGTGTTCATTTACCAATTAGAATTTGTGTTGCTTAAGACCTTACAATTCTAGACACCCTGTCTAGCCTGCCCATAAGTAAATGTTTTACATGAATATCTATCAAATTACATATAAGACTTTATATTAATAATGTGTTGATCAAATGCGGTAAGATCTCACTAAATTTTATACAGACTAAAATGTTAGAAGTTTAATTCATATAAATGACACACATTGAAAGGAGTAATCACATAACCCAAAAAATATTAATTTTTTATGCATAGAATAAGAGAATACTTTTTATAGTACTAAAAAAAATAAGACTTTTTAAATTTTGGACATATTCATAACTTTGATACATTTTATGTCAATAACATTGATAAATCACGTGATTAGAAATTTAGAATCCCTTTTAGAAATTGTAAACTTTATAGATATATCACTTTCATGTTAAACATTCCAAAACATCTTCCTCTGACTATGTGAGTAGGATCATTTTCTATTAATTTAGAGATAAGTACCACATAATAACATATAAAAAATAACATATAATGATAATTTTATCCTTTTGTTTATTATATCACATTTTTCTTATTAAAAACATGAGTAAAAACAACCATTTGCATTTTTATTAATGGAGAAGATCATTTTTCATATTATGCCATCTAAAGCACCAAAAAGATAATCCCACAAATTTTGAAAATAGAGAAGAGTACTTGATAAATCACGCATCTTTGTTTTTCAATCCATTAAAAACACGAGTGAGGATCCTCTCTAGGAGAATCCGGTACTGAATAGGATTAAAATATATGATAATTTTTTCTAAAAATATATTCAAAAAAAATCTCATCCACCTATTCTAATTTCTTCGGTACAGAACATGAGTTGAACTATAAACATGTACGATAGTAAATAGTAATCATTCCCAACACACTGCCAGGCTGTGTCTTCCTATAAGTGGATAAGATTTTGGGACCATACTAATACATATTTTGCTGTAAATTGTGTGACTCAATAATTATTTATTGTGATTAGTTAAAAAAAATATAAATTTAATAATTTAGTATTTTTTTAACCACATAACAAATGATATATAGAATAACTTATGGGATAGAAGATATATATTTTAATGAAGAAAAATGATCCTATCCGCACTGACTTGTGACTAACAAACGCATTCAAGTAACCTCATATCCAAACATATTCCTTGAATATTTAATTACGTAAACATAACATATTTACATAGTGGAGTATTGGTATTTTAAAATTGGGTCGTGTTAATAAGTATTATTTTTCTTATCTCCCTTTTATATAACTAAATTCAGAATTAAGTGTTGCTTATTTATATATATATATATATATATATATGCCCATTTAAAAAAAATTAAGTACATCAGTTAATTTTTTATATATAGAAGCACCCTTATTATTGAGCACAAAGGGAAAGAATTTTAATAATAAAGGGTAATTCCAAAAAATATACTTAATTGTTAACAAATTTAGTATTTACTTAGTTAAGGTTAGTACCAAAAAAATTTAGTATTACTTACTATATTAACCAAAATTATTAATTCACGTAAAATTATTATAATAAATTTCTTATGTGTAAAAATCTCTCAATAAAAAGTTATTAGTATGAACGAAAATCATTCAAATATATTATATCCATATTAAATTTAAGCACATCATTTATAAACCACATTTGGTAAGTTTGTTGTTCTTCAACTTTATATATAGGCTCTCTAATTAGACAATAAAGTAGACACAAGAAAAGGGTCATCTAAAAACAATTCTATTCAACAAATATTCAACAACAACAAAATTAAAATGCTTCATATGCACATTGGCGTTGGATTTTGTTGTATTAACCCGACAACACAACCCGACCCGAAAAACAAAACCCGAATTGCTTCATTCCATTTTCGCCACCGGCGAGTGTCGCCGGCGATCCTTGCATCTTCGCCGGAGAATAAAAACGAGAAGCGGCGACTGATATGCACCGCCGACGAGCTTCACCGCGTCTCTGTTTCCAACTCCGATTGGAAACTCGCTCTCTGGCGCTACCTTCCTTCTCCTAAGGTATTTTTCTCCATTCCCGCAAGTTCTTAACTTTGTGTTTTTTATTGATACCCTTTTTCCAATGCAATGATTTACATTCTGGGTTTCTCTTAAATTCACTGTTTTTATCGTAAAATTCATAAAAATGAGAAGAATAAAGGCTTCATTTTTAGCATATTTTATGCTAGTTTATAGAATTTTTAAGGTGGTTTTGTTAGTCTTTTTCGTAATGGTTTAAACTTTTGCATGTCTTTTGTTTCAGGCTCCATTGAGGAATCACCCGCTTTTGTTGTTATCAGGGGTTGCAACCAATGCTATTGGCTATGATCTCTCCCCTGAGGTGAGTTTGTTCCCATTGTATGATTTGACATGCCTGCATAAAGTGTTAGGTAGCTTTTGGCGAGGGAACAAAAAATTTCCACCCCTTCTGGTGGATCTAAAATGCTTTACAAGGTTTTTCGATTCTTGGGGGTAACACTTGGTGGGAGGAGCAGCCACGTGAATTAGTTCTTTACCCATATTGTGAGAAGGGTGAGGTATACCTATGGTAATACCAAAAGAAATGTTTTTTTGCACTAACAAGGGTATCCCTCACCTTTTTGGTAAGAAACTAATCTCTTTCGGGGTTCGTGGCAGCCCCTCACAACAAGTATCGCTTCCGGAAATCGAACATCGACATTGGGATTCCAGTGGGCCTTACACTACTAGACAAACACATTGTTGGTAGTACCAAAAGAAATGCTTTACTATTTAATATCTTGTGTGTAAAGTTCTGACTATAAAATACACAAAACACAGAGCAAAACCATATGTTTTATGAAGATCTGTGCAGCTCTGGCATGTCCATCAAATGCTAAATTTGTGTAACTGAGTAGGATGTATTAGCAAATCAAATGTTAATTATGGGAAGTAATTATGTTTGTTGATTAATTGACTTCGGTAATTATTTGTTAATTAAATATGCAATGGCTATTATCACTGTCGGAAGTTTTTTTTGTTCACATTGGAAGAGATATACTTGCATACACTTATGTAACAGATTGTTGTACGGACAGAACAAGATGGAACAAGATGTTTTGTTTTGTACTCTTTGGTTCCACCACTTTTTAATATATTGTCCTGTTTTGTTATATTTATAAAATACACCAAACGTAGAATATATTTCATGTTTTGTTCCATCCTGTTATGACATGTAGACCAAATGCTACATTGGTGTACCTAAATTGGACTCATTAGCAAATCACATTGTTAATTATGGTAACTAATTATAGTTACCATTTAATTAATTATTCTTGTTTTCGGCCAATTTTAAAAGTGCGTGTTTTGTGTGTTCAGTCTTCATTTGCTCGGTACATGGCGGCACAAGGATTTGATACATGGATTCTTGAGCTTCGAGGTGCTGGATTGAGCACTCATGGAGATAACTTGAAGGAAGATGAGGAATGCCTCAAGAATTTATCAAGGATAGACTCTGCAGTTAATGATGGTCAAAGCAGTGCTTCTTCTGGTAGAGTATGGGAATTGAAAAACTTCGGTGATTCTTTTGAGTCAGAAATTCCTCGCATGAAAATGATAGGATCAGAGGTATATGAGGAACTGCATATAAGAACAAGGCTGACAGATATATGTGCAAGAATGTCTGACAGGGTTGCAAGCATCCTCGGTGGGTTTACTGAAGTAATCTTAATTTGTCTTTTTAACATCATATGATTATACATAAAGGGCGGCCGAGTACACGACACTCCTACCTAGTGCGGTCTAGGACGACAGATGTACACAGCCTTATCCATGAGGCTCCCATCATATGATTATAAATACACTAACAACATGAAAATATGACATTTTTTTACATTTTTTGAAGGGGGGCAAAACTCTGCAATCGGTAGCCAAATCAAGGATTTCAATCACAGACTTCAAACTATTTTTGAAGGTCAACAATTGTTCCCGGCACAGATTTTAGGCATGCAAGAGCGTTTTACTGCCACTCTAGAAGGATTTCAGAAACAAATTGAGATGATTGTCAAGTATGATTGGGACTTTGACCATTATTTGGAAGAGGATGTACCAGCCGCGGTGAGGTGACATCCCTTTGTGATGCATGATTTTTTATTTGGCCAAAGCTGAACTTTTTGATTTTAATCTTAATATTTATTCCACTAAGTGTCAATCTAAGAATTTCATATGATCTAATTAAATATGTTTCTCAATCATTTATTTCATACTAATATAATACATTAGGTGGACTACATGAGGGCTCAATGCAATCCAAGGGATGGAAAATTGCTGGCAATTGGTCACTCAATGGGGGGTATCTTGTTGTATGCAATGCTCTCACGTCGTTGTAAGTTCCGCTAATCTGTTGTTTTATTCCCGGTGCAACTTCTGTAATTGTGGGTCAGTAATACTCTGCATGTAAGACTTAGTTGACAGGTTTGTCCAAAAAAATTCAAATTCGGTTGCTTTTTGGTGCAACCTTGTTTACACAAAATTGGTCATGGTTGCTTTGTGTATTTCACTTTCGATGTCAATTTCATATATTGTAACCGTTAATTAGCATATTAAATATTACTTAGCTACAACCTTCTAATTTTATTTGGCTGCATTAATTACATGGTTCTACAGTTTTCATTAATTAAATGAAAAACTTATCTTTAATTATAGACTAAATCAGTTATTTCGCAATGATGCATGAAAGAAGTGCTTCTGGTGTTTTCTGGTTTCCGCATCTAGTTTAATGGCCATAGTTTGAAGGACATTATAAACTTACTGAGATTGAGCATCAATTATGTCCATTCCTATTAAAACGAGACAGATGTGTAGCATTTGGTAATATAAATAACTCTTGCCTAGCATGTTATCTCTCATTTTGTTCCCGTGAGAAATTTTCGGGACAACTTGTGATCCTGTTTAGAGTATAAACCAGATTGTTGTGAAGGATCCTGTTTGCATATTATTTCTGGGAATTAATGTGTTGATCGATGTTTCTTATTTGCTACGTCAATATGTCAGGTTTTGATGGAAAGGATTCTGGGTTGGCTTCGGTTGTTACTTTGGGATCATCACTTGACTATACACCTTCAAGATCATCTTTCAAGTTGCTTTTACCACTGGCAAGTGATAAAAGAAACTGTTTTTGGTGACAGTTGACAACATCGATTTATCTTTTCTTCATGCCAATGATGTCTGATGTCTCTAAGCTAAAGATATTAGAAAATTATTTTCTTTGCAGGTTGAGCCTGCTCAAGCTTTAAACATTCCAGTTATTCCAGTTGGGCCATTGCTTGCTACTGTTTATCCTCTCTTAAAGCATCCTCCGCAATTTTTATCTTCGCTAAATTCTCAAATTTCAGCACAAGACATGATGGATCAGGAGCTGTTTGAGAAGCTTGTTTTGAACAACTTCTGTAAGTTCCAAATTTTCTTTTTTGCCCCTGACATTATTTCTCAGCATTTTTCTTACAAAGAGCCTTTCAGCATAATATCTATTATATGCATTTGTTTTGCAAGAACTTCCTTACCAAATTCTGCATAGTTTGGCTCGGAGACTTCTATTAAGAAGTACAGTTGTTGTTATATGTATTCACATAATTTAAGTCCATACTTTGAAAAGCATTAACTTCATAGTTTGGGTTTTTAGTTTGCAGTCATGCATAAACGTCATATCTAGGAGCCTTTAGTATCGGCTACATGCAACTTCTTGAATATTGAAATCTATGCATGCTCTTGCAATAATTTTCTCTTCCCAACTTTGGATTGTTCCACAGTTAACAACTGAACCATGATTGGCAGGTACTGTACCTGCTAAGCTTCTCTTGCAGTTAAAAACAGCCTTCCAGAAAGGTGGTTTATGCAACCGGAATGGATCTTTTTTTTACAAAGACCATCTCCGTAAAAGTAATGTTCCTGTCCTAGCAGTTGCTGGTGATCAAGACTTAATCTGTCCTCCTGAAGCCGTATACGGTATTAAAACTGCACTGACCTATCCATTAAATGCTTAACTTTAACATTTCCCCTCTCTGGCCAAAACAAAAGCAATGTTGTTTTGATCATGAGCATTGTCTTGAACCAACTTACCGAAAACCTTAACCTAATAGGTATTGGCACATGAATGATTTTATATATCTAGCACCCCCTTACGCAAGAGCCCTTCGGACTTAAAGTGTGAGTAATGCACGAGCCAACTAACGCGTAGAAGTTCATACTCTAGAGTCTAGACCACTTGGGTAGAGAGGCTATGATACATGTCATGAATCAACTCTCCCAAAAGTTTAAAGTTGTTGGTTAAAGACAAATGAATGGTTTTATATCTAAATATATCTAACAAGCATAATCATAAATTTGAATCAGAAACTGTGAAGCTTATTCCTGAGGAACTGGTTACATACAAAGTCTTTGGGGAGCCTGAAGGTCCACACTATGGTCACTATGACATAGTGGCTGGTCGTTTGGTATGTTTGTTTCAATTATTCTTCTCTTCATAAAGAGTTACATTCATGTATATTTGAACCTATTTAGTTTTCTTAACTTTATCACTGTTTACGCCGAAATTGCAGGCAGCAGATGAATTGTATCCATGTATAACTGAATTTCTCATTCATCATGACAAGCCTTAATCCATTGCTATTTTGAAGTACCTCATTTCTTTTGTACATAAAGAATATAGCTAGATGAAGTTCTTACCAATAATATGCAAAAGTTCCTGTAATAATTAGTTAAAAACAAGTATACTTATAGTTTATAAAAAGCATGTACAAGGTTACAGTCATCTTCAAAACTATGGAGAAATTATGGGGTGTATGTACTATATAGCAGTGCTTCTATCAATGTGCATAGAGAATCAGGTATTATTTGTTAATTGAAAGACTTTGGAAACCGAGTGGAAGTGACACTCATGTGGAATTTGTTATTTGAAACCATTAAAAGTACATTTTTTTGTGTTCATAATCTACAATGTTTTGTTGATGTCAGAACACAATCAAAGACATTAACAAAGGAATTAGTTTGTACTAAAAAAAAAGATTGGTTTCTTACCTAAATTTGTTACCCGGAAGAAATGTATTAGTTATTTATTCAAATGGTGGGTGAATATCTTAGTAGTACAAAAAAAAACTCACTATTCTGGCATCACTATTACATGATACACGCTCTTCTAACCTTCATTCTCTTAGAGGCTCACCATCCTCTTACTCAGTCACCATTGCATTATTTATCATTACCTCTACCTCCTTGTATTTTATGTCTTTCTGTGTGTCTATGATATTGTTTCTTCTTCTTGTTGATACTATAACGTTTTTTAATTTATTGTTACATTTTAGTGAGGTGACATATTTTTGTTGGTCAATATATATATATTTCGTACTATCACCCATACGTTTTTATATAATAAATCAATCACTTTGAGATATGTGATCGTCAATCTTAACATATATCAATCTTAAGAATTAAATTCTTGATTTTTTTGTATGGGGATTTAGTGGATATTATACCACTAAATCAATGCTTGTTCAATATATTCTGTTTGTTTAGTTAAAATAAACCTTTCTAGTAAAAATTTCCCTATAACTTTGTTGTCTCATGATCTAAGATCTTGACAAGGTACAAAGTAGGAATCACTTGTTAGAAAAACACAGCCATGAACGCAAACCTTCTCAGAAACGTTTCTTTCTGTGCTCGCCATTTTCGTTTCTCTCCCTTCAATTCCACTTCTTCAATACCTACTCTCTCAGCTTCTACGAGGTTATTCTCCTCCACCAACATCCCCTCAAATCAACCGCAGTTCTCTAATACTCAGAAGAAAAACGAATCCGTCGATGTCGATGATATCAGTGATGAAGGTGAGAAACTTTGGATTTTCACACGCTTTTTGTCTTGAATTCACGCCATTATGAAATTTTATTTGTTGAGATTTGATTTTGTGGTTTTCTGTTGTTCTCAGTCGGCGTGTCTCAAGTGTTTGATATAATGCCTCTGTGAATGTTTACAATTTACCTTGACATTTTGTCAGTTTGAATTTTGAGTAAATACCTAAATTGGACTATGACAAAAAAATTATACCTCATAAGAAATATAAAATATCGCAACTTAATTCATAGATACTGCATAGACAGGACAAAACAGAGCAGTGTTGTTTTTTGTTGTCTTTGGTTCCACTCTTTTTTAGTAGAAAAAAATGTATTTTTAACTTATGCCATGTTCAGTTGAATTTATAAAATATGTCGAACATAGAATACAATCCATGTCTTTTGTTTCGTTCCATTCCAATACATCTACCAAATGCTACCTAAGAACATGAAATTCCGGTTAGAGTGATCCTTAGTAAGGACTAATGTTTTCTTAAAATTATTCTGTGAAAAGTGATCTAATCATTATTTGAGAATTAAGAACTGGTTGAGATTTTTTTAGTTAAGTGGAAAGATTTGTGGGGTGGGGGCACATTGTTTGTTAGGAACCAATTTTGGGTGTTTAAAGTTTTGATCTTGGGGTAAAAAGCTGCTGAAAATTTTCATTTTTTCTTTGTTTTGGTTTTGGGGCCAAAGAGCTGAAGAGGCGTGTGGCAAAGCTCCAAGAGGGTGATGTGGATGCTATACCATCGGTGTTTGAGGCTATATTACAGAGGTATTTAACAGGCAAACCTATAGAAGATGACCAGGAATTAATGAGGGAGATTCTGGGAAAGGGCACAGTCTCGGAAGATGAAGATGATGAGTTGGATTCTGATTTGGAAGGAATGAGTGACACCGATGACGAGGACGGCAATTCTGATGTTGATTTTGGGAGGAATAATGTTAGACAAACCAATAAATGAATGAAATGGCAATTATGAGTAGCAGTGGTGGCCAGATTCCAAATCAATCTTAGCATGATCATGTATAACAGATAGCATGGAGAAGCCTTTGGATTCTTGCTGCAAAACTATCTTTTGTGTGCTTTGTATTCAATGCTTATGTTGTAGGAGTTTACCTTTGCCAAGATTTTGTGAAATTATGGAATTGTTTTGCTCAATCTCAACTGAGAAATTACATCATACTATATAAATGATAATCATATTTAGTCTTATACTTTTTTGTGGCAGTTGCACTACTTGTACTAGCTACATGCATTTACATCAAAACCTGGGAATGCCTTTATGTAAGGCTATGTGTGAGCTAGTATGTCTACATTAACATTAAGTGATTTTTGGATTAATACATGCATCCTCAGTTACTCACTCTAGAACCAAACTCACTTTTGAGATATTTTCCATAGATTTTAGGTTATGAGCACAATAGTACATTTGTCAAGAATTAAAAAGACAAATGTGAAGGGAGAAATTTCTTTGTCCACCTCTACCCTTAATCTTGAACCTTATTACCCACGGAAACATTAAAATGTTTTCCAAGGAAAGTAGGAATATTTACATGCAAATTAATGTTCACACACAACCATGCATTTAAAAGAATTGGAAATGCCTAAACCTTAAGTGCAGCATTCAACTAATTTTTGCTGGTAGTAAAATGGAGAGCAAATTGGCCCTTGAAGACAAAGGAGGGGTTAACATATATAAAATGAGTATTTGTCAAGAATGGGATTCGAACCCATGCCCTTTCGGACCAGTACCTGAAACTGGCGCCTTAGACCAACTCGGCCATCTTGACATGTTGTATGTTTTGGCATATATAGTTCTATTTATACAATAAAAAATAAATAATGTACGTTTACAAAATAAAGAACATACAATGGATATAAAAGCAATTATTTATGAAGAGAAAAAACCATGACCAATTTTGCATTAGTTCTTCATTAACTTGGAAAGTATTAATTCTAATAAGCCAATAAACTCATTGCAATTTGCATTGGACTAATAGCTTATTGGTTTTGCTAAACCGAAGCTTTATTTTACCAACATTTCCTAACATACAAAAAATCATTCTCTAGCTTTAGTTGGAACCATATAACACAAGAAATATAGTAAAACTTTGTTCCTCTTCCCATCTGTCATGTCCTAAAGGAACCTGCATTTTCTACATGACATGCATATATGATATAACATATTAATTTTACAGGGTTGCACCATACAACAAATAGAAGAATACTCTTGGATTACAATAATATAGAGAGATATAAAGGAATGCCAACTTGAAAGTACAACTTGAATAAATAGTGGTAACAAGTAATATATAGTTAGCATTTAATCCTAGGCTTCTTGAACCATAGCCATAAGCTCCTCATAAATATAAGAAACTAACATCAAAATAGTGACTAGAAAACTACTTCTACATTAACTTTTTGCTATCCCTATAGTTTTATGCAAGCAGGGTCTCATGCACCACATCCAGCACCACATGCACCAGCACAACCAGCTCCATAATAAGATTCTTGATCCGCAGTTGAAGTTTTCTCTTTGGATATACCATCCGTACAAGAAAATATTATAGCTGAGATAATGGAAAAGGAAACCAAAACCAGCAACAATATTGCACTGGCATTACCAAAGAAACCAAGATTTGCACCCAAATTATTGTTCATCTCTCTCCATTCTCTCACCATCTTGGTGTGTTCTTAAGAACAGGCCTTGCTAGAGTGAGCATAGAACATTTTCACTTACTTCTTATATAAGCTATAAAGTCAATGTTGTAAGTTAAAAAAGTATTCTCTTTGTACTAATGTTGAAAAACGTTTTCAATCTTTTTCAAGTTATAATTATTATAGTTGTAGACTGTGGTGTGCCACTGTTCTTGTCGTGAAATTCAATTGTGGGAGCTAACATGACATGTAGTTTGTCAAATTTTGGTGACAACCATTTTCATATTTCAACTATTAAATTAGCATTGATATTTCATTTGCAATATACTAGGTACATTTTCTTTGGTCTTGGACTTGGGGAGGTTTCAACTGGTTTAGTAGTATGAAATATAAAAGGGAATTATTTTGTATAGTGGCTGATTCTTGTATCAGCCTTTTCATACTTGAAACTATATAAAAGAACATTCTTAGGGTCTGCACTGCCACTTAATATTTAGTGGAGTTTGGAGTACGGAGGCCAATAATGTTCTGGTTATTGGCAAGCACCACTTGTGAGTTCTAGGTGCAACTAAAATTTCTGACTGGTACCCCACTAAGGCTTAGTGAAGTATAGGGCAGATTGTAGGGTATACATTGTTACATGTTAGTATTTTTTTTGCTGAAGTATCTCCTTACCTTTGTATAAGGAATTAATCTTTTTTGGGATATGTGACTGCCTTTTCTAACAAGCGTCGCTCCTAGGAATCGAACTCTTGACATTTTGGTCATCCTATGGATCTATCAGGATCTTACAACACTAAACCAATACTTTATTGGTCACATGTTAGGATGTGTAGCACTGATATCTAATATACATATCCTATGGGATAAGTCAATACCTTTCATTTATATATTTTTCAATTGTTTTATAATTTCGTTTATATATGATATTGACATACACCAATATCTGATATATATTCTATCAGATACTAAGATACTGCAATAGTTTTAGATACTATATGTCTATATATTTTTCCCTTGTTTTATAAATTTTATGTATATTGGTATAATGTTATATCTGTATCTCCTTTTCATATTTATGGTTCCCAGATAGATCACCTTTTCTCTGTGAAAACAAAATGTGATTTCAATATTGATCTCAACTCTTCCATGGTTCTATAAAATTCAATTGACAAATGTTAAATGAAGTAGCAGAAAAATGGTGGTACTAGAATTCTGCTTTAACCTTTAAATGGATTGAATGCTTAATAGGAAAGTGATTGCAGTAGTTATTTTTGGAGCTTGAACTAAGTTCCTACTTACTACTATGAATTAACCCAGGCATGTACATTCTATGCTTTAGATAAAATATGCATAAAAAAGAGGTATAAAATACATAATTACAAAAGATAGTAATGGAATTAAAAAATAAAAAATGTGATCTCTAAGCTTCAAAACACATGAGAAAGTAAAAGTGATTTGGATTGAGTGGCATCGAATCAATTGTGGATACAAATGACTACTGTTAATTAATCTCATTTCTCTGACTTCTTAGTCAAGTTGTATATGAATGATCAATTGTCCATAAGATTGGTGAATGTGTATTACCTAATATGAGTTACATTTTCTCCCACTTCTATCTATATCTTGAATAATATTCATATCTATATTTCCTTAAGTATACATTATCTATCATATGATAGCATGTTCTTGCGTGGGTTAGTATATAAATTTTTGGTTCAAAAGAGTTTAAAGGAAGAGATGTTAGTAGATTATGGTATGCCACAACACTATTATGAACTTATAATAGTATTTACATATAACCTAGTAATGAAAGATTGGCATTACTTACACAATATTACTTTTTGAGTACATATTTTCAAATATACTAACAAGGCCTAATACATTTTATGATAGCAGAGTTTCTTAATTTAAACATAATCTTAGTCCATATTAAATACATAATATTCTCTATAAGTTCCATTATTCGCATAGTGGGTTACCATATTTGTTAAGAACGAATTATCTTTCAGAATCAATTAAATCTTATATGCCTTAAAAGCTTCAATATCTCTTCTTTTTTCTCATTTTTTATTCCTGAGTTGTCCTAAGCAACTTGGTATTGTTGCTTTCTTTTTAGAAGACTAATAATATACATATATAGTTATAGATACACAACATATAGTGTCATTTTTATATAAAACATTACCAATATTTATTGTTTACAAAATTATTTTGAACTATTAGAATAATAGTATTAACCACAAGGCCTCATAATTTTTTCGTGTGTGAAAATCCATTAATTACATGAACAATTATGAATATTTTTGTAAATAGCAAGTAATCAAGTGGTTTTTCTTTTTTGCTCAATATACTTATAAACTGCTAATATTAAGAATATTGACAGACTTTTAGGAGGTGGAATATTTCTCTAGAATTCCTCCAGAATATGCTGATGAAACCCATAAATATGCTTTCCATAATAACTTTAGCATGACATTGACGTATTATAAACTACAATAATCCCAAAACCTTAAGGCCCCATGTATTTGATACAAAACACATGTATTGTTACACAAAATATAATATTACATATACTATCAGTAAAAATATAATTAATTTTTAACTTAAATAATATAAATTTCAATAAATCATAATAAGTAGTACATGGAATCACGAAATTTTTGGAACAATATTATCCCATTTTCATCATAATTTACCTCCTCACATGATTGTCCTATCTTCTTCAGTTTTTTTGTGAGAAACCAGGAATAAGGGTTGGGGCCACCATTATTCAAATTGTGCTCTGCCACACATTATCAGATATTCAGCATGATGAAGGAATGAGGATCAACTGTCTTAAAATGAGTATGTTCTTATGTCTTTAGTTAATAAGATTTCTTCAAATAATGCAAATATGTTATTTTATGTTTTTAGAATATTTTTTTTTAATAAAGTGTCACTTTTTTATTGATCTAACACAAAAAAAATGGTAAAGGATTTAGGAAAGATGATTTCTGTTCATAATGAAGACCCGGCATTTATAGTTTTCACAATGAAGTTTATGGGAAAAAGTGTTCTTAAATGTGTATGAGGCCAATGCAAGGCTAATATACCTTTGTTTAAATTTATAGGATGATACGAATTTTAAAAAAAAATACATGCAAGTATATGTCACATTATTTTTACATTTAAATTGAATATATTTTTATAGTGAGATGGGTCACATCAATAACATGAAAACCTTACGTCTCGGTTTAGTTTCCCATAAAATAAAGCAGAACAATTAGTAGTAAATTAGAACCTACTTGCATTTGGTTAAAATTAAAATAATTCATTTTTACTTGAAGCTACAAAAAGTATGCTCTGATTATTAATTGATAATTATTGTGCTTTATTTTATGTGTTTGATACTATTTTTTAAGGAAAATAAACTAACACAAGAAGGGAGGTTTCCATGTAATTGATGAATATTTTGAATACCTTCGTAGTTCAAAAAGTTTTTGAAAAATTAGATATGCATGTGGTGATATTTTGATTAATATTTTGGAAATAGTTTGAGGAGATTTCTCTGCTTAGTATTATACTATTTTTTTGGGTGACAACAAAAAGGAGATTAGTAATATAGGTTTACATGGCATATATAATAATAATTATTAATACAATCGACAAAATTGACCTTGATAACTTGACTTTATCTTAAAGAACTCGTATGTTGTTGAAATTCAAATACCATAACAGACATTTTCCTTCCTTATCGTCTGCTTGTTTTTATTTATAAAAAATATGCATCTGTTTCGAAATTCCATGACCCATTTTTGGTTAAAAGCTGTTTTTTTTTATAAAAAAACCCAGATGAATTAAGATATCAATAATTTAATATTTAAGTTAAAACAATGATCTATTTTATGAAATATGAAAATATGGTTTAAATTTGGGATTCAATTTAATGAGTTTGGTAGATTCTCATTACGAAATGGAAAGTATGTTGAGTTGAAACTAGGAAGGTTAACTCACAATAAACTAATTAACTTATAATTCATACTTGACTTGTTATTGAGTTCAATGAATTTAATTTATGAACCAAAATATATGAATTTGAGTTAAAAAATGAATTTGTTAAGTAAATAAATCAAGTACATATATATGAGAGTAATTCAGATAAGAACAATTTTCATATAACACTTGCTTAAAACAATAAATTATAATGATACAACTAATCATAACGAATTCAGTTAAGTTGAACTCGACTTGACTAATTTTTATTCTGAAATAAAAAGAATGGAGGTTAATTGTAAAGGTCATAAGGAGTCTCTCTAGTTATATGGTTAAAAATGGTCTTAAAATACTATCACTCTATCATATTGTAAGTTCTATTTTTTCTCTTAAATTTTCCAATAAAATCAATAATTTTTATTTAAGTATTTAAATTTGTATCTGTTATATATAAAAGTAATCGTAATGACTTTTGCCATCGGAAATTTGACTTTACTATTTATACATTTTTTGACACGTAATTTCATTCAAATTGGTGAATGTTCCACTTTATTAATGTTACTTTTTTCAATATTTGTTTTTTAATTTTTGTTTCCCCACTAAATACTATATTAAGATTATAAATTTATTTTAATTTATATATAATGCATTATTTTCTTATTTCAATATATATTCCTTGCAATAGGAGTAAATACTAGGGATGGCAAAAAACACATAATTTGTCTCACAAATTATGTCATTTTATGTATTATTTGATGTGATTGATTGATTAAAAATATGTTTTATTATTGAATTTTAACTTAAATATATTTTTTCAACCGATTATAATAAATATAAATTGAGTAACATATTTTTTGGACAATAAATGTGATCTAGTTGAGAACTACAAGACAATGTGTCTGCAATTTGGCAATGGCTATCAAAATCATCCAAATAAAAATATCCAAATAATAAAATTGAATGTATAACGAAATTATTATTAAGCAAGCATTCTTCCTAATCATAAAAAATTGATTTGAATGTATAACGGAATTATTATTGAGAAATCTGGTTGAATTGGTACGTGATAACTAAATTATTTAATGTGTCTTGTACTCTTGTTCATTGTTCGGCAACTTGGTTGGTATAATATTTTAGAAACCAAACCAAACTATAAAGTTGTAACGATTGAATTTTAACTGGTCATAATGTTTGTTTGAACATTATTTAATTTAATTATGATCCAATTATAATTTGTTCCCAAATTTAATCAGTTGAACCAATCAAATTATAACATGAAATAATAAAAAAGGATTTGATTGTTTTAAAAATATTTAATTAAAAAAGTGTTACTAATATGTACAAAATTCTGAGAGTGTTGGAGTTGAATTTTCAAACACATAAAATCAAATAAAGCACAACCATTAGTAGTATTAGACAATTAGCTTTACTAAAATAAATTGATGAAAATTTTGAATACCTTCACAGTTCAAAGAAGTTTTAAAAAGTTCAATATATGGTGATATTTTGGAAATAATCTGAGGAGAATTCTCTGCTTAGTAATTATATTATTTTTTTGGGTAAATGTAGTGAAAACAAAAAAGAGAGATTCGTAATAATATAGGTGTACATAGCATGTATGATAATAATTATTAACACAATCGACAAAATTGACATTAATAACTTGACTTTATCTTAAAGGAAATCGTCTTCAGTTGAAATTCAATACCATAACAAGACATTTCATTCCTTATCAGTAAGTTTTATTTATTTATAAAATTTGGTTACAAATCATATTTGGTTAAAAACTGAAAAATAAATTAAAAAAAACAAATGAATCACAAGAGGTAGGCTAATGCATTGTTTTGGGACCGGCACTAATGAATTAAGTAATTTTATGATAAAATAATTTGTACACAATAAGATGTTTTATATTTCATTATATCATTCACCACAAATAATAGTTATTTCTCTAGAATAAAAAGTATATACATGTAAAATAATATATAACGTGATACTAAATTAAAAAAAATTTAAACCAACAATATAGATATTAAAAACTTCCAATTTCTTAAATAAACAAATGAATGTGGGATACCAACCCGAAAATATATATTCAACAATGGAAGAACATTAGTTATTTCAAAAATATTATTCCACCTCCCAAAAAGTACCAGAATAATCTTTGGTAATAAAAAGATAAGTTTTTAATTTTACACTTGTCATGAAAGACAAAAGTGTAATATAATTATATCTAAAAGAAAAAATGTTATATCCTTAAAAAAAAATTATGTTATTTATAATATAATTATTTATCGGTTAATGGAGTCATGGAAATGATCCTAACTCGATGCAATAAAAATGAGATAGATATAATTTTTTATATTAGTAATGTGGTTTAGTTCTTTCTCTCTTCTGAAATTGCATGGTGCAGGTGTCCCACCTACTTCCCCACCACGTGTTTTACTGTATTACCTAATCAGACCAACCCTATTCATTAATATTTACTACAATTTGATTATATTACCCATCATGTTGACATATGATAACAAATTATATAAGTCAATTATAAATTTATTATTAATAAATAAGATAATATTTTATGGTACATGTTACTTTATTATTTAGTTTTATAGGATGATATCATTTTTTGAAATATTATTAAAAAGATAAAGAGGCTTTTTTTGCAAGTTTAATATGAAGAGTTTAATTAGTATCTTTAGTAAAAATGAATATTTTCAAGTTCTTTATTTGTATTATCTCTCCTTTACTTTAACTAGTTGACACACAACCAAATATTCAGGATGAATGAGTCGAATCATTGAAACAATTCATATGTTTTTTTTATCAATGGGACAAGGCTCAAAAAGAAGAAGATTACATAGGAACTTAACAGGTTGTTCATATTTCATAACAAAACAAGTGTATGAGAAATCTGAGGTGGAAATTGAGCTAATTAATACGTTCGATATGTAATGCAATGTTAAGATAAATTTGATCTATTTTAATGATGTTTTTTTTGGGTACTATCAAAAATATATTCTCACCTTTTTGGATAAAGAATTAATTAATTTCTTTCGAGATTCGTAATTGTATTTTCCAACAAGCGTCGCTCTCAGGATTCGAACTCTCAATCTTAGGAATTCAGTGAGATCTTACAATATTAGATCAACACCTTATTAATAAAAAATTTGTTTTTGCAAGTCCAATAAAAACACACAAAAAAGAAGAAGTGACTAATGGTATTTTTTACACTCATATTAAGTGGTGGTATTTATGTTCAATCTAATATAAAACAGCAAATCAATTCTAAAAACTGTTTTTCATCAAATTGTAAAATTATATACTATATTATCATATACATGCTGAATGTATATGAGATATTGTCATTAGAACATGTGCATATTGCTTAACAATGATAAAAGCTCCGTGATGATTGTATATAGTAACTTAAAATATACATAATGCTAGAAACATAATAGTGATATTTTTTAATATATTTAAAAAACTAAGATCACCATGTAAGTTTTGTTTATTAAACAAACATATATTTTTAATAAATAAAAACCAAATTGAGCGGTAGGTGCAAATATTTTCTTATATCAAATTTGATATGTTAATCAAATCTAATCCACTCCAACTACAAGAAATTTTCGTGGTAGTTAGAAGAATTACAAATATCATATTTAATGATTAGTCTTCAAACTTTGTTATGCTAAGATATACAAAGTCAAAATCAAAGAAAATGTAAATTGGTCAAAGATGAATAGCTTATGTAATAAACCTTTTTTTAATAAAGTACCTATCCAAGAAAATTACACTCCTTAACTTTACCTCACCAAACCCAAAAGTTAAAATAGGAAAATTTAGTGAAAGATCTAGTTTTATTAAAACATTCATAATAATGTTTCTTAAAATTATCAAATATCAATAGTACTTTCAATTGTTAAAAAAATTATAGTATTAATAAGTAACTTAGGATAATATAAGACAAAAATGGTAAGAAAAGAAAAACAAAATAAATATGAATTAACTCATTCTCCTCTGTTTCTATAACACAGTGAGGTTGAAGAAGTACAAACTTTTTCTTCCTTCACTCTTCTCATTTTCTCTCTCTGTTCCTTTCACTCACCCCTTCACGCATTTCTATATTCTTTCAATCTCTCTCTCTCTCTCTCTCTCTCTACACTTTCTTCTTATTTTCTCTCTAAGCTTTCATATATTCCAATCCCTTCCTTTGATCCCCTTATCATTCTCTCAATTCCTTCACTGCACTTGTCTTCTAATGCTGAATTAGTGTTTGTTTCGTTCCTCAGAAACACTAAGAAAATCGTTGTGTTCCTATGTCACCTTATTGATCCTCATAAAAATTTCATTTTTTTTCTGTGTTTAGACTTTAGAGGCTGCCACAACTCGACCCAGTTCAGATTTTTCTGAGTTTTGTTAGATTTTCATTGCAAAATCGGAAAAAAATAAGATTTTTGAATCTGGGTCTTCTCTCTTTGTTTTACTTAGTCATACTATATTTTCTTTCCATTTTCTCAGTAACCAAACAAGAGAGAGAGAGAGAAGTTACTTTGTTAATAGACTGTGAAAAATGCTGGGGACTACCCTTCAATTTGGGGGTGTTCGTGGTGATGATCGATTTTACATTCCGGTAAAAGCAAGGAAAAATCAGAATCAGCGTAAACAAGCTCAGAGAACAAAGAATGGTGAAACTGAGATTGCAGATTCAGCTTCAAAAACAAAACTTGTTGCTTCTAAGAATAATAATAATAATCCAAATGAGTCTTTGAACAAACCATCTTCAGAGAGTGTAGAACCTTCTAGTAACATTGATAGGTTCCTACAGTCCACAACTCCATTTGTCCCGGCTCAGTATTTCTCTAAGGTTGATTATCTAATCTCTCTTTTATGCAATTATGCAGTTGAATTATCTTTGAAAGTAATGATTTTTACTTTTTTGGAATTGGATGGTAGAACAATCTCCATTTATTGTGTTTTGTCGCTGTTGATGGAAAGTTGTTAGGGAATTATACTCCCATTTTGATGAGTATGGTAGCTGCATGAGTTCTCAAATATTTATTGAATTCTTAGATGATGTTTGGAAGAGCTTATTTGTGCTCAGCTTATATAGTCATATAAAACTTAAGCATGTGTTTGTAAGTGCTATTAAAAAAACTTATGAGCTTTTTGTACTCTTGTTTTAATTTATTCCAATAAAATTATCAGAGAGGGTTATGAAATAAGGTAGAGTGCTTATAAGAATGTCAAAAGCTATCATGCTATAAGCGCTTTTTGAATAAGTACTGATCTAATCTGTTTATTACTTTAATTACTCAAACTCTCCCTAAGGAACAAATATAAATACCTGAAAATTTTGAAGGAAAAAAGGAAGGGTACATAAGGTTCCTTGTATGTTAGCTCTCAGAGAAACAGCTAACTAAATAGTTTATAGCTTGATGAACTTCTCACTCTTATTTCATGCAGCTACTTGTTGATGTTTAGAATAATTATTATCATCATATGATTTATGACTTGTTTTTGTTGTGACTTGCGTGTGTAGACAACAATGAGAGGTTGGAAGACTTGTGACATTGAGTATCAATCTTACTTTGCCCTGAATGATCTATGGGAATCGTTTAAGGAGTGGAGTGCATATGGAGCAGGAGTCCCCTGGCTACTTGATCAAGGAGAATCTGTTGTCCAATACTATGTTCCTTATTTGTCGGCTATTCAATTATATGGTCAATCAGCTAATAAGTCAAATGTTAAGTCGAGGTATTGGCATTTAAAATGCAGAACCATGCTTTTATAAGTGCTTAACAGTTCATAAATTTGAGACTTCACTAGCACTTGAAAATGGAGGCATGACAAAGTTAATGTCAATAGATGAAGCTTTTTTTCTCAGTCTCACTGTGATATGTTTGTTTTATGGTATTTTAAAATTGATTTCATGAGTTATTGGATTATGTTAGCATGCTGATTGGAAGTTGAAATCACACCGCTGATCCATATCATAGAGATTCGACAAAGTTTTACGTTGGCTGTCAACTGCCTAACACAACCACTACCTTTTATCCGGACTTAGGAAATGGGAAGTATTACTGCACAACTATAAGACCTGCAATGTTATATGAGATTGATTGTTGGGTGGTAAAATG
Source organism: Lupinus angustifolius (assembly GCF_001865875.1). Classification (NCBI taxonomy): domain Eukaryota; kingdom Viridiplantae; phylum Streptophyta; class Magnoliopsida; order Fabales; family Fabaceae; genus Lupinus; species Lupinus angustifolius. Next base: position 2,463,785 of record NC_032011.1, on the reverse strand, counting down.
TCAACAAGAGAATAAACTCAATGTAGTAGATATGAGAAAATTGCGTTGGATGAGTGGACACATACTAGACAAGATAAGATAAGAAATGAATGCATTACGGAGAAAGTTGGAATAACTCCTATTGTAAAATCGCACTTAGGTGATTTGGATATGTGTATAGGAGACTGGTAGAAGCCCCCATAAGGGCATTGATCAAATGGAGGTTAATTCAATTCCTACAGGAAAAGGGAGACCAAGAAAAACCATAGGTAAAACGACATATAAAATGAAAGAAATCGAAAATGGTTTTTTCACAGAAACCAGGGAGAATTAGTGGAAGCTGGTTCTTATAATAGAAAATGAGATGGATTGAACTTGGATAGTTTATAATGCTCTGATGAGTTGGTTTGCTAGCTTAGCAACCTGGGCCACATTCCATAGCGTTGTAGATGGTAAGCATACTGCAATCTGGTATGCACAAATATATCCATAGAACATGAGGGTTAGGATTGAATTTGGTAACTATGCTACCAATTGGTTTAGTTTTTGATGGACTTCAATGACTTTTTGTTGGTCTCAATATATTGAGAACATTTTGAACCGCCGAGTATTCTTTCTTTTTTCTCCTTCTTTCCCTCTATGGCTACTGATTCCTGTATCTGGTCAATGTAATTCTGTAGTTATGAGTTTATTTCTTTTAATCTGTAATATGTCAAGTTCGTCATGCCAATTTCTGCAATTATAAGTTTTACTGAAGGGGATGCGCTATTGTGCTTTGGTTTGTAACCTGATATCATTTTCTTATTTCATTAGGTACACCTCGGAAGATAGTGATGGAGACTACTTCAAAGATTCAAGTAGTGATGGGAGCAGTGATTATGAATTCAGAATAAGGAATGGACATTTTACACCACAAAGAAGTCAATATCGAACAGGCAATGTTTCTTCTCAAATGAGCAGGTTATCAATGCATGATAAAAACAACAAAGTGCAAGAGGGATTTTCTAGTGATGACAGTGAAGCTGGCAATCCTCAATATCTCCTTTTCGAGTATTTTGATCAAGATCCGCCTTACAGCCGTGAACCATTGGCTGATAAGGTTAGTAATGCTCTTAATTAGTGTGTAACTTATTACCACTTATTTTAACTTTTAAACAGCCCATCTTATATTTTATTATAATTGCACAGATACTAGATCTTGCACGCCACTATCCCAGCCTCACGTCGTTGAGAAGTTGTGATTTATTGCCGTCCAGTTGGATGTCTGTGGCATGGTAAGAATAACGTGATCTATCACATTAATGCTGAGTTTGTGTCAATTAACATTCTTTAATGGCATCTTCTAGGTATCCTATATATCGAATACCTACAGGTCCAACATTAAAAGATTTAGATGCATGCTTTCTTACATACCATACACTCCATACGCCCTTGACAGGTAATCATGGAACTTTATGCATATTTTTTTATAATGTAGATACACATCACTTTACGATCACCTTGCCCTCACATCATACCTGCTTAAGTGGCAGCATCTGGATGCAGTGTTGTGTAAGTTCGAGGCGATCAACAGACTCATGCTGCCAGCTGTGCAGTTATGAAAATGTCGACTACCAGTGATCTTCATTTGCTTGTCTTTTTTCTTCATATTTTAATAAGAAACAATTTATAGAAGCACGTCACCCTTTGGTCTATGACCAAGATACCCCATAGGCATGGTGCTCTGTGGAAGGCATGTAATTTGAAGCCGACAAATAAGAAATAAATAAAAACCTATTCTAATATCATTATTTCCTATTTAAGATTTTTACGTAAAAGTAACGCTTTCTTGCAAAAGTCTAAAGGTAAATTTAGTTTGCTTGCAATGTTCAGTAATTTACTTTTTAGTTTCTTTTGATTACATTGTGCAGGAAATGGAGGTGCTCAGGCTCCAACTTTGGTTTATCCTAGTGAGATGGATGGCATACCGAAGATTTCCTTACCAACTTTCGCTATGGCTTCCTATAAGCTAAAGGGATCTACTTGGATGCAAAATGGAGATAGTGAGAATCAAGTAACAAATTCTCTATTGCAGGCTGCAGACAACTGGTTAAGGCTGCTTCAGGTGTATCATCCGGATTATCAGTTCTTTGTATCGCATGGCACATACCGCGGGTGAACTGAACTAGACGACTAGATGACATGTCATTCCATTCCTCACTAAGATATTAGCCTTGAATTTCTGTGTTCATTGCCCCATGCAAACTTGGTGTAGTCCATCCATCTTTCGAGACTTTTCAGTGGTGTTGATACTGCTAATGTGGATTCCTGGTACATGCATCAGCAGCACAAAAGATAATCTCAAAGGAAGGTTGAAATAGAGATTTCTAAAGTGAAAATTAAAAGAACATCCCAGCCTTTTTCAGTTCAGATAATGGTTCAGTTTTTTAGACTTAAATATATTACTGATAGTTATGTTTTCAATTAGAAGAGAATGAGTGAAATATATCAGTTTTTCTGTATATCATGGTACTATCTGATGAAGCTAAGGGATGAAAGTAGATGGTACTGCACAATATTTTACTATTTCAGAATAAGTATTGTACACTTAAAATGTTAGTAAGCAGCTATATTATTTTGTAATATTTGGAAGAGTATGTATGAATGGAAATAGTGTCTATGTTGGTGGCATTAAAAGGGTTGGTAATAACATGACCACTAGTTATATAGTTGGAGATTTGGTAGAAACTAAAGAAAGTTATATATCCTTTTCTGAAGCTCAATTTTCCTCCTTTCCATAGAAATGAAATATGGAGGATTCTTTGGTGTCACTCTTCCTTGGTAGAAACATTCAAATGGTAGATAAAGAATATGCTGATTCAACCCTTTTAAAGTAAAAGAGAAAGCAAGTTATATTAGTTATAACACTTATTTAAAGTAAAAAAGAAACCAAGCCCAATCCAGAAGTTGTTGGTATTTGTGTTAGGTGCCATGTCTGAACACAATGCATAACATAATCAAGTTAACACATAATACCAGAAATCAATGTATGAACTCAAAATATCAATGTTTAGCAGCAAAAGTGGCTATGAAAGTGATATCATGGTATCTATTTTTGAACATCATAACTACTGCATGAAAGTGGAATTAAGGCATTTGACATGGCTGCAATAACATGTAGCAGAAATTAGCAATGCTAGTTCAGCTTCTCATGTTGTGAAGAACCTACTATCTCACTGTCATCAAGGTTCTCTCTCTCTATATAGAGATTATGAATGAGGATTTTTATTGAACATGAGTTTTCTAATGTGCAGTATGAGAGCGTCGAAACGAGAAAGAGAATTCCTTGCTGAGAGATTGGCATCGCATTTGACGCCAGATGAGAGGGATGCATGAGGATGCAATTTGTGAGCAAGCTTTGAACAGATTCTCATGATCCAAGGTATGTACAGGAGTGTGCTGAAATTGTTGCAAAGCTTGTTGGTTTCTGTATAGGAGGCAATATGCCAAAGGAGATGTTTGAACTGAATTTTGTGCTTCCATCTGATAATAGAGGCCATAGTTAATATGCTGGAATCCTATAACAAATTTGCTTAATTTGTAACAGATTTTATGTTTGTAAATTATGTACCATTAAAATCTTTTGTAGATGGAAATTAACTTTGGAGATTTTACTCTATTCAAAATGATTGTTTGGACAATGTTTCCTCCAATAAACAAATCCCATTGGATTATATTAAGTTTATAAAAGAATGTGAATTGTTATCATGCACCCTGAACATGACAATTACTTATGTTCTTTATGTCTTGTTATATTTATTTATGTCAAACAATGTTTTTCTCACAAGTAATAAGTAATGTCAATGGCCAAAACAACTCTATTCCATAGTCTAACCTTAACTACATGAACCATAATATAAGAGAGAGATATGAAATAAACATGATTTGGTACTGCTTTAAATTATAAATACAACATTTTGCAACAACTAATGTAAGATAAAACCACAGTCACCACACAAAGCAACATAAAAAATAAGACATAAAACCACAGCATAACATTCATTATATATGACTAGTACTTATAAGACATAGACCAAACCCAATATAACATCTAATTTTTATAGTCTCTTGATATAGCATAACACTATGCATCAATATTTAGCACCTTGGGAAGGGAGTGCCACAAGTGCTAGCAACTCTCCTAGCATTAGGAGTGTTAACAAACTTCTTGAGGTTTGGATTCTTGAGGTATTGGCATAGGCAAGGTTTCTGTTCCTTGATCCTGGAGCAGCATAGGTTAGAAGGAGCAGATGAAGAAGTGATTGCACTAGCACATGGACTAAGTTGCACTGGGCTGCATGTTACTGCCATTGAAACTTGAACTTCAGAAGCAAGAAGCAGCACCAGAAAAGTGCACAAAGCAATGTGTGTTGCTTTCATTTTCACCTTAGGATTCTGTGTATGAGTGTAAGAATGAGAAGTATGTTGAATTGTTTCTGTGTGGTGATGCATCTTGGGTTGAGTTGCACCCTATTTATACTATGAACTTAGTGGAAAAATAAAACAAAATATGTTAATGGTATACTTAAAAAAATGATATGAGAATGACTATTAGTACCGGTGTTTTAAATTGCGGACCGCATCACATGGTGTAACCGCAATATTACAGTTGCGGTGACCGTTGTAACCATATCACACTGCAATTGCGGTGTGATACCGTATCACAGTGATGTGACCGCAATTACATCAGACCATATTTGGACCACATCGGGCTACAACGCAACCGCACTGGGTTATATCGATGTCAAAAATATATTTTTACTCACAAAATAATTTACACCGCAACGGTAGCAATTCGCATTGCAATGACTACAATAAACGTAACCACGATCATAATCACCACAGCAATGGGTATTACAGTGCAGGTATGGTCCACCTCTTTGAATTGGCTCAGAATTAAAAGGTAAAAAAATTATTCCAGAGATTTAGCACTCAAATTTACTGCTTAATGATTTCAGGTAAGTGTATGTAAGTAATTTTATATGTAATTTTCAAAGTTTTTATTTTTTTGGTACCAAATTGCATAATCCATGACTACCACATATTTGGTGGTCTAGGGCAAAGTAAAATGACATTTTAGCAAGTAGCATGTTGTTACTGGCTGAGACCATTGCCACCTAATAGTCCTATACTATACTATGCAATAATTGATTAATTTCTCACTTAAGTGGATACTTCCTAAAGAAAGCTTTAATTTACATGCATACAATCAGACCCTTCTAAATTTTTTAAAGGATACAATTACTAATAGTTTTTTTTGGAATTATCAAGATTATCCTCTTACCTTTTGGACAAGGAACTAATCATTTTCGGATTTTGTGGTTACCATTTCCAACAAGTGTGGCTCATAAGAATTAAACTCTTAACTTTTTGGTTATCCTATAATCTAACAAGATCTTATACAACTAGATCGACACATTATTGATAATTACTAATAATATAATAGAATGTTGGTTGCACAGGTTCTTTTTTGTTTCATTGGTGCTGTGAATTTTTTCCCTGGTGTCTGGTGGTCAAGTTTATTTATTGAGTTTATCTTTAGTTTAGATTTGTGTGAATGATGCATTGAATAATGTCACAGATCTAATAGTTGGAAATTTAGAGATATCAATGAGCATTGGCACTATTTTAAACTCTTAGGATAATTGTTTGGTGCCCCTAAAGTCCTCTCAAGAACTATAACATTGTATCTTTCGGTGGAGCTTGATGGTCAAACCAATTTTGAAATACAGAAACCAAGTCATTTTCAGTGCAATCATATCCTAATGTCATGGTACCAAAATTTCAATATCTAACCAAAGGAGGGTAAACAAGAAACAAAGAAGAAATAACAAACATGTGGATGTGAAATTATAAAAAGATGGGTGCAAACAGAATCACCCAAAAATGAGTAGAGATTTTCTCTGGTTACTAGAGAATACAATATTGAGTATTGATATTCACATATAGTATAGAAAATCTTTGACAGTCCAAATTTTAATTATTTTAATAAAATAATGTTAAAAATTATTAAACTTCTTATGTATGTTCAAGGTGAAACCAAGCCATTTATATGTGTAACTAATGAATGGTTAACATGGTGAATGACTTGATTAACTAGTTGTTAATTGTTATTAATTAGTTTCAGTCTTAACATTTTGGATATTTTTTAACCTTTTAGAAGAGAATAAAGTATCTCTTAGCATAAGGAGGGTAATTATCTTCTCCAGTTAGTGAAATCACATGTATCATATTTAATTATTTTTTACAAAAATATTTTTAAAACAAAACAAAACAATACACATATCATACTTTTACTAGGTGAAAGAAGATAATTTATTCTCTTATTAAAAATATGTTCCTATTCTTTTCCCATCTCCTTATAATTTCTATTACCTGGCATGAAGGCAAGTGGTTCACCCTTTCTACTGTTGTTCCTTTCGGTGATGTTGATGTAAGCATTTGTTTTAATGGTTCTTTCATTATAAAGCCACATGCTCTCATATGATTAATATAATACTCATTCAGAAATTGTTACGAAGGAGTATATAATCACTACCCATCATGATATAGCAAGGTACAACATGGTGCAATGGATTACAAAGAATATACTCTTATCATTGTATTTGTTGATTACCAATGTCAAATTATTTCTAAGGTTCAAAAGTCAATTGAAATAAATCTTTGAGAGAAAGTAAAAGGTTTGGATTTGATTAGTACAAGTGATTAAATTTGTTGTACCTTTCCATGTATTATAATATTTGATCGGTCAAAATACAATAAATCTAATTTATAAATTAAAATATAGTTTATTGATTAATTATAAATGTTTGGTATATGAAATACCATATGAAGTAGCATGTCTAATTTTGTCCTATATTGCAAAAGATAGTGATTAGTAAGCATTTATGGATTGTCAATTTGAGTAAAGATGAACGTCTTCAACTTTGTCCTTATTCTTTATCTCAGTCAATTAAAAAGTGACATATATACAAAATAAAATTCATAAAAATAACAAATAACAAATTTATATTATTTGATATAATGTTATCGATTAGAGATCGAAGAACATGTATTTTTTAATTGATACAAAGGATCTAGATTCATTCAATTTACCATATACATTTGTCACCAACTTGTTAGTGCGCAATATTACAATATATCGGACACGTATCACTTGAAGATTCTCTTAGAAATGGTGGAGTTTGGATTGGATTTGGTATCATGAATGTGAAACGCTTGCCTCCAAAGAAATGTGAAAACTTATCACATTTATAAGAATGTGTTGTTTTGCCTTTGTAGGCTCATGATCTTTAAACGTGTATGATCATTGATCTCTTGTGTGAGTGGAAGACAAAGCAAATTACACTCTATCTTCAAGAGAAGGTATTCTCCTCTTTTTTAAGGTGGGGTTTATTTCATAATAAAAACAACATTCAACAACATAAATAAATTGTCCTTGTTTCATTCCTAAACTAGCTGAGAATAAGAAAAAAAAATAATTAATCAAGAAATAACATAACACCGGAGAGCCTCCAACCACCAGGGAGTTCCATTGTTACATGGGTATAAGAAGAGTGAAGAGTCACAAGTGAGACACCATGTCTTACACCAAAACCTCACTTGTGACTCTTCACTTTTCTCATACCCATGTAACAATGGAACTTCCCGGTAGTTAGAGGCTCCCTGGTCGCTGTCTGATCCAACACAAAGTTTAGCACATAAAACTAAAATATAAAAAAATAGATAAGCCCAATGCTTACTTCTTATTTTCTTTAATTTTCCTCACCATTATTGTTATTGTCATAGCCACTTTTATTAATATCACTTTATCCAAAGGGTATTATATTAGTAAATATTTTTTAGGTTTACTATCAATCCAATTACTGATTATGTATAAATATTTATACTGATAGTATATAAATATTATATTCTTATATTCTGGAGAAAATTATGATTCACATTTAGCTTGGGTTTAGCTTGAAGCAGGCCAAGCAATAATAATCATCAACTAACTTCTTCTACAATAATTCATTTGTGGAAAGCAAAAGAAGATCAAAATGGACTTAACTCACGCTCAATCATTAATTTTATTGGATTATTTTGGTCTATTCTAAGACAAAATTTAAGTGGTTCTATTTTGATTTAACAATTAAAGTGCTTGTTATCATGCATTGTGTAGGACCTTGAAATTATGGCACCTTCAACATATAATCTTCATGCTCACTTGACCATTGATGATTCATCATTGCTAACATAAGTCATTGTTATCCTAGAGAGTGCTGAACAATGATAAGCTCACACATCAATCTAGACTAGTCTAATCACTGTTATCAAGCACCCAACAACACCACCCAACTTTACTTTTTCTAAAGATTCATGTACCTATTCTATATTTTATTTACTAGAAATGTACGGGTTTTATATATTATTAGTGTATTATAAATCAATTTTGTTTAATTATTATTAACTCTTAAAAAAGTAATATAAGTAAGTGATAAATAATATATAATTGTATATAAATTTTTAGATTAATGATGCATAGATATTAAACTCGGTATTTATTTGTTTAGTTGGTCCTTTGTGGCCACCAATTTTCTAAGATGAATGGACCAATCAGATTTCTTTTTCAACCTATGAACAGTTTTTGTAGGCTATATGCCAATGTTGTTCAATAGATGAATAGTGAAGAATGAGGTGATTTTGTGGGTCATAAGCATGCAATTTAGTAGAACATAGGCATGTAGCAATGTATGATTGCAAGGACATGTGATTAATTAGGCATGCTTATGAAGCAACTTTTAAGAAAGGCTATATCCCTAGAGATTAAAATATTTGTCAACTTATTCACCAGTAAAAAAGAAAGTTAATAGGAAGTAGTAATGATTTAAATTATGAATTTCATCATCACATGATGCAACTGCAATATTGTGATAATGGTGACTGTCATAATCATATCACATCACAATTATGGTGTAGCGTCAAATCATAATGATACAACTGTAATGAGCCCAACATAAGTATATTGGACTGTATTTGAGTCACATCAGGTTGCTTTTCGAAAATATTTTTTCAATTATAAAATAATTCACAATGCAACGATGGTAATCTACATCAGAATGGTCATAATAACCATAATTGCAGTAATCATAATCGCAATTTAAAACAACGTTAGTAGTAAGTAGTCATGAGAGTTGTTTAAGGAACTCTACTTAAAAAGTATGAAAGATGAACTATGAAGGTAGATGGAAAGAAGTAATTCTATAAAAATAAATACAAGGAGGGTATTTTACCAACTTGTAGTCTTAACATAACCAATTCAACATTAACCAAGCAACTAATTGTTTCACTTACCCACTCATCAATAATGAAGTTGCTAGCATTAGGAGAACTTCTCATATAAATGCTGCCAACTTTCTTGGGTTTTGTTTTGAAGGCCACAAAAAAGCTGTTATTTATGAGGGTTAGAGTACTTGCACAAAGGATTTAATACTCTAATCTTACATTTCGACACAACCACCTAATATTCTTTTGGATGAGAATTTATGTCCCAATATAACAGGTTCTATGGGCTTGCAAAGCTATGTCCAAAGTAAGAGAACATTATTTCTGAATCAGTGGCTAAAGGAACAATAGGGTATATAGCTATTGAATGGTGCTCTTAGAATTGGTGGGAGAGGGTAAAAACATTAATGCATAAGCTAACCACTCAAGTGAATACTTTCCAGATATGATATACAAAAGGCTTAAGATGAATAATTTGGATATAGTTACATGGTTCATGATATTGGTTTCGACATATATTATCAGGTTGATTGTGATTCCTCGCTTTTTACATTATTTTTACGAGATTTTTTATAATAAATTCAATACATGATATGCGGAATCGGAATCCGGTACACAGTATATAGGCTAAATGAGGAACATGTAACTATGGATTTGGAACATGATGGGGCTGTGATCACAGAAGATGAGGTAGCCAAGAAAATGATGGTGGTGGGTTTATGGTGCATTCAGACTTTTCCAAATGATAGAGTCTCAATTAGTAAAGTGATAGATATGTTAGAAGGCACTACGAAATCCTTAGAAGTGCCACCAAAACCTGTTTTGTCTTTTCCTCCTAGATTAGAACATACATGTTCCAATACTTTATCTTCAACTACTACAAATTAATTTTATTGGATTCCTTCAACAAGAAACTTGTAGCAGCAAATAAAAAAGATTCCTTGCTTGTTTAAAGACTATATTACAACCAACATGAAAAAAAATAGAAGATTATAATATTTTTATCCTTTGGGTATAATAATATGATACTTTTACCCTTCAATACAAGTTCAAACATAATAACTTGTCTCTTTGGTATTGGAGATAATTATTTTCCTATATGTTAATGGTAAGTTTAGATGAGTCATAATTACTTGAATGGGTTACTCATTTATGGATAACAAAACTTATTGATGATCAAGGATTTCAAGCAAGATTCAATATAAGTTGCATGACATAATAAAAAAGAAAAGAAAAACTTATAATTGACTAAGTACAAATATATATAGCATTAAAAACAAAATACATGGATGAGGGAGAAATCAAGGCATACATTACACAGAAACATAGGCCAAAAATTAAAATAAATACATTGTAAAGAACCAAAATAGTGTTCTTGTAAAAGAATTGACCCTACATTGTAAAGAACCAAAATGGTGAGATAGGAGTGGAGGGACAAATCTTTGGTCCCAAAGTTTATTACATGCAAAAAATGAATATATTCAATAAACAATAAAGTATGTGCACAAACAAATTAAATCAATTGAATTGCATTATCTTAGGAGCAAACCTCATCAATCTATCCAAAGCATGAGTTGTGAACTTTCTTGCAAACAAATGACAAATATTGGTGTTATGTCCATTATACTCACATGTGGTTCCATGTCTTAGATACTTCAAAAAATCAATAGTAACATCTGTTCTTATGTACCTTGATGGATGAGGTCCACCCCTTGACCAATCAACCCATGTCAAAGTCCTATTTGAGTTCCTCTTCCAAAATTTGATACTAACCAATGTTGGCAAGTAGTGTTCATCACTATAACAATCAGGGTTACAATACTTCTTGAACACCATGTAATATAGTTTATCGGAGACGATTTCGACTGCGAGTTCACGGTCGATTTGGAACCATTGGGAACCCTTCCTCCATTGGGAAAGCTTAACTAGTGGCATCATTTTAGGACTATACCTACCACGCCCTACTAGACCAAGTAGATCATAGGCTTCTACAAAGGTTTTGGTTGAGTTCATAAGATAAGTGTATATTGTAGAGAAATTAAATAAAGGAATGCATGATTCTGAGAGCAAAACAAATCGCTCGTTGGAGAAATCAAGAAGTGCATTAGCTAGTAGACGTCTTTCTGCCTCTATCATGCTATTTTCACCCCACCTTACCTCCTGCATGTTAACGTAGTAAATGAATTAAATCAACAATCCTTGAATGATATGGAAGAATAGTGTACGATGCTCTCATTCAGTGTGACCGATGAATGTAGAAGTATGGAATGTGCATTGCTTTGGTAAGCGAAATGACCATTTCTATAATTTAAACAACTTATAACCTTCAGGACAATCATATGACAAATAACTCAACCATTACAAAACGAGTATTTCTATAATTTAAACATATAATCTTTATGTCAATCACAAGGCAGATAATTGTACCATTACAATGCCAGACACACCCTCTTCTAGAGAAGTAAGTGAAAATAAAATAAAAATCACTTACACTCAGTAAATTATACATCAGACAATTGCTAAAAGTAGACAAATAAAAGATGGCTTATATGTACTCTAATCATTTAAAATGAAAAATCTCTTTATTTTCATGAGATTAAAGTTTGGAAAAGTATAACTGGGCCATCACTAGAAAATGGTTCAAGCCTTCAAGTCCAAGCACATAAAGATGTAAAAGTTGGGTTGGGCCACTTATTGGGATATATGACATATACAATTTGTTTGATTACAGCAAAAAGACAAGAATCATTTGGCATATTAGTTGCTGATTATGTATGAACTATGAACAATTCTTTAAATGACATGATTGTACTGTAAGCTAAATTATGAAAACTTATCCGCTAATTCATCCCTTCTCCTTATTTGGATCTCCTAAAGTTGCAAATTAATGCATATATTATAGTTAGTATAGTTTATTGATTCAGGAAACAACCAAAAAGAATGTGAAATAATTTTTTTTAAAAATGAACTTTATAATATTGTTTGGATTCAGTGAATCTATTAGCTGTATTCTTTTACCCTTCTTTAAAAGCAAATTAATGTAGTTACTTTAGATAATCTCTATAATGTATATCAACTTTGGTATAAAAAATGGAAACTCTCTTTAGGGAAGAGGAATAGCCAAGGAGGACTTTAAATCCTCTTTGACAAATAAAAAAGAAAAGAAAGTAGCAAGTGGATAATCAATTAACCATAAATTGTCTCTTTTTGAATAAATGGCATCAAAAGCCCTTATTTTAAGGGCTAACCTAAAGTAGAAACTACCCTAAAATAAGGCTGCTCATAAATCATTCTAAAGGGTACAACTATAATTTGTATAAAGTTAACACATTACTAAAAAAGTATCTAGTTGAGGTTCATGCAGAGAGGTGTTTTCCTAACTTAGCACATGGTTAGTTTTTTAATACAAAAAAATATGATCAGTATTGTGGAAGGATCAAGGAACATTATTAAAGCAATATATTTTATATTACAAGTATATACTTGGATTCCACAAATTATTAAGTGCACTTTAGTTTTAGAATGGGGTTTACCTGTCCTAACATTTGTTGTTTTATTATGTATCAATCCACATTTGTTGTTTTATTATGTATCAATCCACTTAAAAAATATCAACTAATTAAGAAAAAAATTATAAAAACAAAGAAAATGGTTTGTTTTTCTATTATTTAGTGAAATATGATTTATTTGGAATATGTAAACACAAATTTTTTGGTACATGTATACTAATAAAGTGAGAGGCGAAGAAGAATGTGACATTTGTGATGAATATATAATGTAGAAAGTTGAAATAGCCATTTAAAATGATATTATTAACCCGAGATATATAGTGTATAGTTGACTAATGGCTCGGTTGTCACACACATGAACCATCCTTGTATTAAGCATTAAATATGGCGTGGATGAAGGGAAATTAATCTTTCACAATCATAGCCATAATTGATTCTTTTAAAATATAGGTGAATAATCTGTGACTTAAGAATTTTTTCTCCTTTTTAGCTTTCATTTTGCATCAATAATGATAAATGTTAAAAACATAGTTGAAGCCAAAAAGAGTTTAGGAGTAAAATTAAGATTTCAGGGAGACTATGTTTATATAGAAAATGTTAATCAAGGAGGAAAAGAAAGGTAATTTTAATTAGAAAATACAAATGAGATTTAATTATTTCTTTAGTTAAAGAAGTATTATAAAACTAAGCACGTCATTCTTTTAATTCACAATGCATCATTTCCGATAAAAAGTATGAGTTGTTTTCCCCCAACTAAAGAATTGATTTAGAATTATTGACACAATTATACATTACAATTTACAAATGATGTTTTCCATTATTTGTTGTTTTGGGAAACGGAGTCAATCAAAAATGTCATAGTCAATAAGGTAAATGAAGTAGGAATTTAAATAGTAAAGTAAAGTTATAGAACTATTCTAGTTTTGTGGCAAAATCACAATTCAGCCAACAAAATAATATATGTATCCGAGTTTTCATATAAATAGTTAGGATTAAAAATAAGTTATTAATTAGATAATAATCATATGCATATATCTTTTGATCTTAATCATTCAATTATTCAGTAGTTCATACTAAATGTTTTCATTATTCACAATATTGCATTGTTGTATATATTATGAATGAATGTGGTGATGAATAAACTATGAATCCTTGATGGTAAAGAAATTAATTTCTATTTTGTTATTCTTAAAACTAACAGATTATAGATCATTAGAAAACACTAGAATTCTGATCAACCAAATGAAATGTGAAACTATATGAATAGAAAAAAAAGGTATACCAATAATCATATATATATATGATGAAGAAATGATGATGAACATGTAAATTTCTAACCTTGCTAGGGATTCTTCGGCCATGAAAAATAGAACTTCTAGGAACAGTTCCATTGAAAGAAGGTTGAGAATGTACATAAATAGAAAACAAGCCTTTATTCCCCTTGAAGAATCTTTCCCATAGAGGAGCCAATAGTACAGGACCTTTTGTTAAGAACATAAATGCCACCTTTGGGGTATGTTTAAATGGTGTTTGTTGAATCTTTGGAACTATAGAAGCCCTCCAAAGCAATTCATCATCACTCATATCATGCATAGTACTCATTGGAGGCTTCAAAAAATCACTCAACCCTTTTCTGGTTTTGGAGTTTTCAATGACCCTTTTGTGATTACTCATGGATGAAACTTTTGTGTTGTTTGATATTGAAACATTTATGTTTTTTGAGAGTATTGGAGTATAAGGTGGAGATAATGCTAACAAAGGTGGTGAAAGTTGTTGTTTGAGGCCAAAAGATGAGAGTAAAAATGGTTGAAGTTGGAAATTGAGGTAGAAGGTTTTGTTGAGATAGAAAGTGAGTATAATACCAGTGAGTAAACCAAAGCCAAAGATTAGAATATGAGTGAAGAAGTTGAAGAGATAGAATTGGTGAAAAGTGAAGAGTTTTAGATATGAGGATGCAATGAAACGTTCTTGTTCATTATTCTTCATAGTTGATATTATTAATATTATGGGAGAGTTTTGCAGAGAAATATTTGGATGGTGTGTACTTAGTCTCGGTTATTAGAAAGAGAAGACGGAATGAAGGTAGAGATTGGACTCAAAGAGAGGATACTTGAATTCATCATGAAACAATGCCTATATTCTGTATGTTTATACATGAGCTTGATTCTAAAAAGGTAGTGTAATCGGATCGAGATCTCCTGTCTGGAACTGTGTCTAGTTCTATGTTCCGAGTCAATTAAAATGTCATTTTCTGTTATTTTTTAATTTTACAATTTTTCTTTTATTTATATGGCAAAATGCGATAGACTTAAGATAGTGAATGAGAGAGGGTTGGGCTTGCTTAGTGTAATGGACCTTAGTTTTATTAATTAAACTGAAATGCATATAATTGAAATTAAATAGTATTAAACTGAAAAGTGTTCAATCATTTTCATTTTGTTTTTCAATAGATAAAAAATGTATGTATGTACTTTTGTAATAATACTGTAACATTCATTATTTATATCTAATTATTATACATTAATAAATATAAATAATATAAATTGAATGATAAATGATATAATAATTATGTATAAAAATTTACATTGACTAAAGGTAACAAGTGATTGAATTTGGATTCTAATGATTTTTTTGTAATTCATTCATGAATCTATTTTAGTAGATGAATATTTAATCAATTTGAGTTTTCTTAATTAGAGCTTAAAGTACTTTAGAAAAAATCATCATTTTAAAAACCATAATTTTAATAAAACATTTTTTTTTAAAAAGTCACTTTAAAAATATCATTGCTTAAAAAGACAATTTAAAAAAACATGGTTTACAAGGACATTTTTAAAAAATCACTCTAAAAACAAGTTTCTTTTAAGGAAATCATGGTTCAAACAACAAGTTTTAAAAAACAATTTTTTAAAAGAAAAACATTAAAAAAAAAGTAATTTTAAAGAAAAATACTTTTAAAAAGAGCTTTGTAATTTTTTTTAAGCAACTCATTTTCTGAGCTTTTGAAAAAATTATTTTTGAAACATTCAATGAGAACTTGACATCTTAGTTTCTACCTATAAAGTTTTTAATAAACATTTAGATATGATATTTACTTAAAACAAATCTTCACTGCTAATCACACTACACCTATATGTCCCATGATTGATCTCACTTATATGAGTAAGCAAATAAGAGTTGAGATAATAAAGAAAATTGAGAAGTAATAGACAAATTTTTAATATTTGCTTTTTAAATAGATTGGACATTCATTCAATTAATATATTCACAAATATTCATTAAATTTAATGAATATAGTTTTTCTGTATTTGAATGAATTTTAGATAATTTTATCAATGAATTTTAGATAATTTTATCAACTTTATTAATGACCCTATATAAACTTTAGGGTAAATTTTACAGTCTTTTCTTTAAAGGTAAAACAAAGCAAGACATTCATAAACCGGTTTTACCAATTCGCACATGAGTGCATAAAAAGTACTATACCATTTTACAGTTTAATGGGATTATACTTTGTGTATAATCATTATAATTAACTACAATCAATCCGAAAGCCAATCTTCTAAAATAAATTCAAACTTTGACATAAATAATAGATTTTAATTATGATATAATTTGAAAATATTGACAAATAACTAGTAGATGTTGAAAATTTAGAAGTTGCTAAAAATAGTGTAGTATAAAACAAATTGTGTTAGAAACTCCTTAAAACTCTCTACTTGAAAATAATATATCGGGCACACATGACAATAAATTATATTTTAAGAGGAAAGGGCAAGGATTGTTAGTAAATCAACATCTACATAAGAAACAAAAATAAGAATAAAAGAATATTGTTGATAAATAAAAGAATATGAGATCTTTAAAGAACTAATGGGAATGAATTATATGTGAGAGAATGGAGAGATATTATACCTACCACTAAGAATCAACCATTTATAGAAATATGCAAAAAATATGAGATCTGAATGAGAGTAATAGTAACAAATATAACTAACAGTCCAAATACAGTTGTCACATGGGATTGATATATGTATGTCACATTGGCAGATCATCTGCTGAACCATAAGAGTTTGTTATTCCATGTGACATTTCCTCTAATTAGTTGGAAAACGTATATTTAAATTTAAAATTTAATAATAAAGTATTTTTTGACAAATCAGTGAAAATGACACAAAGAGTGACACACTTTTGAAACAGAAGATGTGTTGCCTAATAAGCAAGAAAAAAGATTGGAATATGAGTATGAGTTCATTTACCATTCTTAAAATGTTTGCAACTGATATGCTATATGAGAAGAATGTTGAGAAGAAATGAAAGATGTTTGATCATATATCTAAATGCACTAATAACAAATGAAATACCTTTTGTAAGCATTCCCACATAATCACATTAGAAGGGTCCAAACATGCCCCATAACAACTTAAGGGGGGGAAATCACTATCATTGTGATTTTATACAGCTAAAAAATCACCTATCCACAAGAGATTTCACCAATAACTTCTACAGAAATTAATGAGGTGTTCAAGAATCAAGGCTAAAATGTCAAGGCAAAAGTTTCAACATATTAATCCCCTAGTGTATAACAGTATATGAGAGACATAGAGGGAGAGAGCTGCACAAAATCCTATTGAAACTTTACCCCTTAAAATGTGCTGATTTTGTGAGATGTGTACAACAATGAACAAACAAGAAACAAAAACATTACATTTTTCAATAATTTACAGAATACTGATCCAAGGACTGCACACAAAGAATACAGTAAAAAAACCATCCACGGTAGGCGGCGATAAATCAAAAAGTATAAATCTTTAAATGCTACAACAGAAAATCTGGAATTGCTGGTGTTTGTGAATTCAAAGGTGATTTGGCTCTTTGACGAGTTTTATGTTTACTATGGCGGTGACTACTCTTTTTCTTCCCTATCCGATCATGTTCTTCCCCGTCTTCAATGATCTTCCCTGGACTTCGTCTTCTCTCTTTATTATGACTGCGGTGTTTGCTCCTTGAATTCGGATTTTCATGTTCAGGCTTTTCGGCATTACCCAACTGTTCTTTCATTTCAGATGGAAGATCAGTGCTTAGTTTCTTCTTCTCATGTGTCTTGCCTGATGACTTATCAGAAGGGTAACTTCGGGATGAACTTGCTCTGGTTTCACTTCCTAGGAGGACATCTCGGACAGCACCAGAAAGTAAATCATCACTTGGTTCTGGCCTCTTCACCAAAATTGGTGCCACATCTCCATCATCGAGTTTCACCACGACAGGCCTGGGCTTCACTTGGTTCGGCTTTTTCTTCAATGCAAGTGATTGCTCTGTCAATCTAGCTAGATTTTCAGCTTTGTCGTTTATATTACTGCTTAACTTAGAGTCATTGGCAGGAGGATAATTATCTGAAACAGCATCACTCTTTTCTGAAGGAAGGTAATATAATCCGTGCCGCTTACGGTGTTCAAGCAAAGATGTAGATTCACTCGAAGGCCCTGGTTCTGGACTTTTCAGAAGATTAGACGAGGAAGCATCAAAAGTAGTGTCAACATGATCGCCACCTACCCCAAATGAACTAGAAGGCAGTTCAATATCACCGCACATTGTTTGCAAGTCATCAAGATTCTCCTTAAGATCTAATCCATCTGGTACAGCAACTCTACCCTGTGCACTTATAGAGACCACACCAAGTTCGTCTGAAAAGGCATCATACACCAATTGGATAAAAGCTGAAACTCGAGCATCTTTCTTTTCCAAAATGTCCACATTCTGAACTGGACTATCAAGTATTTCCAGTTTAATTAAGTGAACAAAGGCAACAACATTACGTGCTCTCTCCAGTACTTCAACATCCTGATTCGCTGTTAGCGGACCCAAAACTAAATCAATAACATTTAATAGGTTAACAATAGACTCATGCATGAAACTATTCTTCTCCGGAAAAGTTGGTGTATATGTCTGACCATGAATGACAATTCTATCCACATTGTTATCACCTGTAAAATCTTCAGAAGACTCAGTCGTATTCCTTGGGTTAAAACCCTCATCCTGGTCATAATTCGGACCTTCAGACTTTGCAAAATCAGGAGTGTGTGTTCTATTTTTTCCAATAACCAACTCTGAATCTCCCCCAGCCAAATTACTTGAATATGAGGATGCAGCACCACCATTTTGCAGAAGGTAATTATCCATGCAAAAAATTAATACTTTAAATGCAGAATGAATATAAACTGCCCTTATTGATGGTGGCAAAAGATTGGTACGAGGTTGTAGGAGTGCCTCCATGAGTTGAAACGGGTTGCTCACAAACTCAACATACTCCCCGGCAACCCAAGCAGCAGCACATAATATCCTATGCAAGTACACATTACCAAGTAATGCAGGGTCAATCAACAGATCACAACCAACCCGAACAAGCGCCAACCTAGCATCCTTAACTCTCAAACCAATATCAATAAGCTGGTTCTCAATTTCTTCGCCCTTTTGGCAATTTGGAATCCTTGAAATTTCTCCAAGAAGAAACACATACCAATCAAAGTCAACAATGATCCCATACACATTCCTACAACACATTTCCAAAATGGAACCCAAAATCTCATTGCAAAATTCAGGGTCAGATTTTAATGCATAATTGACCAAGACCCTGCAGATCTCTTCCACGTTGCTCCCAGACACCATGGCCATCACCAAATGTAAAGACTCAAGCTTAATATTAGGATCCTCGTCACTCAACGACTTAATCACAGCCTCCTTATTCTCCAACACCACCCACAAATGCTTCCCTACAACAGCCGAAAGCGCTTGGAGTCCAAGATACCTAAGATTTGGATCCTGCTCAACCAACAACTCCCTAATCTTCTCCACCGCAAGTTTAACCGCAGACTCATAATCACTCAAGCTAGTAACCACAGTCCTTACACACTCAAACATCAACGACTTCGCTCCAGTCCTCCTCATTACCTCACAAACCGGCTCAACAATCCTCTTTGCCAACCTCGGCTCCAAAGGCACCAACTTTGCGAAAATCTTAAGCACCTTAATAAGAACCCAATTGTTTTTAGAATCAACCAAAATCCTATAAAACTCGGGTGCCAATGGAAGATAAGCCCTCGGGTCCTTCGAGGCCAGCTCACAG
This sequence comes from Lupinus angustifolius, assembly GCF_001865875.1. Classification (NCBI taxonomy): domain Eukaryota; kingdom Viridiplantae; phylum Streptophyta; class Magnoliopsida; order Fabales; family Fabaceae; genus Lupinus; species Lupinus angustifolius. Next base: position 2,443,871 of record NC_032011.1, on the reverse strand, counting down.
AAAACCCCAACAACAGCAACAACAATTGGTGGATCCAAACTCTCTAAATTCTCAACCAAACGCTTAAAACACACTCTAACAGCATCTGGGTACTTTTCAAAAACCCTCAAAACAACACCAATAGCTTTCTTCCTAACATAAACCTTAGAACTAGACAACAAAGTGAAAACCTCAGGTGTCAAATCTCTTGCAAGATCCAAAGTTGCAATCTTTGCCAAACATTGAAGTGCAAAACTGACCTCAAAAGCATTGGAACTTGTCAAATCTTTACGAAGCTGATTAGTGATTAAGAGAAGAACAGTTGTGGAATCATTGAAGGATAATGAAGCAGCATGGTAACCAATTTTCTTGTGGAAGAATCTAGAAGATGACATAACTTCGACAACGTGGAATGAAGCGAAGGACATGTCGATTCCATGGAGGGAAGAAAGGTAAGAGAGTTTTTGAAGTGCGGTGGATTTGGTGTGAGGATCAATGGATTTGATTTCTTTGCGAATTTCCTCCATGGCGTTTGAGATGAACGCGTGTTGGGGGAGGAAGTTGAGGCGCGTGGATTTGATTAGATCATGGAGGGTTCGTTGGAAGAGATTTTCCATGATGGAAGAGGAAGACATTGGAGGAATTGGGAAGGTGGATAATGAAAATGGGTCTCAGGGATTCATTGGGTGTTGTCGATTTTTTGAGAAATATTGTGAGAAATTGAAGTTGTTGATGATGATTATGATTATACGCAATGATGAGATGGGTGTTTTTTTTTTGCAGGTAAAAGAATTAAACTTTGAGGGTGGTGATGATGGAGGAGGAGAAGGGTTGGGATGGGAACTACTTCATGGATGTGGTTACCCGAATCCATACCCGCATGTTCATACGGAACATGTTTTTTTGTACTATCAAATAATGTATTATCCCATTGTTAGATAAGGAACTGATCACTTTTGATGTGACTATAAGATCATTTGTCCTATACAGTCTCACTTCATGTCTCAAACTAATAAGAGTGCTTCATTTTAATACTTTTTACTTTTAAATTTTTTATTTTATCCAATGTTAATATATGATTGATTTGGGACGGAGAATGAGACAATGTTAGGGACAAGTGATTTCCATCCATATCTTCCAACAAGGATCGTCCCTAAAAATCGAACTATTAACCTTTTGATCATGTTGGAGATATAGCAGACCTTACACTCTTATTTGTGTCACACATTACATAATACACATTAAGAATGATATCTAGTTTCACTACACAATCACAAATATCATTATTAATATTATTTGGGTACCACAATCCAGGGGGTAAGCATGATCTAATCTTACCCTCCCATCTGGTTTGGTTGGATTATGATCAGATCTGAATATGGTCGAGTCTCATTGGTCAAGGATCGAGTTCAGGTTTAAAAATTAGACTCAGTCAATATTTAGAGTCGGGTAGGGGAATAGCATGACCCGCCACATACCCGTTTCATGGTTACTCAATCTCATGTTTTCATGTTTGTATGTGTTTTTGTTCAATCATGTACATAATAATGACATTTCTTTCGTCGAAAATATTATTGATTCTCTAATTTTTTCATTATATGTACGTGATTAATAATATCTATACATATATCATTTCATTTGTCAAATTATATATCATAATAAATAAATAAATAATATTGAGAAGACTTTATCTAAAATGTGTATGCATTAAATTTAATCGGGTCTTCGGCTCCGGATTCAAAGGTTGTCTCAATCAACATTTAGGGTCGGATTAGCTTTGGGCATAGTCAACATCGTGTCCGAGTTTAGAAAAATGATTCGATCAACATTTATGGTCGGGTAAGAGACTTAATTACTTGACTCATGCACAACCCTAGCATAATTTACTCTTACACTACTAGTCCAACACATAGTTAGTTAATCAAGTGGGCTTTAATAAATGTCATTAGTTACAAGTTAATTACTTATGATTATACAACAATATTATTTTGACAATCAAATTGTGATGATTTGAATTGCCCCTTGATTTGTAGATGAATTTTTTTGATGTCAAAGTGTAAGAGAGATAGAAATAGTTTAATTTGTTATAAGAGTAACGGTTAAACTTGAGTTGATCAGATTACACTCATACGTTTGTTTAATAATTGTCTCTTCCATTCATTCACTAAGTTTCAGTTTTCTTATCATTCTCCCTCAAGTCTTACATTTAACTCTTCCTTGCCATGGTTAAGAGTTAAAGCAATGAGCAAGATATGAAGTTTGATTATTCAATATTCTCTGCCTAGGTAAATGTTATTTGCCGATTACACTGCAGATCAAATTAAGCCGTGTATGGTTAATACTTGCACTCTTCTGCCACGCTTTATTTCTTGTTCTTTTACCTTTTTGCTATCAATATGGCTATAAGTGAGAATGATAAGGTGTTCAGATGATTAAGATAGAGAGATTTAAGAAATTGAGTGAAAGGAGATTGTGATTTCGAGTCTTACCTATAATAAATTAAAAAGAAAAAAGGTATAAGACGATTTAATTATTAGGGAGAATGAGTGAAGTAAAAGATGATGAGAGTTGAAGTCTCACACACAACAAATGAAGTAAAGGAAGGTGATTCTACGAGACAATAAGGAGATATACACTTTTATCCTCAAGAATAGAAGAAATCGTATTCCAAATGAGGAAGATTTCTTGAAAATCAAAATATAGACATTATATAATGTTTCTTTGCTTTTTTATGTATTTTTAAAACCCGTATATGAAAATAAAGTGAAAGATATGGTGCTGAATATAATGCTCCAAATTTGATGTTCAAATAACATTTACCCAATTCGATTTACTTGAAATTTATGTGATGCCTTTGATAATGTATTGAAGAAGAAAGCTACTACATTTTATATATTTTATACATTTAATACATGTGTTTTATTAGTTTGTTAATTAGTTTATTTATGTAAGTTTGTTATATATTCATGTACGATAAATAAGGTCTATGCTTTGATTAAATAATGAGAAAAATTCACAATATTCATTTTATACTTCCGCATTATTTTCACAATATAATATCACAGCCTTCATCCTAAAGGTTTTGATCACGGATGCGCATTCTCTAAAAATTATTGTATTTCTCTTCCATCATCATGCATCAACTGTCAAAGTAAGAAGAGGTTGGAGTTTGGAGTACAAAGACAAATCAAATCACCAACAATCTTTCTTCCATCAAGTTGTTTTGGCTTCTTTATATATACCAACCATCTTCTAATACTGTTCGTGAGTTCCAATTACAAATTCATACGTTTCTTCCACTATATGGTGATAAGATGTGATCGTGAGATGGAGGAAATTTTGTGGTTTCCATGGAAATTAAGATTTCATGCCTTAAAGGGTGATGATCAAGAAGCTTACATGAGAATGGTAAAAGAAAAGGCAAGAAGAGAAAGAAGAAGATCACAATTCTACACCTCCAAAGATATATTTACATCATTCTAGTGATGATGATTTCTATGATGTTGAAGTCATTCCCCGCAAGAGGATCCACAAAGAGAAACTCAGTAACCGCAAGCGCAAACATCAACATATGCTTCAACAACAACAACAAGATCAACTATAACAAGATCAATTATTACAAGATCAACAACAACAACAAGCTCAACAAGATTAACAACAACAACAAGATCAACAACAACAAGATCAAGTGATTGAGAAAATCCAATCACGTTAGGATCGAGATTCTGATCCATTACATTGTCACGATATCAAATTGAATTATCAAGCTGGGGTCATTCTCATTTACCCTCCAGCTTGAGGGGCTATTGAAGAACAAAACTATCACATTTTACATATTTTATATATTTTACACATTTAACACATGTGTTTTATTAGTTTGTTAAAGTAAGTTTGTTACATATTCATATACTATAAATAATGTCTTATACTTTGATCAAATAATAAGAAAATTTTACAATATTCATTTTATGCTTCCGCATTATTTTCGCAATACAATGGGAGAATACGTGAAACCACTATATAGCAAATAGGAGTAGGGATCCTCTTTATTACTGAAGAGAGAATTGCTTTTTTACACTTAATTTTAAGATAAAAATGTCATTGCAAGTGTAAAGAAAAGGATATAATTATCTTTTTATCATACTTTATGTTTTATTTTTTACAACACTTCCCTCTCTATAATGGAGAAGAGTCTGACTCAGAGCAAATAGTGGGAAGAGACATGCATGGTGATGTTTAAATTATAGTTGCTACCACGATTGCGGTAACACTGTGATTACTATAATTGTAGTCATTGTGACCGTTTTGATGCGGATTGCGACTGTTGTGGTGTGAATTATTTTATGAATAAAAAATATTTTTGAATTCGGTGTGGCCTGATGCATTCTAAATGCGGTCTAATATACTTGTGTTGTGGCCCGCATCATTATGATTAGGAATCACACCACAATTATGGTATGATATGATTGTGGCAGTCATCATAACCGCAATATTAAACCGCATTTGCCGCCACTATTTAAATCACTGTTGGTCACTAATGTTTATTGAAGATATGAAATAGGTTAATGTATTGCATTATCTTCACACTTTCTGGCAAGATTAAAAGGCAAAAAATCAAACTAGATATATATAAGTGTAAAATTGACTCATTTCCAATATTTGGAGAGAGAACACTTACCATTATTTCTCTGGTGGTTGATATGGCAATTCCTTTGTGTGCAAATTAAAACAACTTGAGGTGCATCATGTGCATAGATATAATTGCACCCTTGAATGGTTCCAACCTTTTAGTTTTCACTTTCATAAAAATGGACAAGTTGAAATGGAAAACATCTCAGACTTTCAACATTTGCATTTCTTGGTTTTCATGGCTTTGCTTGGAGCAAACTGGCGAATAATGAGAAATCTAGTTAGGGTTTCATTAAGTTTTATGATTTTGGTAGTCTTCGCAATGAACAAAGATCACATGTCCCGAACGATTATTATTCCATGTCTCAAGCTAATTAGAATGTTACCTTTTGTTTAAAAAAAATTGTTTATTCATGTGTGACAATATATCATTGGTCCAAAATAAAGAATGAGACACCGTTGAAGACATATGATCTTTGTCCCTCCACGATGCATCGTGATTGTAATGGTGATCATACCCTGCAAATCATATTAAGCTGTTTATGATTAACATACACTTGCACTCTTCTGTTATACGTTATTTCATGCTCCTTTACCTTTTTGCTACCAATAAAGCTGTAAGTGGAATAAAAAGGATAAGGTGGTGTTATGAGACAATTATATAATCAAAATCTTATCAGACCCATCACAGTGAATAGTAAGCTAGGAGACATGCATTTTTATCCACAAGAATAGAAGAAAGCATGTTCCAAATAGATAAGATTTCTTGAACACCAAAATATAGACATCATACAATGTTTCTTTGCTCTTCATATATTTTAAAATTTTGTGTATGAAAATAAAGTGAAAGATACGATCCTCATATATCATGCTCAAAATTTGATATATATTCAAATAATATTAACCAATTTGAATTGCTTTAAATTTATGTAATCTTTTTTACCAATGATATGCATCATAGGAAGCAAAAGCTCATTGTTTAATTTGCACTTTGCACTTTTTTCACTATTTGCTAAGAGTCACTATTTGTAAAAGTATGTTGGTGGTGGAGTTTTCCATGTGTTGCTGCTGATATGATGCTAGTGTTGGCCATTGCTCCAATTAGGTTTACAGCCATTCTCTTGGGTTGGGTCACAGCCATAAGCTCACAATTAATTTCAGTATCTGTTTTGAACTTGGTGCCAAATTCTAATGCTACAAGCCTACAAATTGTTTATGTTGTCGTATGATTGATCTAATAGTAAAATTGATAAAATCAGTTAAACATAATACGAGATTTTTTTCAATTTGATGTCCTTCTCGATTACTCAATTATTATAACATTTGTTTTTTTGAATTCCAGGAATACATGTAACCAATATTGAGCAATTAGTGGGAAAAGCATAATGATAAAGTTGGTGAGTAATATTGCATATATGAAATCTGATCATGTAGTGCATTATCTTCACTCTTGCTGGCAAGATTACAAGCCAAAAAACAAGATCAACATTTGAATAGAAACAACTTACCATTACTCCAGTTGGTATGACAATTGCTTGAGGAGTGGCCAGCATCAGGTGCAACTTTTGGTGCATCATGTGGATAGATATAATTGCACCCTTGAATAGTTCCAACCTTTTGGCTTTTACTTTCATAATACATGGACAAGTTGAAATGGAAAACATCTCAGACCATCAGCATTTGCATTTCTTGGTTAACACAAAAGGCAAATACATTTTTCACTAGAAAAGCTCACAAAAAAAAAGGATCAATAATTAATATAATTCACAAATACATATGGTTCACACTCAAATATGATTTAATCTAAATAATTTATTATATATATAAAAATTATTATAAACAATAGATAATAACAGTCTAAATATTAACTAATAAGGTAAATATAAACTATAAATAAATTGAAATAAAAAACAATAAATTAAATCATAAATTAGACAATGCATGTGATGTCAATCTAGATATATATTATTGTGTTTCTAGTAAAAGTTCAACTTTCCATGAGGTAGACTTGCCAAAGTGATTTTTGCTTCTTTGTTTTTGTGTGTTGTACTTTTTTAATGATAAGTCAATTAATGAATAAATTAAACAATGATTTGACTGCCATTAATTGTAGATAAGCTTGGCTTAGCACTACTTGTGCTTACATTTTTGTTTTATCCTTGCTTTTTCACCGCCAAAGATTTGTCAAAATGAAGTTGGAAATCTGTGTTTGCACATTAAAACACTTTTGATTAGGTTGCACCAACAGATATTTTAGTCCTATCCAAGTTACTTTTATAAATGTTGAATAAAAAAGGTTATATGGTCACTTTGGGTGGCATAGTTAGGTTACACAGTACTGAAGCTGATATGAAAATGTGTATAACTTTCATTTAACTTTTAGTGTATTGATGATAAATTAACTGATGCATAAGCCATTTCATTCAAAAATCTACTATCAACAAGGTGTTAATCTAGTAATATAAGATTCTACTAGATCTCAAAATAACAAAAAAAAAATCAAAGATTCAATTCCTATAAGCAATACTTATTCGAAGACAGCCACATATCCTAAAAAAAATTAGTTCTTACCTAGCTCATGAATTTATTCTACAAATATTTTGTTTTAAAAAAGATAATATAATATTATATTAATTATGTAAGATTCTAGCAATGTAAACTGAAGTCTTAATTGACCTTAAATAAATCTTAAGAGTCTTAGGGATAAAGATGTTATCTAATAATTTTTTATGTTAATTTTGACATTAAATAAATTAATCCATCAATATTGTTTTGGGGTGTCAAAATATCCTAATCAAATTCAAAATTATCAATTTGATGTCAAAGAAACATAGTGGAAGGTTAAATTGCAAAATAAAAATATAACTGATCTTCGAAAACCATCTAATAAATGTTACACCTGTGCTCTAAACAACTAAGATGATTATATGAGGATTTATCATCAACCCAAGAATTAATCATATTTTTTTAGCTCCCAAAAGCAATTACATCACCTTGTTGATTCCTATTATCATACCTTTGTAGCATATAACTTGTAGAAATTAGATAAGCAACACTTTCCACTCTTGAGAGGTGAGATCAATGCCATGCAAGTGCAACACTTGCATGCAATAAATCACACAAAGAATATAGCCCAAGAAAACTTGCATGCAAACATATAGCAATAGCAGCTAGGAAGTTTGATTATTTAATAATCATTTTGTCAACCAAAGGAACATACCCTAACCCGAATAGCTTAACTTTTGACCTAGGTTCCATCTACATTTAATTTTATAAAAAATCAGTGGAGCTTTTGAATAAAATATCTCTTTACTAGAAGATAATGTATCTCCTTCAACCTATAAAAATATAACATATATATTGTTTCACTTAGTTTTAGAAATGTTTTTATAGAAAATGAATAAATATGACCCATATCATAATTTTAGTATTTGAAGGAGGTAATTTATCTTTTATTAGAAGTACTTTAATATCTTCTATATATATATAATGTATATATGGAAAGTACATTTGTAGGTTAGTAGACTTATGTAGATTATTCACTTGGTATTGCTCTCTACAATTGTAACATGTGATCATGCTTCTGCTTTCATATCTTACAATGCTTACGGTAGGAAATTAAGAAGAAAAATGGATTAACTAGAATGTGATGGGGTTTAATTCCCCTTAAGCAATATCTTAAAATTTGAGAAAGAAAAAAAGTGAGAATCCACATAAGTTTTGAAGCTTTATTCTTTAAATCATAAAAAAGAACTTTTATTAAAGTAGAGTGTTTCTTCTCTTAATATGAATTAGTCTAGGTCTAATAGGACTTTTGAATATAGGTGATGCATGATAAGGAAACACTCTAAGGTTTCCATTGGTGAATGAATTTATCCTAGTAAAAAGAACATTTACTACGATAAATGTTTCCAGGGTTCAAATGTTTCAATGAAGAAATTATTACCAATAATATATTAATTTAGTAGTGTAGGTACAATTGAATCAATATAATGACTAAAAAGTTCTTGGTTCGATTACTAAGAAATATATTTATTGACAGAGACAGTTATCAACATGGAAGAGTATTGGTTCTTTACCCATAAAATGAAGATATACCTATAATAAATAAGTGACTCAAATGAGAACAATTTTCTTATAAAAATTATAATAATAGTAAATCTAAGTCTTACAAAGTAATTAAGATTAAAAATTAGTTTTTAATCATATAACTTCTCCTTTAATATTGATCGTTTAAACAAAATACAATATTAACTATTCTAATTTAATACCATAATAATTATTTTCACCTAACTCAGATAGAATAAAATGGGGATTATAAATAAAAGGGTGAAAGGAAAGAAGGAAAATTGAGACCTAAACCTAGGCTTACGAAGGCATGGGGCTATGAAGTGTGAACTAACCCATGATATACTAAAACCACGTGCCTCCTTGTGCCTTTCTTCTCCTTCAAACCGTTGTGCCCACTCTTTACATTGATGTGATAGATATAGGTACGTGGAGACACATAATCCCCACTTTAATCCTCAATATATTTTTGTCTTCTACTCTTCATCCATACCTTTTACTTTTCATCAATTTCTAATTTTCAACCCTTTGAATGATGACCAACTTAAATTATTTAATATTGTTCTTCTCCATCCTTTTTCATTCTTCACATTTTTGGGTATTTTCCTAGGGTCTATAACCATTTAACAATAATATGAATTCATATGGGTAGAATATATCATTTTTCAATTATGAATGATGTTTCTTTATAAGGTGGATCCTCTTCTATAGGAGAGTGCATTAAAAAATAATATGACATTATTATTTTTAAATGTAAATAAACAATAACAACTTATCTTTGGTAGAAATGACTCTTTTCCTTTTTTATATATCAAAAGAAGATTTAGTACACAAGATAGTAATTTGTAATTTTTTTGAATAACTAAACATTAATTAATTTCAAGACATAATTATTATAAAATGAATTTTGACTTTACTAACCATATCTTATTTCATTCACACCATAAAAATGAAGAAAAATAATAATAATTCTCAAGTCAGAAAATTGAAGAAATGACATAATCATCCTAGGTGGCATATAATAGCCACGTGGAAAATGACACTAAGTATATAATCATCATTCTCAATTTCTCACTCACTAAACACAGAACCTTCCTCTCTCGCAGGTTGTCTTATCGCTATTACCAAACAACCCTCTTTCAATTCTATTCTTCTTCTTCTTCAACCAAACAGAAACAACTTTCTCAAAATTGGATTCAGAAAATAACACAAACTTCACAATTTCAGACCTAAGAATCAGAAAGAAGAAAAAACATGGCAACACCGTTAACTGCAGTGCTCTCAAATCCCGTTAACAAAGTCGATTCTTCTTCTTCTTCTTCATCAAATGGATTCGGTTTCAATCGTTCCCAATTGGAATCGCCAATTTTGATTTTTTGCTTTTTCCATAAAGCGATTCGGAATGAGCTCGATGCATTGAATCGATTAGCTATGGCATTCGCTAATGGTAACCGTTCTGATATTGACCCTCTTTCAGAGCGATATCATTTTATCAGATCCATGTACACGCATCACTCCAATGCTGAAGATGAGGTACATGTTTTAGAACCCCCTTTCTTCGTTCCTTTTTATATTTTCATGAAATTTGTGATCTGTACTAGTAGTTTAATTTTGGGTAGGACTAATTTAAGTTTAGCTATAAAAAATGTATATTTTTTGAAATTGAGACATTGGGTGTGGTTTTCTTAATCACAATGGTATTTAAAGGGAATTTGGAAGAGCTTATTTGGACTTATTATATATAATCACTTAAATATGTGTTTGGAAGAGCTTAGCAAAATAAACTTATCAGATAAGCTTATGAAATAAGCTAAAAAGAGCTTATTGGAAGATTATAAGCTCTCATTTTGCAAGCACTTATTGAAAAGGTACTTAAACTGCTGTTTAGCCAAACACGCTCTAGGATATTAGGCCTTTTGTTGTTATTATTATTCCTTACATTTTGCTTTTAATAGTATGATATAAAATCCAAATATGATTTATTTCCTCTTTTTGCCCCAACTAAGAATGTTATTTCCAACTCTAGTCTTGTAGCTGTATTTATTGAACTATGTATTGCGTGTGAGAGAAATAACAGTATGCTGCTGTTTGTCACTAAATAGCTACAATTGAACTGATTGTATGCTGATTCATGAAGAAATTAACTCCTATATGAATATAACTGCATGTAGTTAGCAAACAGCTAGTGGCCCATAAATTTGTTCTATTTATTGTTGATGTGAAATTATTGGTCTATCTCTTTACTCATAAAAGTTTGGCTTATTAAAAAAAAAAAAGTTTAGCAGTAACTATAACTTTGTCACCTACAAATTTCCGAATCATCAGGGCTTCCCTTTGTATTGAGTTCATCTTTTGTAGAATTTCCTATATACATGATAGTGTATTAGTGTCCACTGCTTTTTTTATGATGTTAAGGCCATATGCTATATATGTTTTGCATGTGGATCTTTTCCACTTTCCCAATCACTGTTACGTTAATTTGGCCTCACCAACCCTACTTTTCTGCTATGTTCAAACATTGAGTGAAGTCTTTCAAAAATTGTAGGTGATTTTTCCAGCTCTAGATATACGTGTGAAGAATGTAGCACAGACATATTCTCTTGAACACAAAAATGAAAGCAATCTTTTTAATCATCTATTTGAGCTATTAAATAGCTCAAATACTTCCATCCATAATGATGAAAATTTCCCAAGAGAGTTAGCATCCTGCACAGGAGCTCTGCAAACATCAGTTAGTCAACACATGGCTAAGGAAGAGGAACAGGTATAAGTTTATTTCATATCTCTTTCCCTGATTTCCGTTTGGATTCTTCTGATGAGATAAATGCAAAATATAAGATAATGGAAATATGGAGATTTGTTTTCCATTCTGATCACATTCATATGAGCTACAGGTGTTATTTTTGCTAGTTGCTACTGAGTTATGGTAGACTAGGTGTTAAGTTCTATTTGGCATAGCAATAAAATTGTTTTCAATTTTTATTTATGCTGACCAATTTGTGCTTTCACTGCTTTACTTACTTGATGGGTTAAATGTTTACATAGTAGCTATTTGATTTAACACAACCATGTGGGCTTCAACTAATGATTCAAAATTAGCAATCAATGGTATCATTTTTATTGGCGTAAGACTAATCAGGTCCTTTCTTTGATATTAAATTGAGGACTGCATTCATTTTCTTGCATAACGATGCTCATGTGCTAGTATATCAAAATATTGAATCATGAATATGAAGTTTACAAACTATAATAATTTCTTATGTTATGCCTAAGAATAGAAATTAGGGTGTCATATTGCATATTGTTATTAAATCTATTTTATCTTTGTTTGTTGATGTGAGAGTACCATCTAGGAGGAAGGTAAAAGCATATATGTGAGTGTGTACATGCTCGTGAAAAAATCTAGGATTATGCGTGTAGCTGGGATTATGTGTGTAGCTGGGATTATGCGTGTAGCTGGGATTATGCGTGTAGCTGGGATTATTAACTACAAAATTCAGACAATTAACATCTATGTTATGCTTACATGTGTTTAATTATGTCTCCCTTAAGGCATTTTTCACAATACAGGTATCTGTCTACACAACAATGTCCTAAAGGATCTATTGTGGTAATCTTGGCCAAAATTTTATATGGCTGAAAAATATTTTTTTATTGTGGTGTGTGTCTAATATTTTTGTTGGTTGGATGATGTCAGGTTTTTCCACTGCTTATTGAGAAATTCTCTCTCGAGGAACAGGCATCCTTAGTTTGGCAATTTCTTTGCAGTATTCCTGTGAATATGATGGTAGAATTTCTTCCATGGCTTTCAAAGTCTATATCACCTGACGAATCTCATGACTTGCGTAAGTGCTTAAGCAAGGTAGTGCCGGAGGAAAAGCTTCTTCAAAAGGTGTGGTTTTAAATTATTTTGGAGCATTGTTATTTCCTTTTCTTTGTTAATGCTACTTTACGAGTTGAAAAATAATTTTGACATTCATTCAACATGTCTACTTTATGAGTTGAAGAATAATTTTGACATACATTTGACATGTCATTGTAATGCATCTGATCACATTCTTTCTCATTGAAGGTTATTTTCACCTGGATGGATGGGAGTAGTGCTAAAACAGTTGATAATTGTATAGATCACTCTCAGGTTCTAAGTAGTCCTAGTCCATTAACCCATCAAATTGGAAAAGTAAAATGTGCATGCGAGTCAACTGCAACTGGTAAAAGGAAATGTTCTGGATCTATCCTGGATGTTTCTGATACCATGGGAACACATCCTATAGATGAAATATTGATTTGGCATAATGCAATTAAAAAGGAGTTGAATGAAATAGCAGCGGAGACCAGAAAGATACAACTCTCTGGAGATTTGACTAATCTGTCAGCTTTTAATGAAAGGTTGCAATTCATCGCCGAAGTTTGCATGTTTCACAGGTATCACCTTAACTTTGTTTTACAACTCTGTCTTGAGGACCTATCTTATGTTTCTTCAAAGAGAAACTTCCTTATTTTGATTTCTTTTGCTTGTTCTTCAATTAATCTACTTGCTAATGTTCATGTATTCAGTTTTCCCCTATCTTGGATCCTTATGCTTTGATTTTTCTCCCTTCACTTCTCATTAAGGACAAAAATTGCTGGAGTGCTGTAGAAGAAGCATCATGTACATAAAAAATATATTTGAAATGCAGGATCTTTTCTTGCTCTTCAGTCTTCACTTAGTACAATGCAAACACACATATATAATTTGTGCAAATTGTCGGATTCTAATACACCATGAAGAAATAATTACCTTACTTGCTCCCAACTTATATAAAAAATGTTCAAGTAGTAGGATTGGCAAAATTAAATGAAATAGAAAATATTCTTTCCCTAAAGGATTGAATAAGAGGCGCTAGAGGTTGTCTAGATTACATGGAATGCCAATGTAATATTTGTTTGCTAAAGGATCTTCTCATGATTTTAATTATTTTATTGTCCTATAGTATATAGTGATGGGACTATTATCATGAAAAAGTAAGGTGTGTTATTTCTTAACTACATTCCTCTGTACTCCATTCTTTATGTAGTTTTAGAAGTGTGTGACAAGGGCTGGTTAAGAAACAAGCTGTCATGGATGCAGATGCGATGCTAGAAGATCTTTAGATATTAGTGTCCTGTATAGCGTATATCTAGAGACAAAGTTATTGTCATAAAGAAAATTAAACATGCCATTTTCTTAAATAATATCCTCTGTACTTCATTCTTTATGTAGCGTTAGAAGTGTGTGGCACGAAATGTTTAATATATTATGTTATTTGGATTGTATGGACCAACATTTATTTTCTGAAAGACCTGTTTATTTTATGAATGCAGTATTGCTGAGGACAAGGTTATATTTCCAGCAGTAGATGAAGAAGTTTCTTTCTTTGAAGAGCATGCTGAAGAAGAAAGCCAATTTAATGACTTCCACTATTTGATTGAAAGTATACAAAATGAAGGAGCCACATCTAATTCGGAAGCGGAATTTTATTCCAAATTGTGCTCACACGCTGATCATATAATGGAAACCATACAGAGGCATTTCCATGATGAGGAAGTTCAGGTGAGTCTCCATTGCTCATGGAATACATTTTCTGGGAGTGGCTAAGTGAGATGTGAATGTATTTAGCAAATGAAATATTAATAATATTATTGGTTGGTGAGATTTAACTGCTATATGTGCAGAAGCTACATCATATGATCATAGGTTGTCTAAGGATGATAGCTACAATCAACTCTTGTATTAGTTAAAAAAATTAAGTACAGAAGTACAACACAAGTCCTTTATTTCTTAATCCATAGATATTAATCAAATAGTTTGACAGCAAAGTCGTTATATTAAGCTACTTTTAGTCTTTTTAAATATGTTCCTGATTCCCTCCATCTGTAGGTTCTTTCACTTGCACGGAAGCATTTTAGCTTCAAAAGGCAACGAGAACTTCTGTACCAAAGCTTGTGTGTGATGCCTCTGAAATTGATTGAGCGTGTCCTGCCATGGTTGGTAGGGCCATTATCTGAATATGAAGCAAAGCTGTTTCTGAAGAACATGCAATTAGCAGGTTCTATGTCTACTTAACTTTGCTTGCCCCTGAAAGAAATTTTATTTTCATTTGTTCTATATCTAACAATTTGCCAACCTGCTCCAGCTCCTGCCATAGATTCTGCTCTAGTCACACTCTTCTGTGGTTGGGCTTGCAAGGGACGTAATGATGGTCTGTGTTTGTCTTTAAGAGCATCAGCTTGCTGTCGATTCTCTGATATCGAAGATAATATTGTCCGGTCTTCCTGTACTTGTGAGTCTGCATTATCTGGTAGAGGTTACTCAGTATTAGCTGAATCAGATGGGACCCAAAGACCAGCCAAGCGAAACAAATTGGAGTTGCACAGGAATGTAGATGTACCTGAAACTTCAGAAAATGGAAGTACCCAGAAACAATGTTGTGGTGCTCGGTCTTGTTGTGTGCCGGGTTTAGGAGTAAGCACTAACAATTTGGGGCTGAGTTCTCTTTCGACAGCCAAGTCCCTACGCTCCTTGTCTTTCACTTCTTCTGCCCCATCTATTAATTCCAGTCTTTTCATATGGGAAAGTGACAGCAGCCCCTGTGATGTTGGCTCTGCAGAAAGACCAATTGATACCATATTTAAATTCCATAAAGCTATACAAAAGGACTTGGAGTATTTAGATGTTGAATCTGGAAAGCTAAGTGATGGTGATGAAACAGTTATTCGACAATTTAGTGGAAGATTTCGTCTTTTGTGGGGTTTATATAGAGCTCATAGTAATGCTGAAGATGATATCGTATTTCCAGCATTGGAATCCAAAGAGTCGCTTCATAATGTCAGCCATTCATATACACTGGACCACAAGCAAGAAGAAAAGTTATTTGAAGATATTTCACGTGCTCTTTCTGAGCTCTCTGTTCTTCATGAAGCCTTGCAGATTACTCATATGTCACAGGATTTAAGTGAAGGAAATTTTGGAACTTCCAATGCTGATGATAACGATATTATCAGAAAGTACAATGAGCTTTCAACTAAGCTTCAAGGGATGTGCAAGTCCATAAGAGTGTCACTGGATCAGCATATTTTCAGGGAAGAGCTGGAGCTCTGGCCATTGTTTGGTAGACATTTCACTGTGGAAGAACAAGACAAGATAGTGGGCCGGATAATTGGAACTACAGGTGCTGAAGTTCTCCAGTCAATGTTACCATGGGTAACTTCTGCGCTTACTCAGGATGAACAGAACAAAATGATGGATACGTGGAAACAGGCAACGAAGAACACTATGTTCAATGAATGGCTAAATGAATGCTTGAAAGAGAGTCCGGTATCCATATCACAAGCAGAAACATCAGAGTGTAGCACCTCTCTAAGAGGTTTCTCATATGCCTTTTACCATTTTAGTTTGTTTCAGGTTCTTTTGGAAATAGTGGGATGGATAAATAAAAACGTGTTATGATTTTGTACTAGGCTCTGACTATCAAGAAAGCTTGGACCTGAATGATCAGATGTTCAAGCCGGGTTGGAAAGACATATTCCGGATGAATCAGAATGAACTTGAGTCAGAGGTCCGGAAAGTTTATCGTGACTCAACTCTTGATCCAAGGAGAAAGGCGTACCTTGTGCAGAATTTAATGACAAGGTTGGTTCTAGTAGCCATAATTCCCACATTTTATTATATATCTGACATAATTAATTGCATTTTCTCTTAATAGAACTTTAGTTTATTGTCTTGAAGCTCTTGTTGATTAGTTATTTGTGTATTGCAGTCGATGGATAGCTTCCCAGCAGAACTTACCTAAAGCTTTATCTGGGGAACCATCTAATAAAGAAATAGGACTTGTACCATCATTTTGGGACCCACAGAAACAAGTACTTGGATGTGAGCATTATAAGCGAAATTGCAAGCTTCGGGCTGCTTGTTGTGGCAAGTTATTTACATGCAGATTTTGCCATGATAATATTAGCGATCACTCGATGGATAGGTAAATATTTTATGAAATTTCTACATATTTTATACTGGTATGTATTTTAGTATTTCTAAGTGCATGTTCGACAATTTCAGAAAAGCAACATTGGAAATGATGTGTATGCGCTGTCTAACTATACAGCCAGTCGGGCCTATATGCATCTCATCTTCATGTAATGGACTTTCCATGGCAAAATACTACTGCAACATATGCAAATTTTTCGATGATGAAAGGTATTTCAGATCTTACTTTAGAAGTCAAAAGTTGAAGTGTGGCAACTGTTGTTCCCTTCTGCTATTTTTTGTTGGGAGGGGGCAAGGGGGAATACTATTGACCTGAGAAATAAAAGTTGAAGATAGCTTTCAGTTTCTTCTTAGTTCTTACTGCCTATATGTACTTGTATTGTATCCACATGTATAGAAGTTGGAGCTTTTTTTTTAAGTTAACGCTGTCTCAGTTTGTACTTTGTTTTCTCCTGTGTTGAACATAAATTGTTTCATCTGCTGCTTCATATTTTAAAGCGAAACACTCTTCTCTTCTTTTTGTTCTAAAACTTCAGTGTCTTCGTTAGTATTGCGTGAGACCTGTGATACCTCCAGCTCTTGATTGCTTACTCCATATAAATCTTTTGAAGAGAAATCTAGTAACTAGGACCTGACTCAGTATAACCACAACTACTTTTACTGGTTTTAAGCATTATGTGCTTTTAATAACTGTGAGTATGCCCTTCTTTGTTTGACTGATTGCCTTGGATGCATGTTTGGGATCTATATATGGGCCAAGTATATTGAGCATCGCAGTTAATTGCATTAGGACCGAGATTAACAACTCATCACTTATTGACAATCTACAGCGGTGTATCCATCATTTTAATGGAAAAATTGCATAACAAACTTAAGGAGTTTCACAGCGAAGAACTAATGGTTGAAATTAATGCAAGGCTCGGCCCATATTTTTAGGGGGGAATTTTCTTTGAAAAGAGAGGGAGAATATACAAATAAGTTTTGAATTGCATGAATTGACAATTCTTATGAATTATGATGCTCTTATATACTGATGTACATCTTTTTGAAAAATATTATTTGGCATGTTCAATGCTATATGATTGTGTTATCAAGAAATACTTGGAAAATTATGCCCTCTTATGATGTGATTTATTATTAATCTGTTAACTTCTTTAGTGCTTTTAATTTTACTTTTCCTAGTAGCTTTTGGCTTTTAATTGTGAATCGTTATATTGCAGGAATGTATATCATTGCCCATTCTGCAATATATGCCGTGTTGGCCAAGGGCTTGGGATTGATTATTTTCATTGTATGAAATGTAACTGTTGCCTGGGGATTAAATCAGCATCTCACAAGTGTCTGGAGAAAGGTTTAGAAATGAACTGCCCAATATGCTGTGATGATTTGTTCACATCAAGTGCAACAGTCAGAGCTCTACCTTGTGGACATTATATGCATTCATCTTGTTTTCAGGTCTATTTCACGCCCATTTTAGGTTTTACCCTCCCTCTCAGACAAGAAAAGAAAGCTGCATTTGAACCCTCTATGTTTTAGGAGTTTTGGATTCAACCTTATACTTTGTTGTTAAATTTTAGGCATACACTTCTAGTCACTACACATGTCCAATCTGCAGCAAGTCATTGGGAGATATGGCGGTAAGAATATTTTCTTCTGATATTTTTTCTGCTAAGTTTAATCTTGTAAATTTGTTTTGTGACTGCATACAATTCTACGCATTTATTGATCCATAACAACCCTATGCACATGTTGGCACGCTCTTAATTAGGAATTTGAGCTAATTAAGTAAAGAGTGCAAGAAGAAATACCCTCCCGTTGACATTTGATTAGAAGATTTAGTGAAAAAGATAAGTGATGTTAGTCAATGAACATTATTTATGATAGGACATTATAGCGCCGATCGATCCATGTAGCCGACCCCTTCTACCGGGGCTAAGGCCTGTTTGTTGTTGTACTCATGTTAAATCTTCACACCTTGAATTCTTACAGGTTTGATTAACTACATACATAACTAAAGAAAGTTAAATTTTAATTGTCTGCAGCCATTTCGTTGGAGGTTTATTTGTACTCTTGGTTGTGTATTGGGATATGAATGACTGAATGAATATGCGGTCAAAACCTGCAGCCTTTTGGAATTTTCTGATGGCCTTTTCAAATGGAAAGTGATTTACTTAAAAGTTTCATGGCATACAATACTTAACTGTTTCTCTTCCTATCCAGGTTTATTTTGGTATGCTTGACGCTTTATTAGCTGCTGAGGAGCTTCCTGATGAGTACAAGGACCGCTCTCAGGTATTTATAAATGTTAATAAAAAGGTCAAGTCTAAAATATTTTGAGTTGTGTGCCTCATTTGGTATACATTGTGACAATATTAGTTGAATCCCACTTTTCTGCTTGTCTGTCAAATATCAGTTTTCACATATTGTAAGATTTTTGTGCAAAGTTGAGCAATGCATTTTTTGGGGGTACTAAGACATTAAACTTGATATTACTGAAGAAAATATATTACATTTAACTAATTTAAATATACTTCATAGCAAGTAGAATAACTTCGTGATTAAGAAGAAAGAGAGGAATTGCACAAGTAGCCTGATAGAAAAGCATAATGATACAAACCTTGAAATTCAAAGTTGCAAAAATTTCCTTTTTCCACTAACTGGTGATGTAAAATCATTACCTCTAAAAAAGAGAGAAACATTTTGTTTTTTTCTCCAGTTCTTTCAAGGTTCAATAAGAAGAACCTGCTGGATGCTGAAATACCTCGTACAGAGTACAAACATGTGCTGCAATGTTTAATATACAATGTTAATGTTTTTTTTTCAAATCATGGTATGATTTATCACTATTGTTTGTTAATGAAAATGCAGGACATACTCTGCCATGATTGTGATAGAAAGGGCATGTCACGCTTCCACTGGTTATATCACAAATGTGGATTTTGTGGCTCCTACAATACCAGGGTGATCAAGACAGAGGCCTCAAACTCCAGCTGCTGACAAAGGAGGTATATTCACTTTGTGAAGGCTCAACGCCTACGCCTTTCACCTGATGAGGTTCGGGGAAGATAGATAGAAGCGCACAGCCTTACTTTTGCAAGCGAAAAGGTTGTTTCCATCATTTCGAATGCAACCTCGGAGAACCTAATGCAAGTGAGTCACTTCCTCAGGCCTCTTATGAGATGTCTTCTTAGCCGGGGATAGAGACACCAAATCAGTTTCATAGCAGTAGATAAACTTTTATTTATATTTTTGCAATAGATACTTTAGCATATTAATCATCATATTTTCTTTATTCCTTGTTAAAATTCATGCTAGTGCGGTCTAGTTTTAAGTGACACCCAAAAGTGGGTAAAAGGAACAACCTGAGCTATGTCATCATCTTCCTTTTCTACGGTTCATATTTTCCTTTTCTTTTTAAATTACATATACACCAGTGTATGCACTAACTCCTCAACATGTTTATGTTAAATGCTTTTATAAGAAGCTTCCATTCACGCATAATGCTATATCAATTTGATGCACAAATGTGTAATAACTCTGTGGGAGATGCATACTCCTTCAATTTCTGTTAAAACTCCACTTTAGTTCCTGAAATATCATGTGCCTATATAATAGTCTTTGGAAGATGCATACTCATTGGTCCATTAAAACACTAGTCTTATGTGCCTATATATAGTGTGTTAGAAATTAAATTGATATTTAACTCGGTTGTGGGCTGATTGTTTTATATGGAAAATTATATATTTTTACAAACATATTATGATAGCATAGCATAAACTAAACTGATGTATATCTTTGAGTTTACAAAATAAATATAAATGTTGATGGTCACATTTGATTAGTTGGTAGCTTAAATAATGATGGTCACATTTGCTTTGTGGTAGCTTTGTTTAGAGCTAGAGCTGACAATGTGTTGGCAAAACAGGCTTACCTAATTGGATTGTCCAGCATAGAGCTCATAAGTAGTCATAGGATATTATAGGAAGTCGATTTTTGACCCGAAAAATATTCGTCTTTTTTCGAGCCAAAAATGGGTCAGCCCAATCCTGGTTGATAACCTGTTTTGTCAGCTCCAACTCCAAACAAAGCTACCAATAAATTTTAGATGAACCATCTTTCTCCCAATAAGAATCAAAATCTAAATATAAAGAAAGATAAAAAAAATTATTTTGAATTTTTAAGATTTGGTTTATCCTACTAACTCATCTTTATTCCAAGTTAATTGCAGTGAGACGGATTTGGCAATTAAAATCTCATATTTTAGAGTTGACGTCTATACTTTTAGCTTTTTAACTTAATGTGGTGCAACACATTTTTTTAACAAATTTATACCTTTTTACAATTAGATATACGTAAAAATTATTTTTTACTTAAATTAATGACTTTTTACATATCAATCTACTTAAACACCACCCACGACCTAATGAATAAAATTACCTACCGAGTCAAAGACAAAAACTTGTCATTAACTTGTAACATTTTTTCACTTTTGTTAACCTCCCTTACCCTTAAGACAATGTTTAAAGAACCTTACATGGAAAACTCAAATGAAAAGTTAAACATTTTCTTTTCATTGTGCTAGCAAGCTCTATTTGAGGAACTAAAAGTATGCGATAACTAATTAGCACAATGGTTTCATCTGAGAATGTGATGAAAGCAACATCTCAAACTTTGTCCAATAAAAGGGACCCTTATTGAAATACTTTCCTTGAACTACATGGTCACTGAATCTGCATAAACTACATGTCTTCTAATACTTAACTCATACTAATTTCAAACGTTCTAAGATAAATCGGCAGAGAAACCTGTACACAAGTTTGAGCCAAATCACTGAACCTATAAAACCCATCAAATATTTGTGGGATTGGGTATGGACTCAATTCTGCATCAATTACTTCATTCACAATATCTAATCACAAGTGGAGCATGCATGGTCCAGTTTCATCTCAGTAAAATTGAGTCGCACTAAAATAGAATATTGATTTAGTTATGGTCTATTTTAGTAAATAATGCATTTTTTTCTTGTTGTACCTTCAAGCAAACAGATTAATCATCATTCAAGATGAATACATTGAATAACAAAGTAAATCGAATTTATAGTAAAGGAATCACTAGGATTAACAGAAAAATCAAATCTTGCATTAATGAATCAGACCACAGTACTTAGTAAAGTGCACTTTAGAATATCCAGCATGAAAATCAACTTGCACAAAATTTTAACAAGCATCCACCATTTGCAATTCTATAACAAATTCAAAGCTGACGTAAGAGAACCTAAGCCTCTGTGATAGGGTACTCAAACACAACATCTTTGCCCGAGAGTTTCCTGTATACTGCAGAAAAAGTCTCCAACTTGTACTCGGTGTTGTTTCGCTCCTTTGGGTCCAAAAACACCTAGAAGACAAGAATTCGATTAAAAATGATATTGATATTTTGTTTTTTCACAAGAAAAAGACACCTACTTTCTTGCACATAAATCTATCTGTACAAATTTAATTCCCAGTATTGCATCCATGATCATTAGCTTAGATAACCACAGATACATTATTTGAATCTTTAATCAGTTTAATGGTTGGTTGAACATGAGAAGTGAGGATGAAGTTCATTAGTTATGAAAGCTTTACCTTCGTGATCTTGGATCCATCAAGGCGATACCTAGTACGCTTCCCAACAATCTCAGCAGGCAATACAACATCCTCCAGTATTGCCTCGTGCACAGCAGTGAGTGTACGACTGCGGGGACGCTGAACAGCAGAACCTTTCTTTGGTGGCCTAACTATCCTCCTAGTGGCAATCACAACCACATCCTGCAAGTTTCAGCAATACAACAAAATGAAGCATCATAATAAAAAGAATAATCATGTAGAATGGAAAAAGTGAGAAACTATTTTACAAGTCTAATATCATTATATAATAACAGTAACAGCATGGCAACTTATTTAACTTAAGCTATACATTAAAAGATTGCTAAAACTTTTATAGAAAAATAAAGTACAATGAGTTTGAAGGGAATATAAAGTTCCACAAGCATTGCAGAATGGCCAGGAAATACTTTGAGGGGGCAACTATCGATAGAAAATTTCAACGATCATGAGAACAATTGTCAATCTAATGAGTGGATAAAAAACTCTGATCTTATTCTTTGCTTACCTTCCCACTAAATTTCTTCTCGAGCTCTCTGACAAGCTTGACATGAATCTTCCTGAAACCCTTTCTTAATCTGTAGGGTACATGAATAACCACAGCCTTGCGGTTCCCAGAGACATCAACTTGTCTGTAGATCAAGAAAGAGTGCTCGTTAAAAGACAACCATAAAAATAATGTATTTTCACACAAACGTCACTTACAGTGCTGAATTGATGTATAAATCTTTCAGATCACTTTTCAAGTCAGAGTTGGTGTTTTCAAGATCAAACAAAGCCTGCAACAACAAAAAATTGAACAGAAAGAGATATTCATATGTTGCAATTACGAATGCTTAGCATCTATAGCAAGAACATCATTTATAATAAACAAGAATTAAACCTGTCCAACAGACTCCTCAAATTCAGTGGGCTCAGCATCCTTATCCTTGTGAATTTTCTTCCTTGATGTGTACATCTTTACAGCTGCAAGCAAAGAAGAAAAATTCAGTAAAAGCTAGATTTGGTGAATTTTATGATAGAATTGTTCTAAATGTAAAGGTACATCTATAAGCATAGCATAACCATCAAGTGGATTGTCTTATATGAACTATATTATAAATACAACACCGACATTAAAATAATGAAAAATCAAATCATTTATCAATCTTCAAGACTTAATTATGTAAAATACATACATTAGCCAACATACTGTAAAGGACAATACAGCACATTGAATAATCAAATAATCGCAACATTGTTAAGATAATAAGTTCCCCAATGATACAACAATTCTCACACTACAGCATCATAGACATTGTTCATTATCTGATTTTAAAAATTCTAGAGTAGCTTCAAACTTCAAATAAAATATGCTACTCAGATTTTAAATATGTCATAATGACATAGATGAACACCCTCCTATGAATATAAAACATTTCTATAACAACAGGTTATAGTTAAGGAACAGGAATTACCATTCATGTCATACATTTCAAGTTAAACATTAACAAGCCCATGAAAACATAAGACTCCATCACTTATACTGTGTATCTTTGAATCTCATTCAAAAAACACAAATCACAACACCAAAATTATAAATTATAAATCTTAAGCTATATCCATTGAACCCAACAAAACAGAACCAATGGTGAAGATTAAACAAAAGCCCTTTCTCAAAATAACAAATTTCAAAGTAGAACATAAAAATGTGAACTTTGATTTCATTTTCCATCGATTAAGGTTAAGAATTGGAGGGGTGCTTCAGAATCTAAAAGGGTATCAGATTCATATCTCACCTTAAGCAGATGCAACCTCCTCAGATATCCGCGGCAAAGAGTAATGGCAGCAACGTATGAGCATGCTAGGGTTTGGGATTTAACTTCGTTTATAAAGGTTGGCTCAACGGCTGAGATTGGATTTTTCGGGAAGTATATTTGGACGGTTAAGATTCAATGAGAATTATTGATGTATGCTGGCCGTTGGATTAATGCTTCAAATATATTTCACTATTGCTCTTTTCTTTTGTTTCTTTTTTTAACATTTTTTGTGGATTGAATAATTATTCACCTTAGAATTTTTGACACTAGCATCACGTTATTCATTATTTATTCATATGGTAATTATTTTTTGCTCTAAACAAAAGTAATACACATGGGTTGATTATTGAGATGGCATGTATATATATTAAACTTTTTGTTTTATATGTATAATATAATAACTTCACTTATCATCATGAAGTAGGAATTAGAATAGAGCATTATTGACATTTGAGTTAAAAATAGACGCCATTTCTTCTTATCTATGGTATTGGAAATGGAATTCTAAAGCATAATTTCAATTTCATATGCCAAACATGGATTTATGTATAAAAAATGGTGATCATGGCCCAAGCCCATAAAAATTACCTAAATGATACTTAATAGGTGATGATATCAACAATACGTTGATTTAATGGTATAAGATGTTATTAAATATTAGATAGATTTAGATTCCTTGACTTGTTGGGTGGAATAATTATGTACCTGAATAGAATTAATTCCATAATCCTAAGAATTATAGGATGAGTGAATGATTATCTTTGGTTATATCAAAGAACACTACTATGATTATGCAGGGACATAAGATAGTAGTAGTGCTATAGGAACATTGGTGATTACGTAGTGTTTTCTTGTTAGATTGGGTGGTGTGTACGTGTGGATTATGATTTTTAGATGTTGGAATTTGGGTCATAGTGAATTTGATGAAAGGTGAATTTAGAAATGAGGAATTTATAATTGAGCTTCTGTTTTCTGGTGGTTGTTGTTGTTTGAGATTTGTGAATTAGAGTTTCAAATTTTGACCCACGATTATTTGATATAGTTTAACATGTATGTATTATCGTAAAGATTTTTACACTCACAACATGTCATTTATTATTGATTTATATTACTTTTATTTAGAAGTTAATAATAGTTAACATAAGAATAGTAGATGATATGCCGATGGTATATATATATATTAAGTTCATATAACATTTATTGAAGTGCATATAACATTTATACGATCATAACAATCCCTTGCGCTTAATTTGGCCCAAAACCATCAAGCTCACGAAACATGCCATGTTAATTAATC